>NC_045763.1:117256320-117571198 GCF_008692025.1 Phocoena sinus | reverse complement strand
CTTTCCTCTCCCAAAATAATGTTATACAGGGCCACACTGAGTTCACTTTTGTACCCAGGGTCTTTGTGCCTTGTGTTTACTCCCTGTCTTGGACCTGGGGAGCAGGGACAGAGTCCTAGGACTCTATATTTCTATAGTTTTCTTGGGCAGCACCTGTGGGAATGAATGGGGAGAAACTTAGCCTAGGCTGGGGGTTTAGGTCTGTCACCACACCCTCTTGCCTTCAGACTGTTCTGAATTCTCTGAAGGGAAAGTAAGTGGGGGGGCTTTTGCATCTAAAAATGCTACTCTTTCACAGTAGGTTGAAAGAGAAGCCCTGGGATTCTCCTCCTTCCAGGTACAGAGTCCTCAATTGCCTGTTCCAGCCTGAGAACTCAAGTAGCTGCCCTGTTCTTTCTATAATGCTATGTGATCTGGGTGAACTCAGCCCTTGACCTTCCTTTATCCCCTGCCTCTCCTCTCATCTCTCTATTTTAAATACCTCTTTATTCCAACCCTTCTCTGAGCCCAAACTGTGACAAAGAAGGGCCCATCCTGTTTCCCCTCATCTAGTCCATCCACCACCCTCACTGGCCCCCCTATCTCCCTGGCAAATGTATATAATTATAGTGTCAGGTCTAGGAAATGAATTACTGTTCTTCCCCAGATACATTTTGGCTTATTTGAGACATCTGATTCCTTTGAATCCTGTTCATTGATTCAGGGAGGTAGCTTGGGAAAGGGGGGGTGGGATGCAGCCTGGATCCTTTTTCCTGACTAATAAATATTCTGAGTGAGGGATTGAGCCTGTTTTTCATCCAAGTCTTTTCCTAATCTTCCTCAGCTTCTCTAAGCTGCCCTGTGAGGAATGTTAGCATAACATTGCATTACTGGGTTCTACCACCACTTCCCTTCCCCAGCTCAATCTGCACCTCAGTTGGCAAAGGAGACTGAATGGCCATCTTTCCTCATTTTCTCCGAATATTTCAATTTGGGAAGCCCTTCGATTGGTATTGTATTTTAACATTTCACAGTATTATTATTAATGTTAGTAATATATTGTTAACATGTTTAGTAAATTATTTTTCTTTGAGCTGACCTTGCTTTTCTCTGTGGGAACCAGTGAATCTGTAGACCTTGGCTGCCACATGTTGGTGGATACTCTGGTCAGACCAGCTGGCTGTCCTTGTTCAGCACTGAGAAAATAACTTCCAGAGCAAATTTGTACTTATCATTTGTGGCACTTTGAGCTCCTGACATGTCACTTTCCCTTGGATTAAGACTTTTCACCCCTTAAGATCCCACACATTCTGTGGTATTGGCGAGGAAGGAAATGTTCTTAAGGCCTAAGGCTGTTTGGGAAGGTCCAGCTACTGTACCTTAAAGTACAGAAGAGCCCGGGTCTGAATCTGAGACTCCTCTCCTCTGCAAGAGGTGGGAAAGTACAGGCAGAGCTGTGATGATGGTCACAGGACGTGAATGGCCAAAATTCTCTCCTTATAACTAGCAAAAACTGGATGAGGAAAGAGAAAAAGGAGGGAAGAACGAAAGGGCCTTGCACCTTGAGCTATGTGCCAGTTTTCCTTTACACATTCTCAATTCTGCTGGCCTGGCCAGGGCTTACGCCAGGAACCTTAGTTTTGTTCCCAAGCCATTCATTTTCATTTTGATTTTGATTGAACATGAACAAATTGACCTCAGGTTACTCTCTGTTCCAAAAATACTATTTGAATTATTCTAGGACTTGTGGAAAGATGGAGTGGTCCTTCTCAAACTGTGGTAAAGGACCAGGTTTTTTGTTTTATAAGTATCCTGTCCTTTGTCCACCAATATGTGTTCCATATGCTCAGTTCACACTGTGGGCTACCCACCACACAAGTTTGACAACACCAAACTGACCAGACCTCTTCCGCAGGATAAGGCCACTGATGATGCATTTGGATATTATAGCGGTCAAAATGCTAGGGACTTCCCTGGCAATCCAGTGATTAGGACTCCGAGCTTCCACTGCAGGGGTCATGGATGGGTTCGATCCCTGGTTGGGGAACTAAGATCCCGCATGCCCCATGACGCGGCCAAATAAATAAATGAATAAAAATAAAAAACAAAATGCTAAAAGGTTTCTGAACACATTTAATTTCTAACTCATTCTTGTCGCAGACTGGTGAAAAACTGTTCACAGACCAGTACAACTTTCCAACCACCTGAGTAGCACTGCTCTAGGGCCCTCCTCAGTCTCTCCACAGTTGCATCAGCCAAAGGGATACATTTCTATACTTGTTCCATGTGAGGGTTGCTTCTACTGAACCTTTTCTTCAGCAAGAATGTGTCGCTGTAAGGACGTTTCTAGTATTCTTCTAGCCTTCCTTTGCTGCTTAAAATAACCATCACAAAGCTTAGGTTTAAGCTGTAAAGTGTTTATGCTGCTCTCAAACTTTAAAGGAGGTGCCCCTTTGTTCCAAAATTCTGTACATTAGAAAACAAATTTGTAATTGTTTGGATGGTTTAATTAAGAATCAGGTTAGTACTGTGATAATCATGTTCCTATGATTCTGGAACATCCTGGCAGGGGCCCCATGAGGTGCTTATAATGTGCTGTTGAGATGGCTTTTTGGGAGCTTGGGAGAAACGATGGCCCACAGTAAATGAAGTAGAGATGACAGACCATATGAAAAATGATCAAAAGGCTTAGAGGAAGTATGCATGCAAGAATGAATGTGTATTTCACTGGAAAACCCATCTGCTGACTATGTTTCTCAGGAAGGCCTCAGGAAAATTTTGTATAAAAGAAAGGCACTAATGAAGGGGTCACCAGCATGTTTGAGAAGTTAAGAAGTGGTTGTCTCTGTGGGTGGACGCTGATGGAAGAGGATGTTTAAGAACTGGTTTCCCTGGTAGTGGTGGGGCTAATAGGATCCTAGCATTTGGCCCTGATAGCAGAGGCCAAATGGCAACACTTAACTCTCAGAAGCAGGGTGGGTGAATTTCCATAAGGGCAGCACGGTCAAGGTGGAGGTGGCTAATGGAACGTGGGTGGTCTTAGGGACCATATAGATGGACAGTCAAGTAGGGTATTGATTTACATATAATTAAGAGTGACCAAGAATGGTTGAACAGAAGGCTGAGGTCAGTAACTTCAATGAAAAGTCACAATTCCTTGCCTAGTTTATAGACCTGAGACAGTTGTCGGACTCAGTCTATCAACTGAACGCACAATTTACTTAGTTAACCATACACTAGGGAAAGAAGACTACCCAAAATTTTTGAGTTGGAAAACCAGGGATACGGGGTCTGCGTTACACTGATACCAGGGACCCAGAGCACCATCACAGTACCTCCCATTCCTGCATTCCCCCCGCCCCACCTCACCCCAATTACAGTAGGAAAATATAGGGTCAGATAATAAATGGAGTGCTTGCCCAGGTCTGTCTCACAGTGGGTCCCAAAATCCACTTTATGGTCATTTTTCCAATTTCCCTAGATAATCAGAATGGACATATTTGGTAGTTGGCAGAGAGCCCAAGTAGAAGTCCCTGAAACGGCACCCGCACTGCACCTCTGCCAAAATAGTAAATAAAAAGTAATATTGCATTCTGGGGGAAATGGTAGCAATTCGTTACACTCTTAAAAACTTAAAAGGGTGCAGGGGTGTTGGTCCCCATCATATCCTCATTTAGTTTCACCATTCTGGTCCTTGCAAACATTGGGTGGGATGTAATGGACTACAATGGACTGCTGTAAACTTAAGCAGTTAGTAGTCCTGATTGTAGTACTGTGATGGATGTATTTTCTTTTTTTCTTACTTTTTTTTTTTGCATTGTAACTTTATAATATGATTTTATACATTTATTCTGAGAAATAGAAAAGCAGCCACTGGCAAGCAGGAGCTGTTCTGGCCCTTACAAGTAGGTCTTGATATTTTTCTGTTGAACACAACCAATTTTACATCAGACAAGCTTCATCTCTGGCCTGTGTAGTTAACGAGACACTTCACCTGCAAACACATGTTGAGTCCACACTTAGTCTGAGAAAACATCAGCTCTCTTTCCTGGTGTCAGGACTTAAGGAAGCTCAAGTTCTTGATGTCTCGTCACAGAAAGAATTCAGTGAGAGACAAAGTGATAGGTAAAAAGTGGATATATTTAGAGAAACACGCTTCACAGACAAGAGTGTGGGCCATCTCAGAAGGCAAGAGGCCAGATGTATTTTCTTTACTGGAGAGTGACGCAGCCTCTGATATATTATGTGGCTATTAATATGTATCATCTGGCCTTTTTTACAGAAAGTTTCCTGATCTAGTGAATATATTCTTTCAATACTAATCAGGAAGATTCAGAAGCAGTTGGGATTGCAAGTGATGGGCAACAGTATATGTTCACAGTTCTTTTTTAAAAAATATTTATTTGGTTGTGCTAGGTCTTGGTTGTGGCAGGCGGGCTCCTTAGTTGTGGCTTGCCGGCTCCTTAGTTGCGGCATGCATGCGGGATCTAGTTCCCCGACCAGGGATCAAACCTGGGCCCCCTGCATTGGGAGCTCGGAGTCTTAACCACTGTGCCACCAGGGAAGTCCCTATGTTCATGGTTTTGATCTAGAGCTATGTTAATTTTTCTCTCTTTCACAGTATAGCCCAAAAGGACCTGGATATTCTGTAGAATATCACATTTGTTCTCTTTATTAAGCTTATGCTACTCAGGTATTAAGGATATGCTAATCAGATCTGAGGAACAAGCAGTGTCAAGTATTCTGGATTCCTTGGTGAGACACATACACTCCAGAGGGCGAGAGAGAAATTCTTCAAAAGATGCAGGGCCCTGCCATGCTGGTTAGGTTTTTAGGTGTCCAGTGATCTGGAGCATTCTGGGACATCCTCTCTAGTAAAGATAAGTTATTGTATCTTGTGTCTTTTACCATAAGAAAGTAGCAA
This sequence comes from Phocoena sinus, assembly GCF_008692025.1. Lineage (NCBI taxonomy): Eukaryota > Metazoa > Chordata > Mammalia > Artiodactyla > Phocoenidae > Phocoena > Phocoena sinus. The sequence continues at coordinate 117,566,295 of NC_045763.1, read as the reverse complement.
AATACCTTGGTAGGCATATTCCAGTTTTGGAGGCAGCATATTTTTGAACTTGGGAATGCAAGAAAGGCCTCTACAGCAGGTCCAGCCTATGATGCAAGCAGTCCTGCTGCTTGGGCCATAAGACCCAGAAAATTCCATGGTACTAGAGGTATCTGTGGTAGGAAAATATGTGTGTGGATTCTCTGGCAATCCACAGTAGGAGAGTTCCAGCACAGACCTCTTGGGTTCTGGAGTAAGGTGATGCTTCCTGCAGTAGAGAAAGTTTTACCATTGCAAAGCATCTCCTGGCATACTGTTAGGTCCTGATAGAGATTCAGTGCCTAACCACAAAATATCAAGTGACTATGTGACCAGTTGCCCATATAAATAGCCTGTTGTTGTCAGATGTGCCAAATCATAAGATTCGGTGGATACAACAGCAATACATATTAAAATGAAAATTGTACAGTTTGGAAGAAGCCCAAGCAAATTTGGCACAAGTAAGTTAAATTGAACAAAGGGCCCCGGGCCTCCATATTACCTGCATCTGTTGCACTAATACCTTTCTCTTAGCTCATGCCTATGGCAACATAAGAATTCCTTCAACCATTTGACAGAGGAGGAGAAAATCCAGGTCTGGTTTGTGGATGCTTTGTCTTGATCATGTTAGGGCAAGCCAAGTATGGACTACTGCTTCTCAACCACCTCTTCCTGAGTGGTCCTGAAAGACAGTGATGAGGGGAAATTCTCTCAATGAGTAGGGCTTTAGGCAATTTACTTGACCATCCGCTTTGGAGAGAGTAGTGGCCAGAGGCAAGGATATACATGAACTCACAGTCAGTGGGCTGGTTGGTCAGAGGCCCAGAAGGAGCAAGATAGGAAAATGGGGTCTGGTGAAGAGCATTTGGGTGGATTTATGAGAGGGGGACTTATGAAAGTATTCACCAGAAGGGTGCTAAATTATAACTATGGATAGGATAATTTAGTTAGGAAAATTTCAGCTATCCCAGTTCTTGCACAGTGTGTTTATAAATAGAATCACCACGGTGGCAGAGGTGGAGGCTGTTTTTTGGCCTATTAACATGGACTCTTCTCTTAGCCGAGGCTGACTTAGCTCTGCTATTTCTAAATGTCCATCTTGTCAGCATCAAAGAACAATGCTGATCCCCTTGTTAAGTACCACTACTCAAGGAGAACAGCCTGCCATTTGGTGGCAAGTTGGTTACATCAAACCTTTTCCATTCTGGAAAAGACAACAGTTTATTCTGATCAGGACTGATAGATATTTTGCTTTGCTTATAAGTGCCTGAGCCAGTACTACCATCCAAGGACTCAGAGATGTTTGATTTACCAGCTCTGGGTCCTACATAATAATGCCTTGGAACAGGGTACCCACTTAATGGCAAAGCAGGTACAGCAACAGGCACATGACAGTGGGATCCACTGTTCCTACCAAATACCTTATCACCCAGAATCCTCTGACCTGGTACAGTAGTGAGATGGCCTTTTGAAGATGCATTTGTGGTGCCAGCAGGGATGGAGCGCTGTCCTTCACAATACAGTATAAACCTAAATGACCATAATAGAGTGCTTTATCCCCAAGAGGTGGAATTCATGGGCTCTGCAACCAAGGGGTGGAAATAGAAGTGACCTATTCAACATCACTTCCAGTGATCCACTTGAGGAATTTGTACTTCCTAGGAGTCCCTGCAACTTTAAATTCTGTGGGTCTGGAGGTCCTGTTTCTCAGAGTGGGGATGCTTCTACCAGGCACCGCATAAGAATCTCAATAAACTTAAAGGTATGGCTGTCATCTGGTCACTCTGGGCTCCTAATGTCAGCAAACTATCAGGCAAAGAAAGAAGTTGCCATACTGTCTGGGATAATTAACTCTGTTATGAGGAGGTAGGATTGCTGCTACATTATGAATGCAAGGAGGAAAGTGATGCACATGTGATCCCTGGGTTGTCTTTTGGTCCTACTATACTCAGTTTTAACTGCGAATAAGTAAACAATTATGGCCTGATAGGGCATGATCTCCAGGGGCCCAGAACCCTCAGGGATGAAGGTCTGGATCACCCCATTAGGTAAGCCATCTAGACTAACAGAAGTTGTAGTCAAGAGGGAGATGAATCTGGAATGGGTGGCATAGAAGGAAGATGGTGAATATCATTTGCAGTTTCTGCACCAACTACAGCAACTCGTCTTGTGTTTCCAGAAATTGTGACTAACTTGATTGCTGGAGAAACTGCGTAGAGAGAGTGAACTTAATGTACAAAGCAAATGGATCTGAGCGGTGCTAGAGGTGAACTGTAGTAGACATTGTTGGTACCCTGTCCAGATCCCCTTTACCAGGAAGTGAGTGTCGGCTGCTAATAGCTCACTGCTGCATTTTCTTGAGAATCACCCTCTGCCAACAGGACCAACTTCTGGAAACTCCTGGAAGGTTGTGCCTTCCCAGGGATAACACCACAGCCAATGGAATGATGTCAGTTTCTGCAAAGAAGTCAGATGGGATTCTGATAGGGATTGCATTATCAGTGATGATATGTAATCAGTAATTGTGTTATCATCAAATGATACTGGGGTACAGAATTCCTTCTTGCTTTCCTCAAGGTGGGACAAATGTGCCATTTATGTGCAAAGAGTTCCCAGCGGAGGCTAAACTTATCTGCTGAACCCATATTTTTGCCTAACTTGCCCCCTCTCCTATCTTGCTTCACTCACTCTATTCCAGCTTTTACTTGAGAGCACTCCCTCAATAGACCACTTGCACAGAATTCCTTTCTTGGACTCTGCTTCTAGGGAATCCAGCCTAAGACAGGAGAATAGTGGCGGCAACTAAGAGATTTGAGTTTGACATAAGGTAGCGCAAAGAGCAAAGGTGAGTTCAATTTAGGAATGTTAAGGTGCCATTGGCTGGAACAGAAGGGAATATCCTCAACCTGATAAAGTGCAACTACAAAAGATCTACAGCTAACATCATACTTAAAGATCAGGAACAATACAAGGATATCAGCTCTTCTAGTGAACATTATGCCAGAGGTTTTGGCCAGGACAATTAGGCAAGAAAAAGAAATAAAAGACATTGCGATTGGAAAGGGAAAAAAAAAAATGAAACTGTATTTGCAGATGTCATGATATAGGAAATCCTAAGGAAGCCACTAAAAGGCTATTAGAACTAATGAGTTCAGCGACGTTGCAGGACTTAAGTTCAATATACAGAAATCAATTATATTCCTATGCATTTGCAGTGAACAATCCAAAAGTGAGATTAAGAAAACGTCCGTTCACAAAAGCATCAAAAAGAATACTTGGGGGAGGGGACTTCCCTGGTGGTCCAGTGGGTAAGACTCCACGCTCCCAATGCAGGGGGCCCTGGTTCAATCCCTGGTCAGGGAACTAGATCCCACACGCGTGTTGCAACAAAACGTTCGCATGCTGTAACAAAGAGTTCACGTGCCACAACTAATAATCCCGCATGCCACAAGGAAGATCCCACGTGCCGCAACTAAGACCCGGCGCAGCCAAAATAAACTATTAATTTTTTTAAAAAAATGGAATACTTGGGAGAGGGGGAGAATAGGAATACATTTAACAAAAGAAGTGCAAAACTATACCGTTAAAACTACAAAACATTGTTGAAAGAAGGAAGATGTAAATAAATGGAAAAACACCCCATGTTCATGGAGCACAAGACTTACCATTGTTAAAATGTCCATACAGGTCTTCCTCGACTTATGATGGGATTACGTCCTGATAAACCCATCATAAATTGAAAATATCTTAAGCCAATACATTTAATACGCTTAACCTACCAAACATTATAGCTTAGCCTAGTCTACTTTAAACATGCTAAGAATACTTACATTAGCCTGCAGTTGGGCAAAACCAGTTAACACAAAGCCTGTTTTATAATAAGGTGCTGAATATCTCATGTAATATATTGAATACTGAAAGTGAAAAAAAATGGTTGCAAGTGTATTGGTTGTTTACCCTCGTGATCGCGTGGCTGACTGGGAGCTGTGGCTCACTGCTGCTGCCCTGCGTCATGAGAGAGGATCATACTGTTAACCCAGGAAAAGATCAAAAGTCAAAATACAGTTTTTACTGAATGTTTAACACTTACACACCACCATAAAGTAAAAAAATTGTAAGTCAAACCATTGTCAGTTGGGGACTGTCTGTACTCCCTATCTCCATACTCAATGCAACCCTTATCAGAACCCCAGCTGAATTCTTTGTGGAAATTGACTAGCTAATCCTAAAATTCATATGGAATCAGGATAAGAAAATAATCCTGAAAAAAGCAATGGTAATCAAAACAATGTGGTGATGGCACATAGCTAGAATAGACATAGATACCAGTGGAGTATAATTAAGAGTCCAGAAATAAACCCATACATCTATGGTCAACTGAGTTTTCACAAAGGTGCCAAAACCATCCAATGAGGAAAGAATATTCTCTTCAACAATTGTGCTGGGACAGCTAGGTAACCACATGGAAAAGAATGAGTTCAATCCTTACTTCACACCATAGGCAAAAATTAACTCAAAATAATTTAAACACCTAAAAGTAATAACTAAAACCATAAAGATCTTAGAATAACACATAGGGATAAAGCCTTCATAATTCTGGATTTGGCTAAGAATTATTAGATAGGACACCAAAAGCATGAGCAACAAAAGAAAAAAATAAATAAATTGCACCTCATCGAAATTAAAAAGTTTGTGCTTCAAAGGACACCATCAAAAAATTGCAAAGACAACCCACAGAATGGGACAAAATATTTGCAAATCATGTAACTGATAAAGGATTTGTATCTAGAATATGTACTCTTATAACTCCATAATAAAAAGACAAATAACCCAATTTAAAAATGAGTAAAGGATTTGAATAGACATTTCTCCAAAGAAGACAAAAACATCCAATAAACACATGAAAAGATGCTTGACATTGGTAGTCCTCAGGAAAGTGCAAATCAAAACCACAGTGAGATACCGCTTCACACCCATTAGGATGTCTAGAGTCAAAAACTTAAAAAACATTGGCAAAGATGGGGAGAAACTGGAACCTTTATACACTGCTGGTGTGAATGTAAAATGGTAAAACTGCTTTGAAAAGCAGTCTGTCAGTTCCTCAAGTGATTAAACATAGAGTTAACCATATGACCCAGCAATTTCATTCCTAAGTATATACCCAAGAGAAATGAAATGAAACTTATGTCCACACAGAAACTTATACATAAACGTTTACAGCAGCATTTTTCATAATAGCCGAAAGGCAGAAACAACCCTAAGGTCCATCAACAGATAAACGGATGAACACATACAATGGAATAATATTTGGCTATGAAAAAGAATGAAGTACTGATACATGCTGCAAAATGGATGAACTTCGAAAGCATGCTAAGTGAAATAAGCCCGTCACAAAAGGCCACATACTGTATGATTCCATTCATATGAAAGTCCAGAATAAGGAGATCCATAGAGACAAAGTAGATTACTAGTTTCTTAGGGCTGGTAGGGGATGGGGAAATGGGGGGGTGATACCTAAAGGGGACTGGGTTTCTTTTTGAGGAGATGAAAATGATTGAAAATTGACTGTGGTGATGGTTGCACATATCTGTGAATGTACCAAAAGCCATTCAATTGTACACTTTAAATGGATGAATTGTATGGTATGTGAATTTCATCTCAACAAAGTTGTTTTTTATTTATTTTATTTTATTTATTTATTTTCGGCTGCGTTGGGTCTTCGTTGCTGTGCACTGGCTTTCTAGTTGTGGCAAATGGGGGCTACTCTTCCTTGCGGTGCACGTTTCTCATTGCATATTGCGGTGGCTTCTCTTGTTGCAGAGTACAGGCTCTAGGCGTGCGGGCTTCAGTAGTTGTGGCATGCAGGCTCAGTAGTTGTGGCTCGCGGGCTCTAGAGCGCAGGCTCGGTAGTTGTGGCACACGGGCTTAGCTGCTCCGCATCATGTGGGATCTTCCTGGGCCAGGGATCAAACCTGTGTCCCCTGCATTGGCAGGCGGATTCTTTTTTTTTTTTTGCGGTATGCGGGCCTCTCACTGTTGTGGCCTCTCCCGTTGCGGAGCGCAGGCTCAGCAGCCGTGGCTCACGGGCCCAGCCGCTCCACAGCATGTGGGATCTTCCCGGACCGGGGCACGAACCCGTGTCCCCTGCATCGGCAGGTGGACTCTCAACCACTGCGCCACCAGGGAAGCCCGGCATGGCGGATTCTTAACCACTGCGCCACCAGGGAAGTCCCCCAAAGCTGTTTTTTAAAAAGTGCCATTGGCTATTAGGTATGCCAGTCTAAAGCTTGAAGGAGAATCCTGATTTGGAAATAAAGGCGTAGGAGTCATCATTATGTGGATAGTAGTTTGGACTGTAAGAATGGATAAGATCACTTTGGAAAAAAATGTAAAATGAAGAGGAAGAGAATCTCATGAAATAAATGGTCAGAGAGATATAAATAGAACTATGGAATGTAGTGTCACAGAAATCGGTGGGATTGAATATCTAGAAGGGGTAATGATTATCACAACCTCAAACGCAATAGGAAAGCCCAAAATAAGAAAAAGAAGAGTTGGTAATAGCAATTGATTTGATGGTAATAGCAATGGTGCCTATCAAAGCAGTGAGCGCAGAAAGCACACCACAGAGGGGGAGTCTTTTATCTCCATAGCTCCACTTTAGTCCCTCTTGTCAAGGTCTTAAATAATCTCCATGTTTCCAAATCCAGTGGTCAATTTTCAGTCACCTTAGCCTCAAACTCTCAAACAGGAATGACAGTTTATAGTGCCCTTCTTGAAACATTTAAAAATTTTGTTTTCTAAGATCCCTTGTTCTCTTGGTTTTTAAATTTTATTTCCTTGCTGCTCCTTTTAAATAAATTTTGCTAGGCTTTCTGTCTGACCCCTACTAGTTGGTGTGCCTCAGGATTAGAGGGCTTAGTCTATAGACTGCTTCTCTTTTCTTCCACATTAACTAAGTGAATGTTCCCCATCTAGTGCTTATCTATGCCATTTATGCCTTAATAGCTCCCCAATTTATACCACCAATTGTCTCTTTTCCTATGAGCTTCAGATTCATATTTCAATTGTTTACTCAGTAGCTCCATTTGGAAATCTAATAGGCATCTCCACTTTAACCAGTTTAAGATAGAACTGGACATTTTCCCAAAAAAACTCCTTCTGAACCCCCACCCCCACCCTGAGCTCTGTGTCAGTAAATGGCATTACTATTTGTCCTGTTGCTTAAGTCAAAAAACCTGAGATATCTCGACTCTTTCTCTTGTACCCCATATTCAATCTATTAGCAAATCACCTCTGCCACCTTCAAAGTACCTCCTGAATCCAACCACTTCCTACCACTTCAACTGCAGCAGTAGTCTTGCAGGTCTTCTGCAATAGCTTCCTAACTGGTCTTTCAGCTTCTTTTTTGCCTCCCTGCCGGTAGTTCTCAAAGAATCAACCAGAATGAATCTCTTCATTTATAAATCAGATCATGTCACTCTTACTCAAAACCCTCCATGGCTTTCTAGTACTCTTAGGATAAAATCCAAAGTCCCCTTCTTGGCCTATAACTCCGTAAGTGATCTGGCTCCCATTGTGTTTCTCCAAACTAATTTCCTACCTGCTCTTTTGCCACATTAGCTTTCTTGCTGTTCTTTGAATACACCATACACTCAAGCTTCAAGTCTTTTTACCTTACTGTTTCCTCTACCTGGAAGATTCTTTCCCTAGTGTGTATGACTTATTCTCTCACTTCAAATCTCTATTTAAATGTCACCTCAGCAGAGGGGCCTTCCCTGAACCCCGTATGTAAAAGAGCACACCTACTCAGGTTACCCACTTTTACCCTGCTTTATTTTCCTTTACAGTACTCTTCGTAATTTAATATTGTCTGTGTGCCCCTCTCCTCCCCCTATACTCCCAACCCTTGTGCAAATAAATAAGTTCCATGAACGCAGGAATCTTGGTTTGTTTTGTTCACTGCTGCAGCCTCAGTACCTAGAAGAGGGCCTTACACGTAGCAGAAATCCAATAGTTGTTGATGGAGTAAATGAAAGAATGAGTAGAATGGTAGGGCAATAGATAGTTTGTGTCCTAGCCCTCCTAGGTGCTGGGGTTAAAAAGATGAAAAAAGACATAGCCCCTGCCCTTATAGAGCTTATATTCTAATAGTATTGTCAGATTACAAATATATTATAGGTTAAATGTTATAGGTAAAAAATGGTATGAAAAAATGCAGAGTGAGAGAACAGAGGAAGATGGTAGTGTACAATTTTAGTTGGAATAATTAAGAGCTGTGTCTCTGAGGAAGTAGCATTTGGGTAGATATCTGATTAAGTGGACAGAACAAGTCTAGTAAAGATATGGTAGATGAACATTTTAAGAAGAGGGAACAAGTGCAAAAGCCCTGGGGCTGTCCATGCTTTGGTTGGAGTGAAAACAAGAAGGCCAAAAGGGCTAGAGCAGAGCTAGGTAGTATGGGAGAAAATGAAATCAGAGAAATAGGTGCCACATCATGTAGGGCCTTCCTTGGAGGCCCTTTTGATCATTTTGATTTTTACTGTGTGATGGGAAGCTTTTGGAGGTTTTGCGCGGGCAATAATATGACCTGGCTTACATTTTAAAAGGTCACTCTGGCTGCCTTTATTTAACTAGCAGGGCAATAATGGAAGTACACAAACCAGCTAGGCGTCTATTACAATAGTCTAGGTAATATATAATGACTTATAATAGGATGGTAGCGGTAGAAGAGGTGACAAGGAGCCTTTCACCCTGGCCTACTGGTTAGAAACCCCCCGGCCTGGCAGCTGGGAGTAACCTTTTCAGGGGCCTTCTGCACTCTTCCTTCACGTGTCAGAACGAGGCAGAGTGTACATACCCCGTCCAATTCTTGGGCAACTTCAACACACTACCCCCCTTCAGAGGAAAGAACCTCCTGAACAGCTTAGCTGCACCTCAGGCTTCTGAATCCCTTATTCAAAAATGGGAAAATGGGCTTCTCTGGTGGCGCAGTGGTTGAGAATCTCCCTGCCGATGCAGGGGACTCGGGTTCGGGCCCCGGTCCGGCAAGATCTCACATGCTGCGGAGGGGCTGAGCCCGTGAGCCATGGCCGCTGAGCCTGCGCGTCCGGAGACTGTGCTCCGCAACGGGAGAGGCCACAACAGTGAGGCCCGCGTACCGCAAAAAAAAAAAAAAAAAATGGAAAATGGAGGTCGCGGGGGTAAATGGTTCTCGTGGGTATAGAAACCACTTAACAAGGTTAACCCCAAAGGAAATGGGGTTTTCAGAAGAAATCTTCTGGAGAGAACTGCTTGTTCTCAGTATAAAAAAACAGGGCAAAAATGGAGGTCGCCCAGGAGGTTGCCTGCCAGCCTGTTAGAAATGAAGCTGATTTCCACCACAATTCCGGGAGACGTCTAATTCGTATTTCTCTTCAGCATCAAAGTCAGCCGCCCGAAACACTGCGAAAACAACTTCTTTGCCTCCTCAGTATTGCGCACGCGCCCCTCGCTCCGTTTTCCATTGGTCTTAAGCCCCGCCCCCTGTGCGTCCTTCGAGGAGGGTTGGGAGCGGAGAGCTCGCGCGACCGCTCGCTCCCCCAGTCTTCTCCAGCACATCGTCGCAAACGGGGCCGGAAAGCGTGGCGGCGCAGGCGCAAGCGCAGAGAGCGGAGGCGGTGGTGGTGGCGGCCGCTGGCCAGTGTAAGATGGCGGCGGCGGTGGTGGCGGCAGTGGACGGGGCGGCTGGGCGTGGAAGAGTCGGAGCAGCCTCTGGCAGAAGGATGACCCAAGACAGGAAGCAGGCTGCTGAGCCTCGCCGGCTCCCGTGCTTGTAACTGCCCCAGCCGGACACCCCCCCCTTGACCTACCCGGTCCGTGTCTCGTTCCGGCTTGGCCTGCCCCCCTCTCCCCTGGCCCACTCCTCTTCAAGATAGGTTTGACTCCTTTCCCAAGCTCCCAGGGCTCAGGGCTTCTTCCCCTGACCTGAGTCACCGCCGGGAGGATTGACTGCCTTCCCTCAGGTCAGCCCCAGGGTTGACCTCAGGAGCCTGCCCTGCAATCTACAGGGACGTCTTGCTTCGTCGGGTGACCCATTTGTGTGCGCTTTTCTCCCCTTTAGATTGGGCGACGCGGCTTCCCCTGCGTTTCCCCGTCACCTCAGGACCACCGCGCAGTGTGCCCCCTCCCCCATCCCGAGTTCTCGGGCCCAGCACCTTGTACGGAAGGCCGAGGTCCAAGATTACCCCGCAGTCAGTTGTTGCTGTCTGTTCCTGTACCTTTTGTAATGTAATTCTCGTAGCCTGCCTCCCCTCACCCCTAAATCTTTCAGGACACCGTAGAACGGTCCCATTTGGTCCCTGTTAGTTGGAAAGCATCTGGTGGCTTGAGTTTCTGACTCATATGATTGTTGCTGGAGTCTCTGTAAACAAACCGGTATTAGCGCTATCACGTTCTCTCTGGGATTTCCCCCCTGCTCTGTGGCTTCTTGTTGAGAGGTTTGGTTAGGGGTTAGCGTTGAAAAGATTCAGGTTTTCCTTTTAAATGACATACGTTTTAGTGGAGCTGGGAGATTACTTGCCTGGTTCCTTTAATTTCTGTAACAGTGTAAGTTATTTGTTCAGTAGTCAGAATTAGATAAATTACGGTGGTTCTGAATAGTTCTGAGGAGGTCTAAAAAATACTAACATGTATTCATAAATATTTTTTATTATGTTTAGTAGAAGAGACACCTTTGCCATTTAAACTTTAACTTTTCTCAGTCCTTCAGTGAATCTACAGACCTATTTTCTCAGGAGCTCAGCCTGGCCCTACTTCAGTGATAAAGGAGGAAAGGTGAGTAGGAGTTGAAGGCATTTAAATTCCTGAGTGCAAGACAGACCCTACCCTGGTACTCAAGTGCTGACCACTAGTCATAAAATTCCTACCACAGTTTCCCAAAGAGTCGGGTATTGTTCTTGGCTTTGTTCCAGCTCTGGTTAAATTACTTTTACAAGTTTAATTGGCTCTGCGCCTCTTGACTTTCTGTCCTAAACTATTGCTGTATATCTTCACATGACTACAGTTAAGCCTAGAAGTGAATGTATCTCCCTCTTTCTTTATTCATTTGCCTTGTGTTTTGCCTTTGTGCGGATCGTGTTTCTTACACTGTTAAAAGCTGGGAACTAGTTTGCCTGAGTTCTGTTTAGCTTTTTGTCAAATCAAGTCTCTTTGCCTCTCAGGACTTTAGATTGTCATTTCTTGCTATGGAGAATATTTAGCTGCTTTTAACTAAAAACTAGTGAGTGATGAGTGGTGCTGCCTTTAGTTGGTGACTGTGTCCAATCCACCTCAGAATTCCAACTTTTCAGGACACAGTGATAAATTTTGGGTGAAAAAAAAGTAGTGGTGCTCTTTTATATCTGGTCTGAAGAATTCTTGGTTAGCAGAGGAATCATCCTGTGCATTCAGCAGCATGGGCCAGTGCCACAGAGGGAGTTAGGACATACTTGTAAACGTAATTTTTGTAAGGGTGTTGGATTTCTGGTAGCAGAGAATAGTGCTGTGGTTGAGTTTCATAGGCTGTGACGGGAGAGCTGAGTGGCTCTGGAAGGTAGGCCTGGCTGATTCTTAATATCTTTATGACTTGTAGGAAGAGTTTGAGTGTGACATTGGTGAGTTTTATTCCACACAGTGTTCTGATTAGAAATTGCTCATTATGAACTAGAATAAGATTATTATTGGCAGTATGTGTGTGTATCAATAAGATAAAAAGGGGAAAATACAGTTTTTAGAACTGGGTAGGTCTGGGTTTAAATACTGTACTAAGATTTATTAGCCATGTGACCTTGGGCAAGTTACTTAAACTTTTCTGAGTCTTAATTTCACATCTGTAAAAGTGGGATAATACTCCTTATGTCCTAGTGTCATTGTCAGTATTGTATGAGGAAGCTTATATAAAGGTCTTAAATTATGCCTAGCCCAAGATGGACACTAAAAAAAAATACTTTCTCTTTTCTTTGCACATCATTGATATAGCTTTGAATAAGTTATACGTTAGTTTACACTTCTTTGCATTTTGCTTTTGAACACGTTTTTCTGGTTAATTTTTCAGATTCATTTTTTTTTAATTAATTGATTTTTATTTTTGGCTGCATTGGGTCTTTGTCGCTGTGTGTGGGCTTTCTTTAGTTGTGGCGAGCGGGGGCTACTCTTTGTTGTGGTGCACGGGCTTCTCATTGCAGTGGCTTCTCTTGTTGCGGAGCATGGGCTTTAGGTGCGCTGGCTTCAGTAGTTGTGGCACGCGGGCTCTAGCGCACAGGCTCAGTAGTTTGGCGCACGGGCTTAGTTGCTCCGCGGGATTTGGGATCTTCCCGGACCAGGGATCTTCTTAACCATTGCGCCACCAGGGAAGCCCTTCAGATTCATTTTTAATTGGTCAGCTTAGATGTGTTCTTTGTAGGTGCCCACCTAGGGTTGTCTTCTGAACATGATTCAGTTTAGTCTGGTGGGAGTTCAAGACCAGAGGACAGCAGGAATATTAGATGTTGATGTATGTATATTTCTAAATGCATTCTTAAATTAAACATCAATAAGTTTCCTTTGTTCTTTGCTCCTGCCTCTTGGTCTCTCTTTTAGCTCACCTAATCAGAGTTGACCTAAGTATTGTAATTCCTTTTCCTTCCAGCTTCAGTGTTGTTCACCACCTCAGCTCCAGCTACCTCTTATGCCTTTTCCTTTTTGCCATAGAAGGAATACATTTTTTTTTCCAAGCTGTTGGGCTCTGCAGTGGTCCTCATCAATAGCTAATCAAAGAACTAGACCATGAAAAGGTCTCCTTTCTTTCTGAAATAAATCTGGGCTAGGGAGTTAGGAATGCAGAGTTTTTTATTTCATCTCCCCAGCTGGACCATGTTAATAATACGACAGCCCAGATAAAAAGTTTTTAACCTCTTGTTGGTTTTTCTTTCACATCTTTTTGAGGGAGGTAAGGGCACATGAAAATTAAGAAAGTTGTTGATAATAACATTGCTATGAAAGCAACTGTGTTCTTTCAGGCCAGTGATCAACTTAGAGTTGACCAACTTTCATTACCACCATCTAGGGTCTAAATTCTCTCTGTTCAAAGGTAAAGACTCTTGGGGTAGAGGGTAGTGAGGTGCATTTTATTATTTGTGTTATTTATGAGGTCTAGAGTTCTGTGTTCAGCCAGGCAAGAGTGGGTGTGGGAGGAGAAAAGGCAGTATGTTGAAAGAGGCATAATTTTGACTGTTCCTTATTACTGTATGTGCTGGGTAAGAACCCACTCCCACTATCACCACTCCCAAGAAGGGCTTCACATTTTATGCTCCAGGTGACACCTGTGTATACAGTGAATCAATGTTTTTAGTCTTTAGACCACAACTGTAAAATTCTTATATTTCTGAAGATATTTTATATTTCAGGGTATTGCATAAGAATTGTTGCACCTTACTAAGAAGTATTTCCTACCGTGGCTGCAGTGGGAGGCTAGGTATGCTTATGACCTTAGTTCCCACCACCAACCTAACAGGGCATTTTATTCAGCAGCCTGTTAAATGTGTAAGAGTCAGCCTCAGTGCTATGATCCTTAGTTTTGACTAGGATCAACCTAAGACAGAAGCTTGTCTTCAGAGAAAGCTAAAAGAAATGTCTTTTTGTTGCCAGTTTAAAACAATACTGGCATTTCAAAAGCAAACGGACTCCAATAGAAGACGTTCTATAGAAGTATGCCCTGTTGTGGGAGACTGAGATCTTCAGAGTTTCATGGTCTAGGTCCTGTATTCTATCAGGTGAGTTACAGGCTTTAAAAATCATGAAGTGACGGGTTGACCTTTGTTTTCAGTAGATAGATTTATTTCTGGATTATTTCTACTGTAGAAAAGTTATTCTAAACATGTCTAGGAAGTGTCCAGATTATAAAAGACAGAGTTATCCAAACAGCTTTTTATTGCATCACATTGGTGTTAGTTTTTAAGATTGAATTAGTTTTTTTGTTTTAAAGCAGATTATCAGTGAGCCAAGGTAATCTGTTATTTACCCTGCCATTTGGAACCCAGGCAGCTGAAAGAATTGAATCAGCAACAGTCATGGAAGTAGTGACTATGTATATCTTAGTTTCAGAGCCAAATGCTGGTGATTTTAGATTAGCTTTACAGTAATATTGAAAGCTTTTCATCTTTCATTTTTGTGAGTATACCCAAGAAACTTCATCACTGTTAAAATTGGTCAGAAAAAGGGGCTACCTGTTCTTGTTTACTGATTCAGTTATTCTTGGAGTGAGAAGAAAGTCCTTGAAAGGTCTTTAAAAATTAGAGTGTGATACATTTTATGAATTGGTCACTTCTTTATAGCAGTCTTTATCTCTACTGCTACAGGACGTAGTTTCTGGGCCAGAAGCCCAGTTTCTCAAGTACTGCCTTAACCCAAGGAATGTGTATGCCGAAGATAAACTAATGAATTAAGGCTGCCCTGAGTTTGCAAACAGGGCATGGTGAATGATTAATTTGACAAAGATGGCATCTTATTAATGAAACGTAGTGTGTCTAAATGGATTGGGTTATTGCAAAAATTTTCTTCATTGTATCTGAGAGGTTAGATATTTGCTCTTATCCTCTGAGGATACTATTTAAGGAGGTCTGGGCAAGTTCTGATGTGAAGCATCCATGCTTGCCTCACATCTTTTTTTTTTTTTTTTTTGTTAGTCATCTGGAAAGCTATTATAGGATTTACCTCTAGTGGTAGCCAAGAGGCTATATTCCTGTGGTGCACTTTAAGCATTGCCACATTATCAGGTATGTTTTTAACCTTACTTAGGACCCACATTATACTCTGTTCTCTAGTCTCATGCAGATAGGAGGGCACTTCTTGATGTTTTTAGCCTCTTTCTTTATTGTTTTATCATAAGTTTACCCTTTCATCTCTGTAGTGTCCTTTCAGACAATTTAAGAAAAATTTGAAATGTGAATGGCAAAAACTGGTAATGGGGACTGGATTCTGATGTAAATATAAGTCATTTCATAGTGGAAACACAATGAAATTTCCTAAGAAATGGGTTTTCCTTAAAATGATTTAAATTGCGATGAATGTGCTTAAATGTTATTATAAAACATTCCTTAGCTCTGTTGCTAGAGATAGCACTTAGTGCATTCCTAACATACTCTGAAATACTGTTAGTAGAATTAAAGCCAATAAACTATAAACACAGGGCATTTGGTGTTACCAGCAGGGAGAGAAGGCATCCATCCAATGGAGGAACAGAGCTCTTTGTTTGTAGTATAGTTGATGTAGAACTTCTTACCTTCCTCATCATCATTTGTGATGATTGCTTTGAAGTTCTCATCTTGGCTATCTTCTGAACCTTAGAAAGGGAGAAGACTTAAAGAGACTTATGCTGTGGGCTCCTGTGTATATTGCTTTACCCCAGTTCATAGAACATGAATGTGCTCAAAAGAAGGTATTAACGGAGTTCTCTGAATTCTTTAAAAGGCCAGTGAGAGTAGGTAAGCAGATTTTATAGGCTTGGAACCGTGTGTTGATTTGTGTACAATGTTTGGAGGATCACTGTTGAGTGGTGAAGAAGCCCAGGCTTCTCTAGGAAATGCATCTGAAATCAGAGATGAGAAGCTAGAAAAATAATATAAATGCCTACCACGTACAGACAGCCAGTTGCAAATGTTGTGTTTAATCCTCTAAACCAGCTCCTTCAGGGTAATGATATTGTCCCATTTTACAAAAGAAGAAACAAACTCAATGGTAGATGGTTGAAGTAGAATTCAAACTGAGGTCTGACGGACACCAAAGCTCTTTTCTTTCCATTATACCATATGCTGTCTTTAAAAACCAGGGCTAGGGGGCTTCCCTGGTGGCGCAGTGGTTGAGAGTCCGCCTGCCGATGCAGGGGATGCGGGTTCGTGCCCCGGTCCGGGAAGATCCCACATGCCACAGAGCGGCTGGGCCCGTGAGCCATGGCCACTAAGCCTGCGCGTCCGGCGCCTGTGCTCCTCAACGGGAGGGACCGCGACAGTGAGAGGCCCGCGTACCACAAAAAAAAAAAAAAAAAAAACCAGGGCTAGGGCTTCCCTGGTGGCGCAGTGGTTGAGAGTCCGCCTGCCGATGCAGGGGACGCGGGTTCGTGCCCCGGTCTGGGAGGATCCCACATGCCGCGGAGCGGCTGGGCCCGTGAGCCATGGCCGCTGAGCCTGCGTGTCCAGAGCCCGTGCTCCACAACGGGAGAGGCCACAGCAGTGAGAGGATCGTGTACCGCCAAAAAAAAAAAAAAAAACCAGGGCTCTTCAATGCCAAGTAATGAAGCAAACTGAGCTGAAAGGTAGATCAGTACTTTTATTTTAATTAATTTATTGTTTATTTTTGGCTGTGTTGGGTGTTCGTTGCTGCGCATGGGCTTTCTCTAGTTGCGGCGAGCGGGGGTTACTCTTCGTTGCGGTGCACAGGCTTCTCATTGCGGTGGCTTCTCTTGTTGCAGAGCATGGGCTTTAGGCGTGCAGGCTTCAATAGTTGTGGCATAGGGGCTCAGTAGTTGTGGCGCACTGGCCTAGTTGCGGTATGTGGGATCTTCCCGGACCGGGGCTCAAACCCGTGTTCCCTGCATTGGCAGGGGGATTCTTAACCACTGTGCCACCAGGGAAGTCCATCAGTGCTTCTTGTAAAAGTGTATTTGAAGTATAAAAGGTCTGTCCAAATGACAATATGAATGAACACATTTTTGAATTGTTTAAACATGGGTCTCAGGTTATGATTAATTGGTAGCCTAATAAGTTTTTTATGGAAATAATTTTAATGGACTTAACTGAAGAGGTAGCCGAATCCTTTTATTTTATGATACTTGAATAGGGAGAAAACCAGCATCCTCACTCAATTCCTGAGGTAATTCCATGGAAAAGCAGTTCTGAGTCTTACAGCCTTTTCTCAGTTTGCACCTTTCTGTACTCTGTAGCATTTGAAACAAGAACCATCCCCACTTTCTTGAAACCTTTTCCTCTCTTGACTTCCAAGTCATTTAAAACTGTTACTCTTTCAACTTCCCTGAGCATTTCTCTCCCTCTTTCTTTTTTTGAAGGATAGGTATTCCCCAAGATTTTTTTTCCTTTCTTGAGTCCTTAATTTATTTTTGCTTTTTAGTGAGGTATAATTTACAAGGGATTTGATTTTGAAGCTTATCTGTATAAATAATTCTCAAGCCTGTATCTCTGGCCCTAATTTATTTCTCAGATTTCAGACATACATTGATTTTCCACTTACTTTCCTGACATGTCAACTTGGATTTTAAACGTAATCAAAATCAAATTCCTCTCTTCCCCCACATGCCAGTCTCTCGTTTATGGCACTCAATTTCCTCTGTGTACCCAGACTCAAACTTGTCTTTTTTATTTTTTGAGCTTTGTTACTGCTTATTGAGCCAAATTCTATCAATTCTGCCTCTACAGTGTTTCACACGTTGACCCCATTCTTTTAATTTCCTCTGCCATCAGCCTAAGACAGGATCTCATTGCTTCTTAACTTTGGCAACTGTACATTTCAGTCCATCTTATTATCCTTAACAAAATCTTCCTGATGACACACACACACACACACACACACACACACACCCACATACCCCTTCTACTATACTTCACACACACACACGCCCCCCTTCTACTGTACTTCTTAACTAATGAACTGTACCCCAGCATCTAGCCAAGCCAGACTACCCATGTATTTTGTTGAACGTAATCAGGTTTTTCATCTTCCATGTCTTTTCTCATGGTGGTCCTGATGGAATAGTTTCCTCAGTTCTACCCATTGAAATCCTCTCCTTCCTTCAAAGTCCAGTTTAAAAGCTAATTTCTCCATAGAAGCTTTTCCTTTCTCCCTGACTAAACATAATCCTTTACTCTGTTGAACTACAACAACATTCTGTTTATATTTTCTTTTTTCCTTTTTTGGCTATGCCACTCGGCTTGCAGTATCTTAGCTCCCTGACTAGGGGTTGAACCCGGGCCATGGGAGTGAAAGAGCTGAGTCCTAACCACTGGACTGCTAGGAGATTCCTTTTTTTTTTTAGATGGTACTGACACTTGTGTCTCTTGTATCATAGTTGTGTACCTGTTTTCCTAATTGCTTATTGGCTACAAAAGGTATTATGACTGCCTTATTTATATCTGTAGATCCTGTATTGCCTTGTACATTGTTGCATTACTAGCATGTCTCTGTACAAATGGGCCACTGGGTGGTGCCAGAGGCCTATAATTTAGATAAAAAAGGGAGGCTGGAGCTGCTATACAGTTGGGCTACCCAGTGCTGTTACATCTTCTGCAGGATAGGAATAGAGATTAATTTCCCTGATCCAGAAACGTTTATAGTTTCTGCTCCTCTGTCCCGTTTACCAGAGGAGGCAGTGTAGTATATTTAACTCCTCCGAGTACTTTAATAGACAGTAGCCCAGAACTAAAGGCCTGCCCCCCTGTAAACATAATGTTTATACAGTATGAGTTTCAGCTTCCTTGGGGTCATCCTTTGAATTCAGTGTCTGAAGTTCTCTGATTAATAAACACTGTACTATTAGAGTGGGGCTGGCAGCAGGAGTTGGGAAAGTTGGCTTGGAGAAGTGTTTATTGTGAAGTAGAAAAACAGTAAGGTAAGGAGAATGAATTAAAATTGAGCCATTTCAGTTTAAAAGCAAAAACTGGGGATGTAGAAAATAGGACTGGTTGATTCCAGATGGACTGTGGGACCTAAGACTGAAAAGCAAATTTGTACTTTGGATGGAGATCAACCCTGAACAGCTGTTCAGTCATGAGTGGTGTGGGACATCTGTCCTCCCAAGAGGAACCAGGGATTGTGTGGCTTTCAGATATGTCTTACTAATAATTGAAGTAGTTTCTACCATCACCTTTCACTTTAAGAGGAAATTCTGAAACCTTGTCTCATTTAAACATGGGTGTCTGTGTAAGAGAGTTGGGCACTTCAGTTGCAGAATGAGACATGCCAAACGAGGCAGCTGGACTGACCCAGCTGGACTGACCCAAGAGAATGCTGAGATTATGTAACTCAAGGGAACTCACTGAGCATGAGTTCAGGTCTTAGTAAAGGGATCAAGGACAGAAATATTATTTACAAGTTGATGTTTCCATTGAACCTGAGGTAAGGTAGAGTTATCAGACCAGTTTCCATAGACCCTAGAGTCCAAAGGAGTTAAAGTGAACTTGAGAGAAATTTAAAAAATAAAAATAAAAAGCGTATGTATACAAATTAATAGTACAACCGTTAGAACTACTTTGGACTACTTTAAGCTTCTGATATTCTTAGTTGTCACCTAGACAGTAGGGTTGAAGATGTTTTATGAGTTCAGGATTCATCTTGCCTTTAATGTGGTTCTGATAAGGCAGCTTTGTTTGCAGCAAAAATTCTTCCACATTTTAATTTTCAAGCAAGAAGACCGGACATTTTGCTCTCTTTTATTGTGGCCTATTGACCAGTGTTAGCTAACTTCTATTAATAGTCACAGGCTTGAGAATCTAGTATTTTTAATTGTTGGGTTGTATCTGTCATTTAACACTTTGCATGATTCTCTCCCCCCTCCCCCCACTCTCTCATTCTCTTTTCTGGCCAGATTGATTGATTGATTGATAATTTACATACAGTAAGATTTACCTTTTGTTTCACAGACCCATTCTTTGGATTCTAACAAACGCATAGTTATGTAACACCACCGTGATGGAGGCATAGAACATTTTAATCATTCCAGCAAGTTGTCTCATGACTGTTTGTAGTTAGTTCCTTTCCCCCAAATCCCAGAAATGACTGATTTGCTCTCTGTCCCTGTAGTTTATCTTTTCTGGAACGTCCTACAAATGGAGTCATGTTATGTAGCTGTTTGAGTCTTGCTTCTTTCACTTAGCATAACACATTTGAGATCCATTCATGTTGCTGTGTATGTCAGTAGTTCATTGTGTGATGGACCACAATTTTTATCCATGACCTGGCTGAAAACCACTTGCTTTTAGTTTTTGATGCATCTAAGTAAAGCCACTAAAACATTTACATTTAGATTTTTAGGTGGATATGTAGTTTCATTTTTCTTGAGTAGATACCTGGGTAGGAGTCCTGGGTTGTATGGTAAGTGTATGTTTAACTTTATTAAAAAAAAAACTGCTGAACTGTTTTCCAAAGTGACTAACTACCATTTTACCTTTCTCTGAGCAGTGTGTGAGACATTAGTTGCTCTACTCCTTGTTAGCACTTGATAAAGTAAACTTTCATTATTATTATTTAAAAATTTTTAACTTCTAATAGGTGTGTAGAGGATTCTCATTGTGGTTTTAATTTGTATTTTCCTAATGACTAATAATGTTGATCATCTTTTTCAAGTGATTGTTATTTAGTTGTGAGAGAATTTAAATATATTCCGATTGCTGTCAAATATGTCTTTTTTTTTTTTTTTTTTGCGATATGCGGGCCTCTCACTATTGTGACCTCTCCCATTGCGGAGCACAGGCTCCGGACGCGCAGGCTCAGCGGCCATGGCTCACGGGCCCAGCCGCTCTGCGGCATGTGGGATCTTCCCAGACCGGGGCATGAGCCTGTGTTCCCTGCATCGGCAGGCAGACTCTCAACCACTGCGCCACCAGGGAAGCCCTCAAATATGTCTTCTGCAGATACTTTCCTCTAGTTCATTGCTTGTCTTTTCGTTTTTTTATGTGTCTCTTGAAGACTAGATTTTTAATTTTGATATGTCCAGTTAATTAATTGTTTCTTTCATGGTTTGTGCTTTTTTGCATTCTATCTTAAGAAATATTTGCCTAGGGGACTTCCCTGGCGATCCAGTGGTTAAGACTCTGTACTTCCAATGCAGGGGGCGCGTGTTCATTTCCTGGTCAGGAGACTTAAGATCCCACATTCCTCACGGTGTGGCCAAAAAAAAAGAAATATTTGCCTAACCTGATGTCACAAAGATTATCTATTTTGTTTTTCTTCTGGAAGTTGTTTTATTTTAGCTTTTACATTTAGGTCTATGATCCATTTTGAGTTAGTTACTTTTTGTATATTGTACAATGTCCAAGTCGAGTTTCTTTTTTTTAAATTTGGATGTCCTGTTGTTCTAGTATACCCGGTTTCTTGTATAAATCTTTCATCAATATTAGGATAAGAAAGCAGCCCCATTGGTTTTAAACAAGAGATGTTTGGTGCCTCTTCCACAAAGTACTCTTACATCCTGTTTTAACTCCCCCTCTGCTTGATTTTTAGTTAATATTTTGTCATGTATTTGGTTTAAAATTTAAGGCCTTTTTCTTATTAAGACAGGAGGAATCTAGGTCACTGGAATTTCTTAGGTAGAAATTAAAATGACACCTGGGTCTTTTTTCCCCATCCTCCAATAGTTTACTCTTTAACCTTCACTTTGGCAGGGGTTATGGTTATTTTTAGAGTACAGGCAGTAGAGCTAATCTAATTAAACTCCCTCAGCTACCTGGGGCAGTGAGCTCATCAGCTCTTCCAAACTCAGATTGGTTTGCTCTGGACTGGATTTTACATGGAAATTGATCAAGGTAAAAACAGTGGAGGGCTTCCCTGGTGGCGCAGTGGTTGAGAGTCCGCCTGCCGATGCAGGGGACACGGGTTCGTGCCCCGGCCCGGGAAGATCCCACATGCCGCGGAGTGGCTGGGCCCGTGAGCCATGGCCGCTGAGCCTGCGCGTCCGGAGCCTTTGCTCCACAACGGGAGAGGCCACAACAGTGAGAGGCCCGCGTACCGCAAAAAAAAAAAAAAAAAAAAAAACAGTGGATTTGTTGGGAATGGAGTGCATTAAAGAGTGAAGAAGGTAGTTTAAGTTTGGGTCAAATATGGTCCCTACCTCAGATTTATAAGGTTGTATTCTTTGGTGATGGAAGAAATTCTAGAGTGACTCCTATACTTAAGACCTAGGGCACAGTCATAGCACCTTAGCCTGCTTTAATTTGGGCACTTACTCTAATTTCTACCCCAGAATTGACATGGTTTTAAGTTTCTTCATTTTGACAGACATTTATATGATAACAACTCATCCCCAAAGTAATTGTATTTTATCAGTGTCATTGAAGTTTCTTGGCTTTTTAGAGATACATTCCCAAAATGGGAATGTATGTACTCCAAGGGATATGGAAGATGATCCAGTGGTGTATAGGGAGGGCATATTGAAATTTTAAGTTTTTTCTAGAAAAATCAAGCTTAATATTTAATGTGAATTGATTAAATGTGGGTTCATGCTCAGAGTTTTCACTGATAGAAGTTCATGATCAGTTTTGAGATCACTGCTCTAAGAGTGTCCTTCTGCAGAAGTTTTAACATATAATTTTGTTTAACTGTACCATCTCTGGAATTACTGTTTTACAAAAGAAGAAAATGAAGCCCAGAGAAGATTAAGCAGCACATCCAAGGTCACATCACAAAGTTTGTTAATAACTTAGCTAGTACTAGAACCCTGGACTTCCAATTTTCAGCCTAGGACTACTTTTACTAAACTCTGTGGCCCCTAAAATGTGACTTTTAGAAGCTCTCTGCCTGTCAGCTTGGTGATTAAACAGAGTTGACATAAGCATTCACAGGTTTTGTTCTGTTTCTGAATTTAGGAATAAATTCTGTGAACTTTTTTCCTCAAAGAAAAGATCGCTTCTTGCAAGAACCTTAAACCAGTGTCCCAGAAGATGAGCTTTACAACCTCTGGGTATAGGTTCAACCTCATGGCTCTCCTTTTCTGAGAAGTGGTTCTCAGAGCTAGGTAAGCATTAGGCATTTGGCACCTCCTGCCCAGCAAATGTGTTTTCTAGAGCCACTGTGAGTCTAAAGTTCAGGCAGTCTGGGCTTCTGTACAAGTTGATGAGATTCAGTTTTGAGAAAGGGTCTCTGGAGCTGCTCAATACTTCTTCTCTAGGAGTGGATAACAGTGAGATGGGAAGTATGGTGTGGTTGACAGTCTTGATTCTGGAGGTGAGAAGGCATCAGTTCTCTTCTCAGTTGACCATAAGGTATGCCTATGACCTTAGTTTTAAATCTTACAGTAGTACAGTTGTTTTCCCTGCTTCATAGAACTTTTGCAATTAATGTAATTAATTTAAGCCCTAGGTGAGGAAGAAGATATTGCTGAGCTACTAAAGAATATAAACAGGGACTACTGAGAGGAAAAAAACAAGTGTTGTGTGAGCAGTGCTGTACAAAAATACATCATTGAAGTAGGAGGAGGAAAACAGCCTGCTCTGCAAACAGCTCTTCACTGTTTTTCTTTATGTGGCTTCACAGATCTGTTTTTTGTTGGCATTGTCTTTCATCATCACCCTTCCAGGTGTCCCTCCCTCAAATTCAGCCTCAGTCCTGCTCTTGCATTATTTATACTCCCTCGCCCTGGCCTAATGTGAGCAAGCTTTGGGCAGCTGTCTCTTGGCAGAGGACACTTTAAAAAATTTTTTTGAAGCAACTTGGATTTTTGTAGAGGAGAGAAGGGGGTAAAGATAAGGATGGGGCTGCTTCTGGGATAATTGTTATGGGAATGAAAGGACTGTTGAAAGATTAGAGGCCAGTGTGCCTGGGTACAAGGACTGGAGTCATAATCATACTTTGTCTTTTCAGTGCCTTTTGTCCAAGGCACTGAAAGGGCTTAACAAAATTCTGGTCTGAATAATATTATTCTTTGCTCTTTGGACTTCGCTTGAGGTGGGAGTGAGGCCCTGAAAAAATAATGACTGTATTATAGTGGTATAAAAGGAATAAAGCTAGGTATCCCAACTCCTAGTTAGGGCTTTGCTAAACAGACAAACCTGGTGAAAGTTGGTGGAACTAGGTGAAATAGTGTTTGCCGTTTTATGAAATGGACTGAGATGGTTTTAATGGAAATGTTGCACTCTCTTTTCCAGCTTTGCACTTGGTGACTGACTTACTAGTCATAAAAGGGAAGAAAAAACCTTTTAGGTTCTTTTTTAGGTGTAGGATACTCCTGAGTTCTAATTTGACTCTGCTTCTTATAATCCTTAGTTAATATCTGTGCCTGTATATTTGAAGCTAGGCATCTGAATGACCATAAAGCTCAGGCTGTTATCCCGAGAGCTCAATTTCTTCTTTCTCTGCTGTTCTGTGTGTGAAATGATATTTAGAGTCTGACCTTCCTCTTCATGTTGTGAAGGCAAGTGTTTCATAGAGTTTGTGGATACATACGATGATTATTTACAACAGAAGGTTTTTGCCTTAGAGGGTAGTGCTGAAGCTAGCTTTTTGTATTAAGACTCTGTTTGCTTGCAATACATGTCACTCGATATAGACCTGCTGTTCCAGGATTTATTTCAGTTCCTTCTTTCTCATCTGAAAAATCACTGCCAATTACTCAGTGAGAAGAAATGGCAGTTAGCCTCCCAAAGATATGTCTCTTTATGGAATTTAGACATGGGGGGATAATATCTGGCATAATTTTCAGCAGCTGAGAAGCCCTGCTGAGAACACACAAAAACATCAATTTTGTAAAAATGACAAAGGCTGTACCTTGTTAAATCTCCTGGTGCCTTTTATCATCTTTCCCAGATTGTTTCCTAATTGTTTCATTTTCTTACTCTTCTCGATCCAGGCTGGCTGCAGTAAACATCATTCAAGATGTCCAGCAAAGGGAGCAGCACAGATGGCAAAACAGACTTAGCTAATGGTAAGGGGCCATAATGAAGGTGAAGCTATTTTTGCTATCGACTGAGGTTCTCCTCCTCCCGCAAAGAGAGTGGAGACGTGGATTTTAGCGGAGGGAAGGAAATCTTTCCTAAGAATGAACTCTTGGAGGGAGACACAAGAGGGAAGAGATATGGGAACATACGTATATGTATAACTGATCCACTTTGTTATAAAGCAGAAACTAACACACCATTGTAAAGCAATTATACTCCAATAAAGATGTAAAAAAAAAAAAAAAAAAAACTCTTCCTGTGTTGTTTTGAGTGTAGGAAACTACACAGGAAACACCTTGGACTACCTGGTACTTCTGCTCCTTCAGCTTTTATCTGATTGTTTTCAGAAGATCAATAATAGAGTTGTCCCTCTAAGAGGTCAAGTGGTTTGGAATTTTGTAAGGGTGGACAAAACCTAGGAGATGCTGTTAATAAAGGAGAAAAAGAAGATCCAATTGGTGGTGGAACCAAGGGGGTTGTTGGGAAGGCAAGGCTCCCCAGTTATAAGGAGAGGTCTCTTTTCATGGTAGATCATAGTTCAGTAGAGATAATTAGATAAGAGATGAAGTTATAAATAGCTGCAGTTGGGGCTTTTTTCTTTCTTTTTCTTTTCTTCTCTTTCTTCCTTTTTTTCCTTTCCTTCCTTTCTTTCTTTCTCTCCCTCCCTCCCTCCCTCCCTCCTTCCCTCCCTCCCTGCTTCCTTTCCTTCCTTCCACCAGTGCTACCAAGTATTAAATCACTGGGTCTACTGCAGATTTGAAGGCAGAATATCATGATTCTGGTAGAGTATAGCTACTACCTGGGTCATTTGACCAGTGCATCCACTCTGAGCCAACTTCTAAACTAGAGAAGGTCCTTCAAATGGATATAGTTGGGCAGTATAGTGTTCAGCATTCCTCAGCACCTTGTAGGTTAAGATTATCGTCTAAATTCTAGTTGACGTGTTTGGTAGAGCAATGAAGTGAGTAAGGGAAAGGGAGATTTTCAGCATGATGTTTTACTGCCCCTTTGTTCTTTTCTTACCACTGGTGTTCATTTATCTTCTGTAAAGGAGAGTGATTCAGATTTTTCACTAGGCTTAGTTGAAAGGCACAGGATTCTAGAGGGGTTGGAGGTACACAATTGATTTGGAGTTTGGCCATTAGCTAGATCAGGGATTGGCAAATTATGGCCTGCAGGCTAAATCCACAGGCCTGCGGGCTGCTGTTTTTGTAGTTTACTGGGACTCAGTCATGCTGCATTTATTTACATAGTATTTATGGTTACTTTTGTGCTACAGCAGTGGAGTTGAGTAGTTGTGCCATACATCCATATGGTCCAAAGTTTAGAAGCCTAAACTTTTTATTATCTGGCCCTTTACAGAAAAAATTTGCCAACCCCTAGCTATTATCTTGGTCATTGACTGTTAGTGTCCTCTTGCTGAGCTTGTGATATGCTCTGGCCCTTATCTTAATGTGGTAAGGCCCCCAAAGTCATCTTAATTTTAACAATAAATGCTAGGAGTTTTGATGTTTCATTTTTTTTTTCTTCTTCACAGAAGTGATGGGTGTGGTATTTTATCCCTTCTCACCACTCCCAATCTCAAACTCAATTTCATTTCAAAAACCACAATTATTAATCTTTCTCAGCATATACAGCAGCCTCAGCAAATGTAGTTCCTGGGAGCAAATTGCTGCACTTTTCCCCTTTTTCTTCCAGGTCCTAGTCGTTTTCACACTGTGCTCTTAGTTGAGGTGCTATTTGAAAAGAGCTGTTTGTGTGTGTCTCCCAACCTTCTGTCACTACTTGAACCAAAAGTGTGTGTATTGTTTATCTGTTTTCTTTATTGGGCTTTGCCTAAGAGTTCATTGAAAAGAGGTTCCATTGCTTCAAAGATCTTCAGAAATTATTGCTCTAATCCAGATGACTAAGCAAGAAGATATTCCCATTTTGAATCCTTAAACATCAATGTGGTATTGGAGTTGAATAGCTTATACCAGTCACACATAGCTGGTCAGCCTTTCCTACCTAATAGCCTTTACTTCTGGCAAGATAAAATTTATTGTCATCTGAGGAAAGGAGGCCATGAGCAGGTTTAAAATCCTCATTCACCCCCTTCCTTTCTTTACATCTTGACCTTAGTTTGGAAGTTGTGGTCCTTTTGGCCCTAGAAAGTTGCCAAAGTGCTCACTAGAATATGATTTGGCTGTTAGATAGGAGAATTCAGTATCTAATTTTGGGGATTATATTGTGCAAAGTGACCCAGTGATTTTATAACTACCAATATGGCAGACCTAGAATATGAACTTTTCTTTTCAGGTCCTGCTGTAGTAGCCCTGCTTTTTATCAATTTTATTTATGCTTCCTGATGAAACTTCGTCTCACTAGAATTCCTATATCTAAAACTAGTATTATGATTATTAAATTAATGGAAGTAAGGCAGAATACATTTATCAGCAAAAAAGAGAGCAAGAAGCCACTCAAATGGTCACAATTTCCACTTGTCCCTTGCCCTTCCTTCTGGATTCTTGGTGGATTTTAAAACCTTGGGGGAAGAAACTGTAGAGTTTAAGAGGTGGGAGGTAGTGGTGCTTTCTCGAAGTGGTAAATAGTCCAACTCTTGCTGGGGATGGCTGTTCTTTTTTAATTTATTTATTTTTATTTATGGCTGTGTTGGGTCTTTGTTGCTGCGTGCGGGCTTTTCTCCAGGTGTGGCGAGCGGGGGCTGCTGTTCGTTGCGGCACACGGGCTTCTCATTGGGTGGCTTCTCTTTTTGCGGAGCATGGGCTCTAGGCGCACAGGCTTCAGTAGTTGCGGCGTGCGGGCTTGGTAGTTGTGGCTCGCGGGCTCTGGAGCGCAGGCTCAGTAGTTGCGGCACAAGGGCTTAGTTGCTACGCGGCATGTGGGATCTTCCTGGACCAGGGCTTGAACCCATGTCCCCTGCATTGGCAAGTGGATTCTTAACCACTGTGCCACCAGGAAAGCCCAGGGATGGCTGTTCTTTTTTCTTATGTTCAGCTTAATTATGTGCTATAACTAATGGATGCCCATCTAGCAAAATAGAGCCTAAGGTAGTTGTATCAGGCATACTTTTATAAAATCTGCCAGTGCTTTGCTTCTTGAGAATTTATTATAATCTTTGGTTGTCCTGCAGTTCTTTATTTGTGTGTGACTTTGGTTTTTTAATCTTTTCAAGATTCCCTCTCAGAAGGTACTGTTTATAAGCATATGTAATGAAAACATTTTGACCAAAGTTGGTTTCTGGGTCTTTTGGTGTGATGATTTTTTAGACTAAGGAGTGGGAATCCTTCTGGTCACTATCTTATTTCCTTATTTTTCCCCCTCACCTACCCATTCCTCACTAACATGCAGGAAGCCTGTCTAGCAGTCCAGAGGAGATGTCTGGTGCTGAGGAGGGGAGGGAGACATCCTCAGGCATTGAAGTGGAGGCCTCAGACCTGAGCTTGAGCTTGACCGGGGATGATGGTGGCCCCAACCGCACCAGCACAGAAAGTCGAGGCACAGATACAGAGAGCTCAGGTGAAGACAAGGACTCTGACAGCATGGAGGACACTGGCCATTACTCCATCAATGATGAAAACCAAGTCCATGACCGCTCAGAGGAAGAAGAGGATGAAGAAGAGGAGGAAGAAGAGCATCCTCGTCGTCGTGTACAGCGCAAGCGGGCAAACCGTGACCAGGACTCATCAGATGATGAGCGGGCCCTGGAGGACTGGGTGTCCTCGGAGACCTCAGTCCTGCCCCGACCTCGCTGGCAAGCCCTTCCTGCCCTTCGGGAGCGGGAGCTGGGTTCAAGTGCCCGCTTTGTGTATGAGGCTTGTGGGGCAAGAGTCTTTGTGCAGCGTTTCCGCCTGCAGCATGGGCTTGAGGGCCATACTGGTTGTGTTAATACCTTGCACTTTAACCAGCGCGGCACCTGGCTGGCCAGTGGCAGCGATGACCTGAAAGTGGTGGTTTGGGACTGGGTACGGCGACAGCCAGTGTTGGACTTTGAGAGCGGCCACAAAAGCAATGTCTTCCAGGTGAGGCGAGGAAGCAGATTGGCAACTGAGAAAATCAGGCACGAGTTAGACAAACCTGAGCTGCTGCCTGGAGTAGGAGTGATAGTGAGTTGTGGTAGGAATTAGATATCAGGACTCGGTCCTTCCTTGGCTCCCATAATGACTTAGAGCAGTTAAATACACTGAAAGACTCATGGCACCCTTTTGTTTCCTTGAGCACAGAGACTGTTAGAAGCCTCATTATAATAGGAAGGGTGCTTGGAAATCATCAGGAAGGCACTAAGTGCCGTGCTAGGAGATGTTATAATACAAGAGCAGAGGCTCTTGAACCAGTCTAGTTGAGTTTGAATCTTGGTCCAACCCCTTAACTAGCTATGTGATCTTAGGCAAGTTTATTTAACCTCTGTCTTCAGTTTATTTACCTATAGTATAGGGCTAATAACATACAGGGTTGTGAGGATTAAATAACAGTAGAAGCTAAGCAGTTAGAACTGTGCCTGGTACTTAATAAACGTTTGATAAATATTGTTAATATTGTTATTCTCTGGAAGTTTTACTTACCAGCCCCATCCATCATATGGTACTAGCCATTTATCCCTAAGCATGTTCTCTTTCCTTCCCCAATATCCCCTCTAGTTTCCTTTTTCTTTGTAGCAAGTTTATGTTTACTTCCTGAATCAAGGAAGATTTTCTCCTTTTTCCCTTACCTTTCTTTCTTACTGGCTATAGTCCTAGTTCACCTGAGCACTCATACCAGTTCAGGCTTCTAGAAGCAACAGAAATCCTCTCATATCAGAAATTTTTTCTTTTCCTCTCCTTTAACCCTTGGAAGAAATTGGACTTGAGCCAACTGTGTAAGAGCAGGAGGTCTAAGTTTCCAGCTGTTGTGTAGCAAAAGTGGATGATTGGGGTTGTCATCATGTTTTTCCCTCTCAAATTCACCTCTTCAATTTCTCTTGTCCCTTCTTTTTATTCTTAACATCCCAGGCCAAGTTCCTTCCTAACAGTGGCGATTCCACCCTGGCCATGTGTGCCCGTGATGGGCAGGTTCGGGTAGCAGAGTTGTCTGCTACACAGTGCTGCAAGAATACAAAGCGTGTGGCCCAGCACAAGGGAGCATCCCACAAGGTAAGTAAGCCCTTGCCCCAAAGGTTGTGCAGTTCAGCTCCTCTGTGGATCTCAGCCAAAGCCCTCTGTCCATTGTGTCCCCTTTGTTGTGGTCACCTCCATCACTTCTTTCAGTCCTAGGATTTGTAGGTAAGATGGGAGAAAAAGCGGCGACACTAAACTTCTCAGAAGGCAAGTATTTGAGAGATCTCTAGATCTTGCACATGCAACATTCACCTGATAATACTTAACTCCTGAGCTGAGCCATGGTTGGTTTGGAGATCGTTGAGGTCTCCTGTGCCTTCCAAACCTTTAAAATTTACTCCTATTGTATTTAGAACATTTTAACAGCTCTAAGGTGCTAGCTGTTGGCTTCTCATATGTGAGAGCTCCAGCTTTTCTGCTCACAACTCTCAGTGCATAAACAGTACTATTTCTGGAAGCCCTATTTAGAGCTGGGAATATAGGCCAATAATCATGATGGCAGCCAGTGAGGAGCCAAGAACTGCCTAGTCTCAGAGTAGGCACTGTTTTCTTCCATGCTGTGGAAGGAGGATGGTCCTCTTATTTATTTTTTTTTTTTTTTTACAAACCCTAAGCAAATATGTAGGTGGACCTGGAGTATGCTTTCCTCCCCCATGGCTCAAGAAATATGAAAATTACCTATTTCTTTGATTCTTAAGACTACTCCCAACCCACTAGATAACTAACTTTTAGAACTAAGCTGTAGGTGAAACTTGGGTGCCATTTCTCTCCCCACCTGAGAGTGTGGAATTGATTTTGAGGATGAGCCCTAATGGCGGTGTTTTCCTTTGGTATCACTGTTCAGATCCCTTGGAGACTTAATTAAAATAGCAAATCACCTGTCCTTTTGACTTGTATAGAATAAACAAGCTGTGAATAATTCACACAGAGCAAGAGAGAATGGGCTTATTAAATTATCTTCTTTCCTGGGATTTTACAACAAAAAAGGCAGATGTTTCTCTTGCTGAGACATTTTAAATGCAGCCCTTTGTAAAGATAAAGGAATGAGTTAGACAACCTCAATTTTAATCTTTAGAAACCTCATGCTTTCCCTTTTTTCTCCTTCAGTTGGCCCTGGAACCAGACTCTCCCTGTACGTTCCTATCTGCAGGTGAAGATGCAGTTGTCTTCACCATTGACCTCAGACAAGACCGGCCAGCTTCGTAAGTATAGCAATAGTATTTTTACAGAACTGGATTTCTTGGCTTTGAAAATACTGCATGTGTCCTAGGTAATGCTCAACTCTCTGGTCCATCAGAATGGTTCCTTTGTATTTATGATAAGAAACAGATGAGTTTAGGGGAATTCCTTATTTCTTTGTTGTTGTCTCTTTCTCAGCAGTAAAATACTATTCGCCTGTCTTCATTTCTAAAGCAGGGTTCAGTTATCTTATTATATGTGGGCTTTAATAACTGGATGATCTTCCACTCTCCATTCACTTGGGTGCCACTCAGCTTCCCCACAAGAAGCATGTTCCTAGCAACTTAGAGATATGCTCCTATGTAGTTTTCACTTCAATTTTGTGTAGAAATGTAAAAATTAAATGATAATTCTTGAACAAAAATATTGGTAGTTGTAGTAGAACTCTATCATATCACAGCTCATTTTTACTTGAATCAGAGATTCATAGGTAAATTATATCCCCTTTTAGCTATGTGATATCATAGAAAGAGCATAGCATCTTATTTGGATCCAGGCAGACCTAGATCAAATCTCAACTTGGGCACTACTAGTAATGACCTATATAACCTTTCTGAACTTCAGTTTCTTCAGCCTCACTATGGGTGTAATCAGTCAGTCTTATTCTCTCTTTTTCTCATTTCTGTGAGGATTATTGATAAATGTGTTTGATACCTCAGCATAGTGTCTGGCACCATGGTTGGAACTTATTGAATTGTAGCTACTAATTATTTCAGTTTCCTTTTTTCATTTTTATTGCTCTTATAATAAATATATCTTGTTTTAAAAACTCAAATAATGAAGTATATGGACAAAATGTAAATGCTCCCTCATGTATACCTCCCCTGCCCACCACTTTTCTAGCTATTAATAACCATTGTTAAAAATTTTGAATACCTTTTCAATCCTTTTTGTATACATTTATGTATCTTACTATATACATGTACACTCTTCCCTCCAACATGGGATAATTGTACGTGTATATAAACTTACATATACGTATGTTCCTGCAATTTACTTTTTTCACATTATGATGTATTTTGGAGAGCTTTCTACGTCAGACCAAAAAGGCCTACCTAATTTTTTCTTTGTAAGCATTTTATTTATTTTTATGTGGACCATTTTTAAATTCTTTATTGAATTTGTTGCAGTGTTGCTTCTGTTTTATGTTTTGGTTTTTTGGCCAAGAGGCATGTGGGATCTTAGCTCCCTGACCAGGGATTGAACCCATGCCCCCTGCGTTGGAAGGCAAAGTCTTAATTAACCATGGACTGCCAGGAAAGTCCCTATGGCCTACCTCAGTTTTAACCATGACATCTGTGTCATAGCATTGGTGTACCACAGTTTGTTTAACGACTACCTAGTTGATAGATTATCTACATTATTTATTGTATTGTTAGTCGTAAAAACTATCTTTTTTTTTTTTTTTAATATGCCATTCTGGAAGCTTATTCTAGGATCACAAAGTGAGGAAGAACTCAAGATTTCAACTTTTCAGAACTCTCCCCCCTTAAAAATTATCTTAAATCTTACATGTCAATACCAATATTGAGTAAGGGGTGTCCCTAATTTACATAGCATACAAGTAAAATATAAGTTAATATAGGGAATATAATCTTAAGGCTGATTATTATTAGACTTTTATTTTTAGAGAGATAAGTATACAAAAAGTTGTCTAGAAAGTGAAGAATTTAAAGTAGTGGTTAAAGGATGGAAATGTTTTTGGCTTGTGGAAAGGATATACTGGTTATTTATATAAAACTTAAGAGGATGAAGATTGAGAGATAATGAATGGGTTTCTCCTGGAAAGCGAACAGGCCTGGGTGACAAGGGATCTGCCTTCTAGTACTAGCCTGCAGTTATATAGCTTTGAGAAAATCATTTAATCTCTTAAACTGAATGATGTTTGTTATTTTCAGTTCTCAAGTTCCATGATTCTGTGATGATAATGGAACATCAGCAAGTTTTCCAGAGGGGAGTGGAAGGGCAAAGATGGAAAAAATGATATGAGTTTGTTTGGTCTGCTCTGGTACATTGTTGTGAAGCTGAATGAGATCCTTTGGATCAGGTTCAGAGGAAAACTACTGTTAGGCCACAAGAAATTGGGAATCTGATTCAAGTAATGGGCAGAGTACATGACTGGCAGATTATTGAATGTGTAATGAAAAGGTGTAAGCAGAAAATCTGGCTGAGAGTTGATCAGTGGATCTAGGTGCAAGCAGTAATAGGTGGGATAGAAACTAAAAGGGGGAACATAGGAGAAACTTAGAGTAGGAGGAGGTCCAGATTCTGGCCTTAAGAAAGTTTTTGCTTTAGGGGTTGAATTAGTGGAAGGCTAGAATAAGGACTGAATGTGAAGGTCATGGCTAGAATGTGTATCCGTATGTGTTAAGCTGGTGCCTGAACATCTCCTTATATCAGAGACACTTTTTTGTGTGAAGTTGGCATAGGGAAATTTTTCTTTTGTACGTACATAATAGCTGAGATTCTGGAATCTGGTGATATTGGCTAACATCATAGGAGGAGTTGGATTTGGAGCTGTGGGTGGGATATTCATTTAGCCAGCGGAAGCTAGTTTGAGATATTCTTCAGAGGAATCCGTTGGTTTGATCTGTAATTGTTTTTCCCTTTTTCCTGGAACATACCAGCCCGCTAAAGACTGCAAATTTTAAGGCAGAATTTGGTAAATTTGTTTCATATGGCTTTGTGTGCTGCCTTGCTCTGGTGTCAAAACTTTTTTTTTCCTGCTGCCATTATCAATCATTTTTATGGCACCTCTGCATTTTCCCCACAGGGCTCAAGGTGCTCTGTGCATTTATGCATTAGGAGAGAGAATTGTTTGTTTTAGGTGAATAAATGGAGGCATAGAAAATTGAGTTCTTTGTCAGGATTAGATGACAGTGGAGCCAGTACTTCATAATCTATCTCCTCACTTTCTTCATTTTGCTTCTGCATGGTAACTGTTATGTTTGTCTGACCCTCTCCTAAAAATCCAAATTGCTGAGGAAATGAGATGTTTCTCTGAAAAAGAGCAGCAGCTGCTCCTATTCCTCTTCTACATCTAAAGCCCAAATTAGAGCTGCCTCTTCTCCATTGCTAGTTTTGTTCCTGAAACTTTTTTTTGACTTGTTTTCTGCCTTGTGTTTTGGGTATGTGTGTATTTGTGTTTTCCCTATTGACATTTATTTTTAATGACCTTTGTACACTATTCTTTTAATGGAAGGCTGCAGAGATTTTAAAATTAAATTTCTCCTTTGCCTAGAGCAGTCTAGGATGGAGTGACTTTGACCATTCAGAGAGGATGCTAACATCATTTACAAAGAAACTTATTGTCATAGTTATAGTTCTTTTCATTTTCTGTAAGCACCAGAAATGAGCAAAAGCTTAGAATTAAAAATGAAAGCTTTTATTCATAATCGCCAAAACTTGGAAGCAACCAAGATGTACTTCAGTAGGTGAATGGATATACTGTGGTATATCCAGATAATGGAATATTATTCAGCAGTAAAAAAAAAAAAAAGCAAGCAAGCTAAAGCCCAGTCCCTTCCTTTCCTGTCTTCCTTTTTCTATAAATTTACTAATCTTTATGATGTCATATTTGACAGATTGAATGCTTCAATCTGGGAGGAGTATTAATAGGGCCACCCTTAAGGTGGGACAAAATTATATGGCTCTTTGGCCAAAATCTTCTGGCTAAAACTCTGAAATTTTAAAGGTTTCCTCGGGGTCCCATGCCCTCCTAAGAATCACCCTTTTTTGTGGTACAACCAGAAGAATAATTTAGAAATAATTTTTCAGCATTAAAAACAGCTGTCTTGACAAGAACATCTGCTCCTAATATGCTTCAAATAAGGGAAGACTAATACTGTTTTCCTTTCTATTAACCATTGCTTGTTGTTTTTCATCGTGCATTTTTAAAGCTGGGTTTTAAATGACACTTCTCTGGAATCTGGGAGATAGATTCTGACTTTAAGGTCTTTTCCTTTTTTTTTTTTAATGTTTAATTTTTATTTATTTTGGCTGTGCGGGGTCTTAGTTGCGGCACGTGGGATCTTTGTTGCAGCGTTTGGACTTTTTAGTTGTGGCATGCTGACTCCTTAGTTGTGGCATGCTGACTCCTTAGTTGTGGCATGCCTGCGGGATCTAGTTCCCTGACCAGGGATCAAACCCAGGTCCCCTGCATTGGGAGCACAGTCTTACCCACTGGACTACCAGGGAAGTCCTCCTTAAGGTCTTTTCTATCCACTGTTTCTGTGATTCATCCTTCCCTCACTCCCTGCTCCCAGATGATTGGGAAGATGTACTTACAAGTAAAGGATAGGAAGATGTGGGTAGTATTGTCTCTTTAATGATTGGTTGTCATCATATTAGACTCAAGCTAAGGCTAATGAGGAGCAATACTTACATACACCTTTAATTTATACTTCTTGAGGAACACCAGAAACTTACTGCATGTTTTTTCCATCTCCAAAGTAGTATTTAGTAAATATATATGGTGGTGGGTTTTGTTTTTTTTTCTTGTTCCAATGTACGAACAAACAAAACCACTTCTTTCTTTCCAAGTGAGAATCTGTTTGGTTTCTTATTAGCTGTGTGTGTGTTACTGTCTTTATTCTCACTTGCCATGACTATCTGGATCTTTTGGAGAATATAACTTTTATACTTTTATACTCTTGAAGGAAACTGGTGGTGACAAAAGAAAAGGAGAAGAAGGTGGGGCTGTATACAATCTATGTGAATCCTGCCAATACCCACCAGTTTGCAGTGGGTGGACGAGATCAGTTTGTAAGGTGAGTCTGTGGCTCTTTTGTGTCTTTGAGAGTTTGAGACTGTGATGTATTGTGTACTACCAGCTTGTGTACTACTACCTTATGGAAAGCTATGAATTGCCTAGGAGTTCATTAACCACCATCTTTAATTTTTTGCCGTCTTCCAAAGAGTTTAAACTTCCTCTGACATATTCTGTTCCCTAATGTAGCAATCTCTGAGGGATGGCTTAACATGTTATAGATATTATCAAGTTCTAAAGAAGTTTGATGAATTGACCAAGTTCTCCACATAGCAGCTAGGCATAAACCCAGGTTTACTAACAAGTGCTCTCTTAGTAAATATTTTCCACCATTTTTCATATGTAAATTAACACGTACTAGAAATTTTGAATGCTGGTTTCAGATACAGAAATAATTTGACTTGGGAGTACTCACTGTGAACTTCAGGTTTTTGGCTCCCAGTATCCTGAACCACTTTTTATCTTTAGTGATATCTTTGTTACTATGAACATTTCTTGTAACACTGTCTATTGAGATATATCCTGAGGAAAACAGAGTTCATGGATTCAGTCGCCATGTGTAGCAGTTAGTTTCCTTCTGGCCCTTTGTCACAATTATATCCCATCCCTATCCAATTGAGCTATTTTTTTTTAACACCTTTATTGGAGTATAATTGCTTTACAGTGTTGTGTTAGTTTCTGCTGTATAACAAAGTGAATCAGCTATATGCATACATATATCCCCATATCCCCTCCCTCTTGCATCTCCCTCCCCTGCCCCATCCCACCCCTCTAGGTGGTTACAAAGCACCGAGCTGATCTCCCTGTGCTATGCGGCTGCTTCCCACTAGCTAGCTATTTTACATTTGGTAGTGTGTATATGTCCTTGCCACTCTCTCACTTCGTCCCAGCTTACCCTTCCCCCTCCTCCCGATGTCCTCAAGTCCATTCTCTACATCTATATCTTTATTCCTGTCCTGCCCCTAGGTTCATCAGAACCACTTTTTTTTTTTTTAGATTCCATATGTATGTGTAAGCATACGGTATTTGTTTTTCTCTTCCTGACTTCACTCTGTATGACAGACTCTAGGTCCATCCACCTCACTACAAATAACTCAATTTCGTTTCTTTTTATGGCTGAAAAATATTCCATTGTATATATGTGCCACATCTTCTTTATCCATTAATCTGTTGATGGACACAGGTTGATTCCATGTCCTGGCTATTGTAAATAGTGCTGCAGTGAACACTGTGGTACATGACTTTGAATTATGGTTTTCTCAGGGTATATGCCCAGTAGTGGGATTGCTGGGTCGTATGGTAGTTCTATTTGTAGTTTTTTGAGGAACCTCCATACTGTTCTCCATAGTGGCTGTATCAATTTACATTCCCACCAACAGTGCAAGAGGGTTCCCTTTTCTCCATGCCCTCTCCAGCATTTATTGTTTGTAGATTTTTTGATGGTGCAATTGGCCTATTTTTAAGTATATTTCTTTGGTTGCCAACAGATATCAGTTTGAAAGGGAGGAAGGAAAGCATCACTAGAAGAATGAATGACTTTATGCTTTCCTCGTGGTGGATGAAAAGCATTATCTTCCTTTTTATTTATTTATTTATAAATTTACTTATTTTATTTATTTATTTCTGGCTGTGTTGGGTCTTTGTTGCTGCGCGCAGGCTTTCTCTAGTTGCAGAGAGCAGGGGCTACTCTTTGTTTTGGTGCGTGTGCTTCTCATTGCAGTGGCTTCTCTTGTTGGGGAGGACAGGCTCTAGGCATGCGGGCTTCAGTAGTTGTGGCTTGCGGGCTCTAGAGCGCAGGTTCAGTAGTCGTGGTGCACGGGCTTAGTTGCTCTG
Source organism: Phocoena sinus (assembly GCF_008692025.1). NCBI lineage: Eukaryota > Metazoa > Chordata > Mammalia > Artiodactyla > Phocoenidae > Phocoena > Phocoena sinus. The sequence goes on along the minus strand of NC_045763.1, from coordinate 117,528,694 downwards.
CAGCATGTGGGATCTTCCCAGACCAGGGCTCGAACCCGTGTCCCCTGCATTGGCAGGCGGATTCTTAACCACTGTGCCACCAGGGAAGTCCCATCTTCCTTTTTAAATAAGAGGATATTTTTATAACTGTATTCTGTAATTAATTTTATTAATAATCACAGGGATGGGACTAAATTTTTAGAAATACCTGAGAGATGATCTTAACTTGTTGAAGAATCCTGCCACAAGAGAACTGGGCAACTTTGTTGCTCTCTTCTTCTTCCCCTGTTTCCGTTGCCTTCTAAATTCCTTTCCTCTATTGGTCAATAGCAAATGTTTAGCAGTAGTTTTTTTTTTTTAAGATAAGCTGTTGATCTAAAAAGGGGTAGTAGTTGTCAGAACTTTCAGGTGCTACCTCCTCCAAATCAAGCATTTACTGAATTTTTAAATTTGCATTTCCTGCTTAGAGCTCTGGATTCATGGAAAAGTCTGTGTCTCTAGATAATTCAACCACTAGGACCTTGATGTTTGGAGGAGAGTGGAGGCATTGGCTGTATTGAGAACTGCAATTGATAACGCTTTTATCCAGAGCTAATACTTTCTCAGGGTGAGAGTGGGGCTGGAAATTAGTTTTAGCATTTCATCACAAGGAGAAATACTCAGATCTTCTATTTATTATCAGCCTCAATATCCTTTATCCCTTTGTACATGCCAAATTCTCAGCACGTAATAGGCTGTTTACACGACAAAGGCCTGTGTATATTTTGAGGCACACTGATCGCCTATGAGCAGATGGCCCTTCCACACCCTAGCTCTTCTCTGATCATCCTCAATTTCTCTGGCACCTCTTCAGTTCAGCCAGTTGAATGTTTTGGAATTCCTCTTTTCTGTTTCTTTCTTTGAAAGAACTTTAGGCTCACCTGCCAGTACAAATTTGAAAATACTTTTGCTGAATATTTTATATCATAGCACCATTAGCTTTCACTAGCTTGAAGGAATTCCTTTAGGGGAATACAGAGAAATAGCTTACTCATCCTCAAGGCTTTCACATCATAAATACTGAATTTTAGTTTAGGATTGTGAAGGAGCATTTAAGAGAGTCATGCTTTTTTGAATATGACCAAAAAGGGGGGATGGGCAGGGAGAAAGAAAAAAGGTAGGCAAACGGAGGGTGGTATAGATTTGAGTTTCTGCCACTAAATCCTTTTTAGATTAGTTTAAGAATTTACAGGAGTGAAGAAAAGGAGAATGTATCAGGTGAATGAATCCTGTGATAGATTTGGCAGTGTGATTGGTTGACATGTAAATTTATTGCTAAAGGATTTGGTATAGGCCCTGGTTTATAAAACACAGTCAATAAATAGTCACTTTGCTCCCCTACCTTTATCAGCAACATTGAGAGAACACTAGATTAAAGGCAAGTTGGGGGAAGAGGAGGTGAGGAGGGAAGAGAGAGGCTTAAGGTAACAAATTCGTGGGCACCTGGATGCCTGTGGAGAGGAATGCAGTAAGGGTGTTCAGACAGTGCTGAAACCATTCTTTATTTGATTTAAAATGTCCAGGGTATAGGAAGACTCAATAATGTGGAGATGTCAGTTCTTCCCAGCTTGATCTATTGAGTCAGTGCAATCCCAATCAAAATTCCAGCAAGTTATTTTATGGATATCGACAAACTGCATCTTAAAGTTTGTGTGGAGAGACAGAAGATCCAGGATATCCAACACAGTATTGAGAGAGAAGAACAAAGCTGGAAGCCTGATACTACCCAACTTCAATACCTATCAATACTCTAAAGCTACAGTAATTCAGACAGCATTGTATTGGTGAAATAGACAAATAGATCAAAAGAACAGAATAGAGAGCCCAGAAATAGACCCCCATAAATACAGTCAAGTTATCTTTGACAAGGAAGCAAAGGCAACAAATGGAGAAAAGATAGTCTCTTCAATATATGGTGCTGAAAGAACTGGACATCCACATGTAAAAACTGAATCTAGACATAGACCTTACACAGTTCACAAAAGTTAACTTAAAATGGATCATAGAGCTGAAAGTAAAGCCCAAAACTATGAAACTCCGGAAGATAACATCGGAGAAAACCTAGAAGACCTTGGGTATGGTGATGCCTTTTTATTTTTTTATTATTATTATTTTTAAAGTTTATTTTATTTATTTATTTTTGGCTGTGTTGGGTCTTCGTTGCGGTGCATGGGCTTCCCATTGCAGTGACTTCTCTTGTTGTGGAGCACGGGCTCAAGGCGTGTGGGCTTCAGTAGTCGTGGCATGCAGGCTCAGTAGTTGTGGCTCGTGGGCTCTAGAGCACAGGCTCAGTAGTTGGGGCACACAGGCTTAGTTGCTCCATGGCATGTGGGATCTTCCCGGACCAGGGATTGAACCCGTGTCCCCTGCATTGGCAGGCGGATTCTTAACCCCTGGGCCACCAGGAAAGTCCCTTGGTGATGCCTTTTTAGATACAACATCAAAGACATCCATGAAAGAAGTAATTGATAGGTTAGACTTCATTAAAATTAAAAACTTCTGCTCTGTGAAAGACACTGTCTTTCAAGAGAATTAGAAGATAAGCCACAGACTGGGAGAAAATGCTTGCAAAAGGCACATCTGATGAGGGACTGTTATGCAAAATATACAAAGAACTCTTAAAACTCAACAACAAGAAAACAACCCAATTAAAAAGTGAGCCAAAGACCTTAACAGACACCTCACTGAAGAAGATACAGATGACAAGTGTATGAAAAGATGATCCACATTATATGTCATCAGGAAAATGCATATTAAAACAACAGTGAGATACCACTACACATCTATTAGAGTGGCTAAAATCCAGGACACTGACAGCACGAAATGCTGGTGAGTACTGTGGAGCAACAGGAGCTCTTATACATTGCTAGTGGGAGTGCAAAGTGATACAGCCGCTTTAGAAGACAGTTTGACGGTTTCTCCAAAACTAGACACACTGGTACCATACAATCCAGCAGTCAGGCTCCTTGGTATTTACCCGAAGGAGTTGAAAAGTTATGTCCACACAGAAACCTGTACGTGGATGTTTATAGCAGCTTTATTCATAACTGCCAAAACTCGGAAGCAACCAAGGTGTTCTTCAGTATGTGAATGGATAAATAAATGGTGGTTTATCCAGACAATGGAATATTATTCAGCACTAAAAAGAAAAGAGCTATCAAGTCATGAATAGACATGGAGGAACCTTAAATGCATATTACTAAGCGAAAAAAAAGGCCAATCAGCCAATCTGAAAAGGCTACATACTGTATGATTCCAACAGTATGACATTTTGGAAAAGGCAAAACTGTGGAAATAAGAAAAAGGTCAGTGGTAGCCAGGGGTGGGGTGGGGCAAGAGAGATGAATAGGCAGAGGACAGAGGATTTTTAGGGCAATGAAAGTACTCTATGATATTATAATGATGGATATACGTCATTATACATTTGTCCAAACCTGTAGAATGTACAAGAGTGAACCCTCAGGTGAACTATAGACTTTGAGTGATCATCATATGTCAGTGTAGGTTCATCCTTGGTTTAAAAAAAAAAAACTACCGTTTTGATGAGTGATTTTGATAATGGGAGGGGCTATACACGTGTGGGGGTAGGGAGTGTATGAAAAACCTCTATACTGCCCTCTCAGTTTTGTTGTAAACCTAAAACTGCTTTAAGAAAATAGTCTTAAAAATTAAAATAAAAAAAATTTTTTTTAATGTCAAGGTCCTGTCCTATGCGCAGATAATAGGGGAATTGTTTTTGTATTTGTATCACCACTGTCTAGCACAGGGCCTGGCAGTCTACACTGTGTTTGTAAATAAAGATTTATTAGAACACAGCCATAGCCATTTGTTCACATATATCCATGACATGCTACAGTGGCAGAGTTTGGAAACTGTGACAGAGACTGAATGGCCTGCCAGCTTAAAATATTTACTGCCTTGCCATTTAAGAAAAAGTTTGGGGCTTCCTTGGTGGCACAGTGGTTAAGAATCCACCTGCCATTGCAGGGGACATGGGTTCGAGCCCTAGTCCATGAAGATCCCACATGCCACAGAGCAGCTAAGCCTGTGCACCACAACTACTGAAGCCTGTGTGCCTAGAGCTCGTGCTCCCCAACAAGAGAGGCCACCACAATGAGAAGCCCATGCACCGCAACGAAGAGTAGCCCCCACTCGCCGCAATTAGAGAAAGCCCACGCGCAGCAGCGAAGACCCAACGCAGCCAAAAATTAAATAAAATAAATAAATTTTTAAAAAAAGTTTGCCAATCCCTGGTCTCAAGCATCATATCTAGAATATAGTAGGTTCTTAATAAATACTAATGGAAGAAAGGGGAGGAGGGTAGGTAAAGATTTCTCATAAAGAAGAGCATTGGATAGAGAGGAACACGGAATGGTCCATACAACAAGATACTGAATATTTAAAATTTTTTACTAATTTGATGACTTGGGAAGATAATGATGTCTTAGTGACATTTGAGAGCTGTTGATTTAGACTTAGTTTAGAGGGAAAATAATCTGATTATCAGCTGCTATATTTGCTGAAGAGTAGTAATTGGTAGTACAGCAGTCTCCTGTTTGTCTTATTTTTTTATTGGTTCATTTAAAAAACATTTCCTGGATAGTCTATTTATGCAAAATATTAATGGATTATGGAGAATACTTAATTCGTTCGTTTATTCATCCAGCATTTACTGAGCATTTGTTGTGTGCTAGGTACACACTTGACGAGACATAGTTTCTGCCTTCAAGGAGGATTCGGGAGAAGCAGATATATATAGGGATTAAGAATATTAAGTAACTTACCCAGTATTGCTCATCTAGTAAGTAGCATAGTATCTGAACTCAGTTCAGATGCCTTAAATATGGTGGAAACCATTTCACTATGCTGTTCTTTCTCACAGAGGAAATATTAAAGACAAATGGGAAGTATTTCAGGTAGAGGGAACAATATGTGTAGAATTAGGATAACAAGAAGTGACATGGTATGTTCAAAGAAGCATAGTTTTTTTGTTTTCTGTATAATGCATAGGATCTTTGAGAAGTGATAGGCAGCCATACTAAGTAGTCTGGACTTTATTTAGTAGAAAGTACAAAATCACTGAAGAGATTTAAGCAGGGAATTTACATTAAATTTTTCATTTTAGACATAATTCTGGTGACAGTATGAGCAAAGAAATCAGAAGGTTACTATAAATAATGTAGGCAAAAAATGCCTAAGGGTGGAGAAAGCAGATATAGTCAAGAAATATACCCAGGAAGTCAAATCGACAGAAAAGAGACTAGATACATCGAGAAAGGACCTGATTTCTGGTTTGGCCACCTGAATTTAGGATGGTGCCATTAACAAAGATTTGGGGGAAAGGGTAGGTCTAGAATGATCTTAGCTTAAAAAGGAGAATGATTTTACTTTTGGGCATTCCATTACAACATCCATTTGGCGTGTGGATATAAATCTAGAGCTCACTCAGAACAAGTGTGGGCTGGAGACACAGATTTAAGAGACATATCCACATATAGGGGTAAAGTGTTAATGGAATTTGATTACCAAAAGAAAGCATAAAGCAGAATTCTTCCTCCCTTTTGAGTCTCTGGCCTCTTTGAGAATATAAGGAGAACCCTGATCCCTTCTCCCAGGAAAAATACACATAAGCACAGTTTCTGGGCATTCACATATACTTGAACTCTAGGTTTTAAAATTTCCTTATGTAGAATCAGAGGAGAACTTAAGACCAGACCTTTGAGGAACATCAGCATTTAAGGGGTAGACAAAAGACAAGCCCATGAACAACATTAAAGGGTGGTTGGAAATCAAGGGAAAAAAGTGTTTCAGGGAAGGAGTAATGAACAATGTCAAGACAAGAGAGAAAGACCTAAAAAAGTATCTTGTTGGTATTGGCAGTTAGGTTACTGATGACTTTAGCCAGAGAAGCTTCAGTAGTGAGTTGAAGGCCAAAGCTAGATTAGAATGGAATGAGAAATGAATAGGAGGTGAGGGAGTGAAAATGTTGAATGCAGATTGCTCTTTTCAGTAATTCTACTACAGGGGGGAAGGACAGGAAAAGCCAGAGTAGGAAAGGTCAGTGGAAGGATTTTTAGAAACGGGCAGACAATGGTGAGGAAGAGGACTAATCAGTGAGAAATGGACTAATCAATCAAACAAGGTCCTTGGAGGGATGAGAGTAAGAGCAGCTGTGGAGGGATGAGACTCTGAGATTGGAGGAGACTGATGGGTGAAGACAGAGACTAGATCTGTCTTGTTCCTCACTATATTTCTAGCACCTGGCATAATACTTGGCACCTAATCCATGTGTCATAAATAGTTGCACAAATGATTAAAGTTTGGATTGGAAAGATGAGGAAGGTGAAGGTAGTTTGATGCTTGATGAGAATGAAGGAAGGAGAGAGTGAGTCTTGAGATATAGGTGTTGGTTTGTAATAGTTTTGGGAAGAACTAGCCAAATACAATTTCAAAAAGGGATTCAAGACCCACTGACTTACATAAAACATGGTCTCTGCCCATGAGTAATAAACCGTATTGGGGAGGCAACATGCATGCAGAAGGCTCTATAATAATGTTATTTCAGTGCAGATAAACAGTAAATGATATAAAAGCTGAGAGAAGAGATAAGCCACTTCAAAATAATATAATTTAGAATTACTACTTGAAATGAGAAGTACCTGGATAAGAGTTTTGGTTTGGAAGAGGGGTGGGAGAAGATTTTTGAGGAAGAACCTGAGCCAGAAGCCTAATTGGGGAATGTCCTTTATCTGTCCTGACATCCAGCTGACTGGTGTTCCTGCCACTACATCGAATTGCAACTCTTCAAGGGATGTTTGTAAATTTTGACATTTTCATTGCTTCTTCCACCGTAGGATTTATGACCAGAGGAAAATTGATGAGAATGAAAACAATGGAGTACTCAAGAAATTCTGCCCTCATCACCTGGTAAGATTCATGAAGGGCCAGTGGCTCCAGGCTTCCCTGACTCAACCCCAAGCCTGCCCCCAAACTTGTTGGTATGGTGGGAAGAGCTTGGACTTTGGAGTCAGACACCTGGATTTGAATCCTGGCTCTACCACTTACCAGTTTTGTGATCTTGGGCAGTCACCTTACCTCTGTTAGCCTCAGTTTTCTTATTGACAAAATAGAGATACAGATAACTGCCTTGTACCATGATGGTAAGGCCTAATGAGATAATGTATATATGAAATGGCTAGCACACAGAAGACAACCAGTAGAAAGACCTCTCCCCCCGAGGTGGTCAAGTTTCATCAGTTGTACTCCTGTCTCTATCTCTCTGTCTATCTTCCTCTCTCTCCCTCTCTCTCTCTTTTTCTCTCTCTCTGTCTCTATCTCTATCTATCTATCTCTGGGAGAGGATATAGGGGAGTTTGAAGGAAAACCTGTTTCCTGAAGGTGGTATAACAAATGGGGGGGTGGGGCATCAGTCAGTATCTGCTCCTTATTGCAGGTGAACAGTGAGTCCAAAGCAAACATCACCTGTCTTGTGTACAGCCACGACGGCACAGGTACGTGAGCAGGGCCCAGCTCCTAGGCTGGCATGCCCCCTCTGTCTAGGGAGCTGCTGAGCCAGTGAGGCATGTGCCCTCCGGTGCTCACCACTGTGCTATAGCTCCGAATGGAGCAGCTGGGGAGTAGTTGCTGATGGTGAGCACACAGCGGGAGGATGCAGCAGATGACCCTTGGAGAGGCCAGGCACTTGCAGAATGCTGCAGATGATATTTAGCAGGGCTTGTCCTAAAGCCCAGGCTGTTTGGTTGAGCAGGTTCTTACGCCTTTGACTCATTCCTGAATTAATGGGTATGATCTTCCTGGGCATTCTGCTACCCCTGGGTTGGCAGCATGTTCCTAGTCTACCCTAGACACCTGAAGTGCCTGCTGTTCCAACTGAGTAAGATGGGTGCTATACCTGGGTATTAGGAGGGGGCACTACTGGCAAGAAGCCCCACCCCAACCCCCAACTCCTGGTCCTAGCTTTTTTCAGCCTTTGCCTTCACTGCTGTGTGCTTGTTCTTGGCAGAGCTCCTGGCCAGTTACAATGATGAAGACATTTACCTCTTCAACTCCTCTCACAGTGATGGGGCCCAGTATATTAAGAGATATAAGGGCCACAGAAATAACGCCACAGGTGAGACTGTCTTTCTAGGTTTCTGTACCCCAAGTCTGTTGGTTTGAAGAACCACAGTATCTCATGCAGGTTGTGCAAATAAGAGCTACCTAAAGGAGTAGGCCATCTGTCACCAAGTGACAACAAGCCTAATTGGGCTGGAGTTTTCATAGGCCCTCCTGTGCTAGAGGAGAGAGGGCTCAGGAGCATCTCTCACCACTACAGTGATGTTACTTGGTCTGGGTGTAAGGAGACTCGACTGACTATATTTTTCTTATGATTTCAGGTAGCTTCAGGATTAAAAGACGTATTAGGGAGTTTGGGAAAGCCCTCCTTAGTTAGTGGTACTGAATTGCCTAAAATAGGGGGGTGAGCTTGTACTTACAGGGAAGAGGAGGGAATAATTCTTTTGAATGAGGCAGAAGAGGAGAAATGGTGATAGCACCTCACCCAAGTTTGCAGTGACGATTGGCCTTTTTTGTTCTGTCTGTGGTTCCCAAACTTTGCTGTACAATGAAGTCACCTGACAATCTTTTAAAGATACTGAAGCCTGGCTTCCATACCCATCCATTCTGACTTAATTGGTATGGGGTGCATGTTGATTAGGATTTTTAAAAAGCTCCCTTTGATTCTAATGTACAGAAAAGTTGGAATCACTGCTCTTTGTTGTTATTAGTGCTCCTATCAGATGTCTGTCATAATGTTGACTGGGGAGAGCAGTTAGTTTTCCTTTTTTCTCTCGAGCTGGTGAGAGGAGAGGGAAAAACCTGTACTTGGATCTTAGTCCTTGGGCATACAGAAGGAAGTATTCCATCCAGTCTCATGATTGGTATGGAACTGGATGTAGCTGTTGGGACTCCTGGTTTCTCTTACTAATTTCAGGGGGAACCCTGTTGTTCAGTCTTGGTAACATGCACAGTTCAGGTGCTTCTTACAGGCAATTGTGGCATATACCTTCATCAGTCTTAGGTCACCTAATGACCCAGGAAGCATTGACAAGGTACCAGTGAAGCACACATACCAAGGGTAATCCTAGGGCATAGGACAGTGCTGCCTAGGAGTGGGCAAAGCTGGGCCATTCAGGTTGGGACAGGTGAGGCATTAGTGAGGCCTGTGGTTGCTCCGTAGGGTGCAAACTAATGAGACTGAGGCTGTTGCTAAGGACTGCAAACTCCTCAGCTCTATGGACCTCTTTAGGAGGATATAAATAGTCTCTGGAACTGGTGTGATTCTTATTCTGTCTATTATACATGCATAATCCCTTAATTTGTTTTGTGAAAGTGAAAGAAATTCTTTGGCTCTTAGCCAATTTAGATTTGTGAATAACTAAATTTCCTGTGAGGTAAATATATGTCGGCCTGATGCCAACTCTCATGTGGTTTATTGCTTCATTTGTCATTTCAGTAAAAGGCGTCAATTTCTATGGCCCCAAGAGTGAGTTTGTGGTGAGCGGTAGTGACTGCGGGCACATCTTCCTCTGGGAGAAATCATCCTGCCAGATCATTCAGTTCATGGAGGGGGACAAGGGAGGCGTGGTGAGTATGGTGTGCTGGGCTGGCTGGCTCTCTACTCCCTCCAGTCATTAAGGTAGGCTTTAGCAGGGCCACTGAATTCTCACTCTGACAATGTAATACCATGTCTTAGAGGTCTGGCCAGCTAAATAAAAAGACAGTATAGTCTGGGGGTGCTGAGGTTTTAATGGAATATTTTCTTCCCTTTCCTGTCTTCTGCCCCTCTACAGCACGGTTTATTAAGAGGAGAAAGGGATTTTAGGGAAGAACCTCTGGCCTGAGTGAGGTATCTTTAGGCATGGACCTTTTCCAAAACAAAAGCATTAGCGTTCAGGGCACACCATCCTACACACTGTAGTAGGTAGCTAAGTAGTGACCTTGAATAGATCCTGGATTAGCGGATACAAGCTAGAAGGAGCATTTTTTCTGATAGTTGGGAAAATCAGAATATGGTCTATATATTGATACAAACACACATAATATGTATGCATATATAGGAAGAGAGAAACATGCTCACCCCCGCGACCATTTTTCTTGTTGTTGTTTGACTGCTATACAACCCATGATCATATCATAGTCTGCCTGTCCTTTGAGTTCTGCAGACAGCCTCCATAGAGATAGGGCAAAAAGGAAGCCTGAGGATCGTGAGTTGGGGAGTGAAAGGTGGTCAGCTCTTAGGATGTATCTAGCTAACCATAAATTTTTTTGTTTTTTCTTTTTTGAGACCTAGAGTCAAGAAGGATTCAGTAGCTTTCTATTACAAGGTTTTCAGACTGCAGAAGATAAGAAAGAGGCAGTTTGGGCAACTGCATTTTACTGACTACCCAAGACAGTCCTGTTAAGAGCTTCTAAGGGATGGCTGAGATGCTTGCTTATTCTTTCTTCCTTTTCATTCCTCTTAAGCTGTGGGGAGCTACAAAGAACCCAGCCATCTCTTGATGAGGTTTATCCAGAGTGGTTTTAGAGTTTAGAATGGTTCATTGCAGTTGGGATCCCATTTCTTCTTGTGTGTCTCTTATCCTGGTGTGAGGCTATTTCAGACTTTCTTCTGGTTTCCTCTAAATTTTGGGGACCTGGGGCCAGTATAGACCCAAAGCTTCTATGGCTTGAATATAAGTGGAGAAGAGTCTAGAACTTGAAGGTGTGTCTCACTGTTGCCTGCTTCATTTCCTACTTTTCCATAGGTCTTCTTCTATCATCTGTAGTGAACAAACCGAAAACACTGGAGTCTTAATGAGAATTCGGCAGTAGGCATGTAGTCATAAGAAAGTCAAAAGGGGCCAGTGAATCTTTTATTGATCATAAACTATTGTCTTTCATTCCATTCTAGAGAGATGCAGGGCTGAATGCCCTCCCCCAGGCCAGCACTTGTCTGTGGTCCAGAATCACTCTACAGGCCAATCTCCTTTCAGCTTAGCCGGTGTCAGGGTTTGATGATTAATCCGGGTGCTCAGGTTGGGAGGGCGTTTGCGTAGGATGGGTGGGCCCCAGGCCTGAGTTTTAGTGGTCATAAGAGTGAGGTACTAGAACAAGAGGTATAAAGACTGCACCCTGCAGCGAGATTCCTGGCTTGTTCTTGCCTCTGTGTAAGCTGAATGATCTATGTGGTCCTCACTTGGCTCCTTCTGATTTTTTGTGCTAACCTCCCAGCAGTGGGGTCACCAGCGCCAGCCCGAATGCAGACTATATCATTAAGTAGACTATTAGAACCAGAAGGGATCTTTGAAATTCTCATCCACCTTGCCCAGGTATCTCAGTTCTGTTTTTGGCTCAAACTCTAGTCCTTCCACTGTTTGCATTCGGGGCAAGGGTGGGGGATGATGTCAAAGGACAATCCTTAGTCTCCCGAAAGCACTTTGCTCCTTTATCCCATCACCTGCATCCCTCAGCCCAGTCATCTAAGGCCAGAGCTCTTTTCTCTGCTCAGGCATTACTGACAGGATAAGTCCTGGCATGCAGACAGGTCGGGTGAAGTGACCAGGTATTCTGGCCCAGAAGCTCTCTGTTGGCTTCCCCTGCAAGCTCCAACTCAGGTACTATATGTAACTTACTCTCTTGCCATTGGCTTTGTCCTTAGTCTTAAGTTCCAAGGAATTTCTCCCCTGTGCCTTTTTATTTTGCTGACTTGTCAAGCACAGCTAGGTCAGAGTTTAGAAGGGTAGCAAGGGCTTATCTGGAGATGAATGAACGAGTTCAAGTTTGTATGTGTTAAGTTGTCACATATCTTTTGATAATATTTTCTGGCAATGGAGTTTTTCTCTCTAGTGCCACCTCTGCTCCAGATGCTGGAACCTCTTCCACACTGCCTAAAAGAGCCCAAATATAAACTTTGTAATGAGCTGATATGTGGAATAAAAGAAGAAAGAAGGGATATGTGGTTTCTGCTTTACTCTTAGACTCAGGCTTAGCTTCAGTGTTTTCTGAGAATTTATTTGTAAAATGGAAGACAAAGAAGATTGGAAGTCTGTATGTCAGTTTTATTTTCCATGCTGACCCTGGCTTCCCATCAGCTGCTCTCTGCATGTGCAGGCGAGGCAGAGAAGGTTGGTCCAGAGAGAACTAAGAGGCTGTTTGCCAGGGGTTGTCTCCTTGGACTGTACTGCAGCTGCAAGACGGGGTGGGGTGGGGTGAGGTGAGGAGTGGCTAGGACCACACCTTCTTCCTTCTGGATGCTTTTGCCATCTATTCCTCATCTGACTAAAAGCCCAAAAATGCTTTAGCAGCTAGATCTGGGACCAGCTCTTCCGGTGGGGATGGTAGCTGCCCTGCTCTGCCAGGAAGGCTGATGTTTCCAAGTCAGACAGCAGGGGGCATGGGTGCCTTTGGAAAGAAGGAGGCTGCCTAAGCCAGAAGGCCTTTGCCTCGGCTGCTGTAGTTCATTCCTCCTGCTCGGTGAATATATCCGGAGGGTGGCTGAGCTTGAGGCTGTGGGTGCCCAAGGAAGCTGCCTCACTGTGCCGTGCTGTCCTATAGCTGAGCCTGTTGTGCTTTCATGGCAGGCAGCAGAATGCTGTCTCCTGGGGTGTGCGGGGTTCTCAAGCAGATATGTGTCTCCACTACCCTACTATGTTTCAGGCTCAGCCTCTTCCCAGCCTGTGCCTTCTTCCAGTTCTTATAAACAGTGGAATGTAATTGTTCTCTGAGTCTTCTCTGGGGGCTCAGCAGCAGCTGCTGCTTTCTTCATTTTTAAAAATGTATTTGCCACTTGGTGAAAGCCACTGAGATGTTTTTTTCCAGACTGGGGCAAGTTGGAGCTTTGGAAGCCGGAGAGAATGAGGTCATCTGAACCTCACTGCCTTTTTGTGAAGCCAGCAGTATGCTTGGCCAGTCACCCGCCCACCCCTAGAGCTATATCTCAGGATGAGGCCACCCCTACCTAAACCTAGGAAGTGAGAGATAGGCCTGGTCTTACATCCAGTCTGTGTCCAGTGTTTCTTTCACCCCGAGGGCCCTTTAGCCTAGGCTTATGATGGGTGGGCCTGTCTTCCCAGCAGCTGTCTTAACTTTTATCAGGGACAGTTGTTTGGTTCAAGGTGAGTAGTGGTTTTTAAACCGTATTGCCACATACCCCTGAGCCTATGTTTTCCTTTACTCCTGACCAGGTAAACTGTCTTGAGCCCCACCCTCATCTGCCTGTGCTGGCAACCAGTGGCCTAGACCATGATGTCAAGATCTGGGCACCCACAGCTGAAACTTCCACTGAACTTACAGGGTTAAAGGATGTAAGTAGCTGACTATAGATTTCTTCTTTCTGCTTATCCACATACTGTTAGGAGTTTTCTTTGTCATAGGAAGGAATAACTTGCTGTACAGTTCTTTAAAGGCACTGCTCTAACACCCTCCCCCACATTCCTGTCATTGCCTCTCTAGGAACAGTCCCAGTCCAGGGGTCCAGGGTGCAGCTTCGAAGTGCATCTAGTTCATGGTAGAGGGGACATCTTTAGGAAGAATCATCCCATCTTCTCAGTGGATGAACCTGGGGCATCCTTTCTTAGTCGGATCTAGCAATACTCCAGCTCAGTAGTTTCTAAGGGAAGATTTTACTGGGCTAGAACGCCAGCCTTTTCTGATCAGGTCCAGGGTTCCTATTCATTACCCACTTCCCCAACCCTTTTTGGTTCCAGGTGATTAAGAAGAACAAGCGGGAACGGGATGAAGATAGCTTACACCACACCGACCTATTTGATAGCCACATGCTCTGGTTCCTCATGCATCACCTGAGACAAAGACGCCATCACCGGGTAAGCTGGAGTGGGAAGTGAGCTCCCAAGGGCAGTGACCCTCTCAAGAGGGTAAAATGTTCCAGGGCATACTTCTCGCTGCTTTAGGAGGAATCAGGTGGAGTTAGTTGGGTTTCCTGTCCATTATTCCCCATCCCCATCAGAGCTTTGATGTAGCCTTGGAAGAGCCACTAGCAGAAATAGGTGGTGTCTGCTTTGTGTTCTCCATCACCACGCATGCACAGGGTTGTCTTCAAAAAGGCAAAGGCATGAGGGTGGGGCAGGAGCTGAGAAGAAATAAGTCGTCTCAGGTGTCTTCTGTTTTTTCTCTTGTGACACAAGAGGCCTAGGGCAGGGGTTAGCAAACTGTGGCAGTTTGGGCAAGTGCCTGCTTTTTGTAAATAAAGTTTTATTAGACTACAGCCACACCCATTCATTTATGTGTTGTCTGGCTGCTTTCATGCTACAACAGCAGAGTTGAATAGTTGTGACAGAGATACGGCCCATGAGTCCTAAAATATTTACTGTCTGGCCCTTTAAGAAAAATTCTGCCGACCCCTGGCCTAGAGCATGTAAATTATAGCTAAGACCTAACAGGCTTGTCCTTGTTCCAGGGAAATTACTAATAAGCCTTTCCCATCCTACAGCGCTGGCGAGAACCTGGGGTTGGGGCCACAGACGCAGACTCGGATGAGTCTCCCAGCTCCTCAGATACATCGGACGAGGAGGAGGGCCCTGACCGGGTGCAGTGCATGCCATCCTGAGGCCTCGTACCCAGGAGGGGCAGGCTGGGGCTGCCAACCCGATCCTGCCTGGGCAGCCCTTTCCTGTCCCGGGCTCTAACATTCAGCAGAAACGCACTTTGGACTTTTTTGCTTTAGATTTAAAAAGAAAAGAAAAGAAAAAAAAAAAGACATCCCAGGAGGACAAGCCAGAGGGGAGCAAACCTACAGAGCATCTAGAAGTGGGAATTGAGCCCTGGAATGGGGTTCCATGGAGAGGTGCATAGGACTTGGCAGAAATGGCCTCTCCCCAAAGCCTTTTTTTTTGGGGGAGGGGGGAGCCTATTTTGTTAACTGGTTTGGGGTAGGGAATGGGGTTTCCTTTTCTTTGATCTCCCTTGTTTCTTGGTGGGGGGTGGGGGGATAACTGGCTGTTCAGTACCAAGGGGCCAGACTGGGGTGGTAGAAATGCCACTCTCTCTTTGGTTTAGGTTTTTGACTTTATTTTCTTTATTTTTTAAAATTCTATGACAGTTGCATTGTTTTTTCTTCCCCCTGAGCAACCAACCCCATCCCAGGATCCTGTTTTTCTGGGGAGTCCTTAGAGCCCCTAACCATCCCACACTCTTCACTTTCTTTTCCACCCCATTCATTCTCTGTACTTATCACAGTGTTTTGCACTTGATTATGTATCCTTCACTCTCTTCTCTTCATCCCATCACCCCCTCAGTAGGTCTGGTGAGGGAGGTTGGGGGGAGGTGGGAGGAGGGACAGAAGTGGAAGAATAGGAAGGTGGTTACCTCTTCTGTTACTTAAAAAAAAAAAGTTGTTTGGTGGCAGCAATCTCCCTGTCCCTATCACTGTTAGAGGCCTAATTTTATATCTATAAATATATTAAAAAGCAAGTCAAAATTGGATGTATCATGTTAAAATTATTGTTGAAGTTTAAATACCTATATATTCTCTATGACTGCAATAAAGGGACTTACAGGAGAGAGTGAGTGAGAGTAATGATGTAGAGGTATCACCTGGGGTCAGCCTATCCTCTATGCACGGCTACTGGAGATTAGGGCTTAACCCTTATGTTTTAGGAGGCTCAAGAATGGAAGGATCCTGAATTCTGCCCTTCCTGCTTTCCTACCATGGTTCAGCGTTGGGAAGCCCCTTTCATCTCTTTGCTCCAGATATCCTACCTCTGCTTAAGTCTTGTGGGGGTTCCCAGGATGGCTCTGCTAACCAGAGACTGGCTCATCTTCAAAACTTGACTGAACTGTGACTTCAGGAAGGGTTCTGCCACTGCAGACCGTCTCTCCTAATACTGTGTGTGACAGAAGACACACTCACTCTTACCTTTAGCTGCTTGATTCTTTAAACTATCCAACTCCCACACCAACTCCCTTCCTAATGGAAGAGTATAGGGAAAGACCTCCTGGTTTGACTTTATACCTTGTCCACCTTCTCCTGTCTTGGGATTGAAGGACAAGTCATTAATCTAAGGATTGAGTAAGGTGGCTGGGGCTCAGACACCTATTGTATCACTGGTCACTAATTATCAAAGTCCCAGTTGCATTCTTGCCCTTAAATGCTTTTGTTGCTATTTTCTTTGCCCCAACCAGGAATTCTGCTTCCTGGGACAGTCAGATTCTACTAGAACAGGCCAGGAAGGAAGGGAGGAGTGAAAGGGTGGAATTCCCAGATACTCCTTCCTCCTGCCCCTTTTCCTAGCAGCTCTCAGACCAGATGTTAGCTGCTGTACTTCCTCCCTGAGGTAGTGAATGTGTGGTGACTGTGAGTGGTCTGTGTTCTTATCGCTGGTGGGGTGATGGAGTGGGCTGAAACCATGCACTCTGGAATTTGTTGTGTATTTTCTCTCAGTAAAGCGTTTTTTTTTTTTTCCCCCCCCCTGACTGCTGCTGTGTGTGTGATATGTGAGCCATGCATTCATGATGGGCTATTTTTGTTCCTTTCAGTATAGGTGCCTGGCCCTGGTCTTATTACAATTTTAGGTAGTCCAGTCTGGGATATCCATGTTTCCAGTGTTTGGGCTCCAGTGGGAGACTGTGGAAGTGGAATAGGCCCCACAGTTCAGTGATACTTAGAAAATGAGAGAGGGCAGAGATCCTACTAGGGGTATTTTCCTGGCCTCTTCCAGGCTGCAGTTAAGGATTTGGGGGTAAATTTTGCTCTCCTTCCCCAGTCATCCAAAGGCTTAAAAATCCTGGTCATTCACACAAATTTAGAATCAGTTAGGTACAGTACAATCAATCACCTTTATTCCAGGGTTAGAACAAGGCCGTGCACACTGCAGACAGAGGAGCACAGGATAGGGGCAATCTCACAGCAGTATAGGGGGCGGGAGGGCAGGTTAGTCGTTTTAGATTATTTTGCCTTACAGAGAAATTGCTAGACTCCGCTGAAAATGACCCTGTCTCCCTTCTCCCGTCTCATCCTCTTCTCTCTTCAAAGGAAGGCTCTTTATAATATATTCCCTCCCTCCACCCCCTTTCTTTCTCAGACTTGTTCTCACATAACATATCCTGGCTTGGAAGGATAATTCCTGCTCTTATCCCCCTCCCAATTCTACAAGTATCTCTCTCTCCTTGAGGGAGAAGCCAGACAGGACTGGGGAAACTTGGGAAGGTCCTTTAAGGCAAAACTGTGGAGTACTCGAGGTGTATGTGTTAAGGCAGGTGTCCGCAGCAGTGGCCAGAGGGGACAGGCAGGTTGGGCTGGGCTAGGCTAGGATTAGAGGGTGCTCTCCAACCAGTCTGGCTTCTTCCCTCTTCCAGTAGCCAGCTCTCCCCTCCACTAAAGTTTTGCTCCCACATCCTAGAAGCTCCTAGCTTAAACTTTCTCTAAATAGCCTCTTGAGATTGCATGTGAATTTAAAGTTTAAAAAAGTTTTTTTTGTTTTGACTATGTAGCAATTTGACTCTGCCACTCCCTTCACTGTGGCATTTCCCTTCCACCCCCGTCCTGGCCTAGACAATAAGTTAATGCCAGACACCACAAAAAAGGGCAGACATGGCAGTGCGGGTTTAATATACATATATGTAGAATATATATGTACACACAGTTAGCACGGTCAGGGTGGGGATGGCTATCTTGGGACAGGCAGGAGGCTGGGGTCACTGTACTCTAGTGATTTGGCTAGGAGGGGTTCATAAGCCCAAGGTGCCAGGATATTGAGGGAGAGGGGTTACCGAGTCCCCTCCTGGACTGAATTGGGGATCGGTGCAACGGAAAACACTGTAGTTAGCTTCTTCCCTTCTTTCTGGCTTGGGGGAGAGGGGGTTCTAGATCATGGAGAGAGGGAAGGTTGCCTGCGATAACCACGTTGGGACTCTGTAAGTGGGAGCAGGATTGGAGTTAAAACCTAAGGATCTCGATTCCCCAACCTCCCTAGGCTCAGGGGACTCCTGTGCAACAGTCTGAGTAGGAATAAAGGAGTGGAACAGGGAACTCCTCTCTGCCTTCATCCCCACTCAGGCTCAGTGATGGGGTGTGTTCCCAGCACAGTCTCTCCAGAGCAGAGGTGGGTGGGGGGTATCTAATGCTGGGTTCTCCATGGGGTTTGAACTTTGGGGCCAGGGAAGGATCCAGTGATCCTCTCTCTTTAGGTCCCTGGCTCATACCCACCGTAGGCCCATGAGAGGGGAGCAAAAAGGGACCTGCTGGTGCCCAGGCCCTCCAACCTGAGGAACTACTGGAAACTGGACTCCTCAGCCAGTCCAGCTTTGGGGTACCAAACACAACTCTGGCTTTTCTTTGCCCCTTCCAGGTGGGGGTTGGGTAGCCTCTTCATCTTCCCTCTCACTGCTTTTCATTAGATTCACCCACCTCTCCCATGCCTCACTCCTACCTCGCTGCCTCATTGTAGGAAAATACAGGCCCTTTTCTGCTCCCACACTTTAGAGAGGTGGGGGGAGAGTGGAGGAAAGGGAAGTAGGAGGAATGTGCCCATTTCTATTTGCATAGAAATAGCCCCCAACCCCCCCTAGAGTGGGGAAACTGAGCTCCCCCACCCCCAGCCCCTGACCCCCATCCCCTCACAAGGAGGAGGAACTAGATGAGCTAGACATACAGACAGACAGCCAGAGCGTGCGCACACGCACACACACGCGCACAGTAAGGGGGTTAGGACCAGGTTAGTAAGTGGGTAGATGGGGGGGGGATGCCCTTGTCCCCTCCCCTGGAGGATGGGGGAAGAGAATGGTCTGATGAAGGTCCAACCTTCCTCCTCTTCCTCCCCCTTGCTCAGGCTTTCTTCGGTGGAGGAGCCAATTTGATGATCTCTTCCTCAGAGGGCTGCCGGATAATGTCTGGGGGCAAAAAGGGATGTGTCCAGGGACAGAAGTCACGGGAGGCAGTAGGCAGGCTAACTGATCATAAGCCTCTGTTCTCCCAGAATTCAAGTATTCCACAGATAATCCATGGGAGGGGCAGAGGTACATATTAAAGGCATGGCCTCTTACCTTTGTACTTCTTGGCACTGGGGATACGGGTTAGCTTGGTGTCCAGCTCATCTTCCTCAGAGATCTTCAGAACACGGGTTCTGTAGTCAACCACCATAGTGAGTAGGTCAGGACGGCGGGAGATCTCAAAGATGTGCTCGATATAAGAGAGGTTGTCTGGAGGAAGGCAGGAGACTGAGGATCAGAGCTGCTGTAGAGGTCAGCTTCCCCTACACTGCTGGATTAGGCTTCAGGAACCAAGCCTGAGTTGTTCACATTGGTTACTGGAGGAGGCAACACTGGAAGAAGAGGGGCAGCTAAGCCAGGAAAAGAAAGCTAAAGCACCAAAAGACAGTAGAGAACTCTTCTCAGGAAGGGCAGATCATTGATGAGTGAAGTTTCTAGATTACAGATTTAGAATGAGGGATTTAGGTTAAATACCAGGCTCCACACTGAGTGGAGGGGAGAAGAGAAAAATTAACCGGGCTTCCAAATACCCAACATCCACCCTGTCCGTCTTTCACTTTTCCTCCAAGCAAGCATCAGAATTTCCCAGCAGCACATGTAGGACCAGAAGGGTGGGATCTGTAGACAACCCAGGAGAGATTCTGGGCCTAGTGGGAAGGGTAATTCTGAATGAGAAGGCACAGACATGACCAGAGGGATGATGTCCATGGGTTGGCCAGTTCTAGGAGATTGCGGATGCCTTCTTGCCTGGCTCCTCCCCTCTACTGCAGTAGTCCCCTAAGTCAGCGGTCCCCAACCTTTTTAGCACCAGGGACCGGTTCCGTGGAAGACAATTTTTCCATGGACAGGGTGGGCGGGGGTGGGATGGTTCAAGCTGTAATTCGAGCAATGGGGAGCGAGCGGTAGATGAAGCTTCGCTCACTCGCGCCCACTCCTCACCTCTTGCTGTGCGGCCCGGTTCCTAACAGGACCGCTAGGGACCCCTGTCCTAAGTGTAGCATGTCCTCCTTCAGCCTCCCTCCCTTCATTCCATGCTACAGATTAGTATCTCTGAAGCACCCTCAGGTCACTCATCTCACCTATCAAATACCCTGTCACTCAAGGCCCTCCACATCACAGTCTTAACTTACCTTTCCAGCCACTTCTAAACATGCTATGTTCCTCTGCCTAGCATGTCCTCCTTTGGATCCTGCCTTTGAAATCCCACTTGCCCTTCAGGGCCATCTTAAATACCAGTTCCTCCCCAAAGCCCTTTCCAGAGCAATGATCTCTAAAAGTGAATAAGAAAATGTTAGAACTTGTGGTTTTAAGTTTTATCACCTTTAAGTCCTATTTTAATGTTTTATTATATATATGATAATAGCACAGTAGGATCTGAGTAACATTTTTTGCTGAATAATATTTTTACTGAGAAGGGCACCATGAAGAATGTAAAGACCACTGCCCTAGAGCCCCTCTACTCTCTTAGGGCACCCCTCTTATCCTGCCTTGTCAAAAAGGAGTGCACTTTGTATAGGAGCTCTGAGCTCATTTCTATTTGCTGAATGAACTGAGCCTGAACGGCTGATGGTAGGATGCGTGTGTCCCCCTCCCCCACCTTTGTCCAGCTTGTTGTGGCTCTCCAGGAAGCTAAACCAGGCACTGCCAGTAGTGATCTCCTCGCTCTTCTCACTGGGGATGTCCTCCTTGCAGGCTGACTTGAGCTGTTCCAGATCTTCAAGGGTGATGTTGTTGGTCAGGTCCTGGAGGAGGGTCCCGTACTCGGCCATGACTGGGGTTGGGGGGAACAAAGGGAGAGGAGGCTGAGCTTGAGGTTCACGGTTTGGTTCACTCACTGGCACTACCCACCTCTCCTCTACCCTACCAGGCAAGTGCCTGGAACACAGAGGTTGGGGAGGCTAGGACTGGAGGGAGAAAAGGAAGACCTAAGGGAGGTAGGAGTAGACAGGAAGAAACTGGGAAGCTAGAGGCCAGGCTGGAGTCTAGAGTGAAAAGTCACACCTCCTTCTCCCCACCATCTTTTTTCTTCCTTTTCCCCCCCTCTAACAGTAACCCTGGCAACAGCTCCCCGACTGAGGAGGCGGTTACCATAGCAACCTGCTCCCGACTTTCTCACCCGCTGTCTCCAAGTCCCCCCCAGAATCGCCCCACCCACCTGCAACCCCTCCCCCTGTCAAACAAAACAAAACACACCAAAACGACCAGGGAGAGGCTTGCTGTGGCAGTGAGAAGCTAAAAAGAAGGGGCTGGGGGAGGTTGATTGGAGCTCATGTTCTAGCTTCCATTCTTTCCCAGAAGCAAAGGGGGTCCCTCACTTCAACTCCCCACCACCCCACTAATGACTCATTTTGGATAGATGCCTAGTTGCCTGGTCAAATGGTCCCCTGGCCCCTCCATGCTCAGCCCTGTATTCAGTCATTAGGTCTCGGGATGGGGGTGGGGAGGGTGAAGCAATGGGCTACCCCCACCTTTGTGGAGCCCATTTTCTCCCTTGATTGCTGCTGGGCCTCTACACAGCCCTTTCTCCTAGCCTTTGTGCTATGCCTACAGCCCCCGCGCCTGAGAATACCAAGCGGCTGGCTCTGGCCCCCTGCCCAGTTCCCAGGCTGGCTGGGTGGCAGGGAGAAGGGGTTCAGATGCAGCTTTGGGAAAGTCTGGCAGGAAGGGGGCTGCCACTTCTGCTTGCATCAACATCCCACTGGCACTACCTTCAGCGTGACCTCCCACAGGGGGCTGGGCGAGGCTGGATCTCATCTAGGCCTTCACCCCATCCCTCTTCTATGAAGATTTTTAGGTGAAAAAGGAGAGGACATTCAAGGCCCTCCTTCCCCTAAGACAGGGACTGTGGCTAAGACAGGAAGAAAGAAGGTCAGACCTTAGAATGAACTTTCTGGATTTGATAAAATGTGAAACTCTAGTGGTGAGTTTTAAAAAGGGGCTTTTTCCCCCCACAATGACTATATATTTCTTTTATAATTAAAAAGTAAAGCATTTTAAAAAGTAAATTATGGCATAAACACTCTGTGGCTAGACTAAGGGGTGGGGCAAGGAGCTAGATGACCTTGTACTTGACTGAGACTGCCCACAAATCACCCCAACAATGGGCTGGGAATATAGCAGAAAGGGACTAGTTGACACACCCCATATTCCTTATTTCCACCTACATGCAGGGAAACTGAGGGAGAGAAGCATGCACCCAGGAGGCCCCATTCCCAGCCCCCTACTTGGACCAGAACAAACAAGCCTCCCTTGGTGGCAGGCACTGTGACACAAACACACAATAAGCCAGGCAGCAGGGCCAGCATGAGCCCCACGAGAAACAGGCACTTACACACATGCTCACTTGCACACCCAGGTGCAACCAGACAGAGGGCCCAGCGGTGGCCCTGCCAGGCTGGGCCAGAAACAATGCTCTCTGACTGTCAGCACCAGGAACCGTCTCGCCTTGAAATCTAGGTCACAGCAGCAGGCTCTGGAGCTCAGCACCCCCCCCCCCCCCCGCTCCACTGATAATCCAAGGACAGAAAAGGGGGGGGTAGACAAGGGGAATGATGGGGACAGGGTTCAGAGATGGGGATGATAATGGAGGTGGGGTGTGAAGAGAGCTGAAGAGAAAAGGGCAGCGTGGGAAGGAGGCAAGATGCCCTCAAGAAGGCTGCCCCAGTCGAGGAGACCCTGCGACCAAGCCCTTAGCTGGAAAATGGGACAGACTTTAGGACCATAGTGCCCTGCTTTCACATAGAAGAAGAGTTTGTAAATACAGAGATCCTGTGGGAGGAGAGAGAGAGAGAGAGTGTGTGAGTGTGTGTGTGTGTGTGTATCTCCTGGGAGGAGTTAAGATTTAGGACTCTGAATTGAAAACACAGACTTACAGGGGAGGTGGGCGGGAAGGGATTAAAGTGTATTAGACACCCACCCACAAAGGCTGGGGGCGGTGAGTAGGAGCTTTCTGTGAGAGTGAAACAGATACAAGGAGGCCCCTAAGAGAAATGGGGGTGGGAATGTGTGTGTGCCAGAATCCTCTGTATGGATGCTGATCCCTGGGTGTGGGCACAGGTACAGGGAGGAGGCAGTGCTGGTATCTGTGGGTGTGTTTGGATGTTCTGGTAATGGATGTGTATGTGCCAGCACTGGATGTGTGGCTTTGAGTGTATGTGGTCTGTGTGTATGTGTCTGACCCGCTAAGAGTATGTGTAAGAAGGCAGATAATCACAGGCTCACATCCAGAGAAAAGAGGAAGGGTAAGGGGAGCCTAGAGAGTGGAGGAAGAGAACTGGTGTTGGGAGAGGGAAAGAGACTGAGCCTGCAAATGAGGAATCCTTGAGGCGGGGGAGGGGCACAGGGAGCACACAGAGTCCGCGAAGAGAAGGCTGCAGCCTCAGCTCAGTGGTTACCATGGCAACCTCAGTTCTGGGTGCCCCCCCCCATTCAGTTGTCAGGACAATGACACCACTGGATAGGAGGGATGTGGGGAGTGGTGAGTAAGAAGAGAGAGAAGGGATAGGAGAAGGGCCGGGTAGGGGTGCAGGGAAAGGCAGCCTAGCGTCCTGCCTCCCTGGAGAGATCCCATTTGCCCAGGCCTGGGTGTGGCAGCAGGGGCAAGGGCAGGGGAGTTTGGGGGAAATTTCCTTACTTGGTTCTCAAGCTTTCCTGGTCAACCATTGTCCAGTTGTAGTCTGGCCATGGCAGGTGGGGCTTGGCAGAAGCTTGGCTCCTTCACCCTCCATGTTGCTTTTCTCACCCAAGATTTAGAATTCCATAGGGCCTATAGAGAAGTCTCCTGCCCTCACAGCTCTGAAGAGTCCTCCTGACCTCTGGAACAGTGCAGAGGCTGCCCAGGGAACACCAGGCAGCCTGGGCGGAGGCCACTCTTGGGACAGGATACTTGGGCAGGAACCGGGAACCGGGGCTGAGGCTGCCAGGAAGTCAGTCCCCTTCCCTCCCAGATCATTCTGTGCTCTGCTCACCGCTTCCTCACACCTTCCTTCCTTCCTTCCTTCCTCACTCTCTTTCTGAGCTGGCCCCAGGTGGGGCCCTGACAAAAGTCAAACCAACTGAGGATGCTGAGGAAGAGGGGAAGGAGGTAAGGATTATATTCTGACCTTCTAGGGTAGTAGTTGGGAGCATGACAGTGGGTGCTCCATGGGCACTGGGGGAGGAAGGGGCGGGCCCTGGGAACACTTTGAGAGCCTAGCAGAATGGGATAACCACCTGTGGAGGAGGTGGTAGCACCAAGAGAATTTCTGTGCATTTGGACATGAATTTATGATTATCCTCTCCTCAGCATTTGGTTCCAAATCCTCAGTAAATTTAAGAAGCCTGAGGATCAGGAGGTGCTATTGCTCCCTCCCTCACATCGGCTGCAGCTGCCTAAGGCTGAGGGGAACTGCAAGGACCTGGAGATCCTGCGGTGGGCAGGAGGCGGCCTGTAGGCACTCAAGTCTGTCAGTCTCGTTGCCTGGGGTTTGGGGTGGGAGGGTGGTGATCACAGCAAAGCAGAGGGCTGGGGAGGGAGAGAGCAGGGTTCCTACTTTAAATTTTATCTGGGCCCCAAATTCAAGCAGTCCTATAGTTCATCCCTAATTATTTCTTTACTATCATACTCAACTGACTTCTTCCCATAGCTTCTATTCAGCTTTCTGGGGGGAGGGTGGGGGGAGGATGCCTTTATTTCTGTAAAGTAGGAAGAAGAGGGTTCTAAGCCTCCAGAGTCAGCCTGGGAATGGGGGTGGGATAGGACACCTGGACCTCAAAATGTTCAGTCCAAGAAGCAAAATGGGTTACCCCTGGCTACAAAGACTGGGTTAAGCTTTAAGCCCTTAGTCAAGAGAAGAAGGATTGGACCCAGGATGAGAGCGTCAGAAGATACCTGGCATTGGATCAGGCCGGGCAGAGGAGAGGGAATGGGGTCTCTACTGCTCTCTACTCATCTGATTCTCTCTCTTCCTCCTTCTGTTTCTCCATCTCTATCTCTTCCTCATCTATTACCTCTCTCTCTAGTCTTTCAGTCTCTCTTTTTCTCCTTTCCTTTCAATGGGCTTTCATCCCGTCCCACCTGGTGGTAGCCAAGAATACTTAGGACTCCTGGGTTCTGTGACTTGGTGGCCCTATTTCAGGACTCAGAACTACTATACTAGCTATACTAGGAAGGAGTGAGTGTCCCTGCTATAAAGAGATAGAGTAAGTTTAGTGGGGAGGGGCCTGGATTGGTTGGCTGCGTACAGGTTGGTGATATCCACCATTGCACTGTGGTGGAGGCTCTGTGTGAAAGAGTGAGGGGATGGCATAGCAGGGTGTGACTCTGGTCCTCTTCTTCATGCATGACAACGCATGCACACATGATGGGCACAGGTGTCAGGGAAGTGAGGAAGTAGGCAACCAGGGCAGCTGGCAGCCTAGGGCATCTCTGGCAATTTCCCCAATGGAGTGTTTAACCACAAAGGGAAGAGCAATTAAAGCTAATCGCTCTGACAGCCTGGAGGCCAGACACAGAGAGAAACAAAACACACATATTCAGCATGTTTCCCCTAACTCCCAGTGGTCTCACCACCATCCTGCTTTCATCCTCCCTAATTTCTGAGCTTCTGTCGTCCATTCCCCAGCACTCTCCCCACTCATTTGACCATCTCTGACTCTCACTTCCTTCCCCTCCCCATTCCCTGACTGTATCTCTGTCCCTCTGTGTCCCTCTCTTGATGTCTGTCTGCCTCTCACACACATTCCCCTCATTCTCTCTCTCTGACTTGGGCCTCCATCCTTGGCTGACTCATACTCATTCTTTCTTTTTCTCTCTCTCCCTTTCTTCCATCCCCGCTCCATCCCTTGGCCACTCAGATGCCCAGAAGCCAGGCACTCCTAGCACCCTAAGCTCCAACTGGACCCAGCAAGAGAGGCCACCAGCAACCCCTACCCTCATTACTCACCCAGATTCAAAGCACCAGGCTCACTCGCCCTCAAGATCCTGTCTCCCAGTCCTGGATTGAGACCAGGATTTTCTACCATGTTTTCTCACTGTTTTAAAGAGGGGCGATCTGAAGCCCAGGGCTGGGAGAAGATGTCCAGAAAATTAGGGTGGACTTGGGGACGGTGGCCCCCACTGAGCTGTCCTGTTAGACTGATATTCTGCCAGGAGACTTGCACATGGGAGACAGTGGGAGTGAGGTGGGAGCTTGGATGCGTAGTGCAGGGCCCTTTGTGATTTGCTGTGTGCAGTCGATGTGTGTAAGAGTCACATGGGTGTGTGTCACCGTGTGTGCTGGCGTGTCTCTTGTAGGTGTGTGTGTCCCTGTCAGTTTTGATACAGATTATATGAAATTAATTAGGGGCTTTACGTTAGCTACTTCTCTCCTGTACACCCCCCAGCTCCCGACTCCTTCCCTCCGGACAAGCCTTCGACAATCCCACCTCTACCCCAGGTGCAGAGGACTGGGTGAGGGCACGTGGTGCCAGCCGCCGGGTTTGAGCCCTCGGAGCAGGGGCGGCTGCCGGCGGAACCGAGGCAGGGCTGGGCCGGGAGACCGCCAGCCGAGGCGAGTCCGAAGCCAGAGAACGGGAGGGAGGGGCGGGAGCTGGCCCGGCCGAGCCGGCTGGGCGGGAAGCAGGCTCCATCCTAATCCCCAGGCCCCGGTCGGACTCCCAAACTGCTGGTCAGAGTGGAACGAGCGGCCGGAGCCACGCCGCCTCCAGCACACACCGCGCTCGGAGCGCACCGACAGAGACGGAGCCCGTGGGGCCTGACACGGAGCGGACCCCTCCGGGGCCCCCACGCTCCGCATCTGTCCCCAGGCGTCCCGGATCGACGCCCCTCCAAGCCCAGATGCCCAAATCTGCCCCTCCCCGCGACACTTCCCCTCTCGGCCCTCTCACCGCCTCCGGGGCTGAGCGCTCGGGGAGCGGGCACTCCGGCGTCCCCGGTTCCTGAGCAGCGTCCGGAACCTCCTCCTCGGCTCCCGCCGCCGCCGCCGCCGCCGCCGCCGCCGCCGCCGCCGCTTCTGCTGCCGCCGCCGCCGCCTCTTCCGCCCGCGGAGCCAGAGCCCGAGCCCAGCGCCGCCTCACCCCACCCGGCTGGCCCGTGATGTCAGAGCCGGGGAGGGGCGGGGGGCGGGGAGCGGCGGGAGAGGGGGAGGGGAGGCAGCAGGGGGCTGGGGTTCTGGAAGACTCCTGGGACGGGGGCAGAAGTGCGGGAGGGCTGGAGTAGCGACGCCGCCTCCTCCCCTAAACTGCGAACCCCAATTCTCAGATTTAATTCTTCCCAAAGGGACACACTCCTTCCCTTACGACCTTTCGGTGACCACAGTGGCTGGGACCCTGGGAGGCAAAGAGTAAGTTAGGGTTTAAGGGTTTGGAAGTCCTTTGGCCTCTGGATCCTCTTAGATGCTTGACTCAGTATTTGTAAAAACCTTTTCCCCTTATGGGTCGGGGAGCCGTAGTAAAAGCTCAGATTTATCCACCTTGGAAGGTGGGGGAGGAGGGAGGAGTAGGGGCAAGAAGCAAAATGGGGGCCTCCTTCGCCTGCTCTGGAGCCACAGATCTTCTTTCTCCAGGATGATGCCAGCTGGCCCCTTGTGTTCCTCTCACCTTTCCCAAATATACCACCCTCCCGCCTTCCCCCCACCATGATGTAATTTTATTTCTGGGGAGAAAAAGAGCAGCAGTGAGCTCAGCATGCAAATATAGACAACTTGAAGAGCCACGCTCGGCTCTGTCTCCTAGCTCTGCCCCTCTGCCCAGGCCCAGCATGGCAGCTCTCACTTCCCTTCTACCCCAGGGACTTTCCTCCCCCAGATTCTTAGCCATACTGAAAGAGGGAAGGAACAAGATGATCTGTTATCATCTCCAGCCTAAGAGGTCTCTCCTCAACTCTGGCAGAGCCTGGCCCGGGGACAAGGTCTGAGCCCCATCAGTGTCTGTGCCACCTCCAGGAACGCCCTGGCTTCACTTCAGTTCCAGCCTGGCAGAGACCCCTCAGGAAGCCTCAGGTGAGCCCATCCTTTCTTGAGTCTACACTGCCCCTAGAAGAGGCTCAGGCTGCTGCTGCTTTGGATTTCACAGCCCTTCTCTTTGCTTTCGCCATCCTCTTCCCCCAGTGTGCCATGTCACTGCCCCTTTGATAGCAACACACCCTCATAATTTGCCTTTGCATATATCTCATTTGTTCTGAGTTGTAGGGCCAAAACTCATTTTGTTGACCCATCTTTGAGACTCAGAGAAGCTGACTGACTGACGTATCCACAGTCAGTGAAAGGTCCAGGTCTTTCAGGTACAGGGGATTTGGGCTGCATGCTGACTCTGCTCCTTTCTTAGGTAGGTTATGCCTCTGAGCCTCATTAAGGGCAAGACGGGGACACTGATGCCTATCTCACAGTGTTCTTCTGAGTTTTAGAAATTGTAAGTCTCTAGTGACTGGCACAGATGGGTGGTTAAAACATGGGAGCTATTATTTAGTCTGGGGCCTTCCACTGACCTATGCTAGAGAGTTAAGTTCCATAATATTTTTGTATTGGCCCAGTGCCCGTACTATGTATTAAACATTTATTAAATGGGTGCGAGTTGGATGAATACGTGGTTTCTACTCTATACTCCTGCCACCAGGATTTGTCTGTGGAGGGTGAAAACTCCTCTCACCTCAGGTCTCATTCTTCCATACTCAGAGATCCTCTAAGTTGTCCAGCAACACGTTTATACCCAGTCCATGAAAGCTGTAACATCTGTTAGTTATGGGCTTGTTCAGTTGTTTGGTTCCTCCCCCCCTACTCCTTACTCCTTTACACTTACCCCAGCCTGGGCCTGTGCTGGAGAGAATGTGGGTCCTTCCTGCCAAGATCTCCAGCAGGCTCAGGTCTGGGCGATGCCCTTTTAACAAAGCTCAGCGTCTCCTCTGCACTCCCATAACCACCACTCTGATCCGTGTTCTCCCACCTCCATCAGATTATTATAACTGTCTGATAAGA
This sequence comes from Phocoena sinus, assembly GCF_008692025.1. Classification (NCBI taxonomy): domain Eukaryota; kingdom Metazoa; phylum Chordata; class Mammalia; order Artiodactyla; family Phocoenidae; genus Phocoena; species Phocoena sinus. The sequence continues at coordinate 117,499,742 of NC_045763.1, read as the reverse complement.
GTTGGGCTCCCTGCCTCTGGTATCTCCATCGGCTTCCTTGCCTCTATCCATCCTGCTCATCACTGCCAGATTAAATGTTGCCCTTCCTCCCCAGCTCACAGGACTAAATCCAAACACCTCTGCGACCTAGCCCCGGATGCCCACCCAACCTCGTGGCCACCACTTGAACCTCTCTTCTTGTCTCTTTGGTCTCCTCTGTGCCCCCAACATGGCACACGCATTCTGGCAGTGCTTTTGATGTTTTCACTACTTGAAATGTCTCCTCCCCAACTCCTTTGCCCTAATCAAATCCCACTATTCATTTAAGGCCTAGAAAATGCTCATTTCCTTTATGAAGCCGTCAAAGCCCACTCTCATCTCTCTCTTCTGAGGCCATTCTATTCATTTGTTCCTTCTTTTAACAAACATTTATTAGGGACTACTTTTGGCGTGCCAGGCCCTGTGGACACAGAGAAAAAGCCTGGGGTCCTACCTTCAAGGGGCTCACAGTCTGGTGGGGAAGACAGACATGTAAATGAAGAGCTAGTACTAGAATAGAGGTGGACAGAGAGAGTGCAGTGGGAGCCCAGAGGAGGGAGCTGCAGGAGGGGCCACCTCTGGGAAGGCCGCACCGAGGAAGTGTTTTTTGGGCTCAGTCTTGCCATTCAAATAAGAGCTGCAAGGGGGGGTGCTATCAAGCAGCACATAATCGCTTAATTACATATTGCTTTGTATTTTTCTTCAGTTCTTTAGTGTGCTTGTCTTGACTACCCAGTGAGGCTCATCAGCTCGAGAGCAGGGACAGGCCCAGCACTCTCTGTTCTCCCAAAGCCTGACAGCAGTGCTGGACAAACACCATGTGTTCAGAAAAGCCTTTTTGACTTGCAGCAGATAAATAATCCAAGCTTCTCTGGGATAACTGCCTGGAGGGAGGAGCCCCACCCCCCTGCTATCACAGTCCCCTAACAAGGTACCCACACTTTTAAATCCCCATCCTCTGGCTGCCTCCCTCCTGCCATAGGGGTGAGACCTGATCAGCAGACACTTGTTCATGTTGCCCCAGATCCTTTATTGAGGTTTCTCATTTGACCCAAGTACATTAACAAGAGATTGCTAAGATATAGCCCCAAACACAGTACCCTCCCGTCCCCCTGGCCAGGGATAGGACAGTCAGAAGGATAGAGGACTTGAGAGAGTGGGGGAAGAGTGTGCTCAGCTGGAGGGAGCAGAAGAGAGATAGGGGCCCATAGGTAGGGCAAGAGGGAAGTCACAAGAAAGCATGTAGGGAGTGATGGAGGAAACAAATAATCGATACAGGGACATGGTGGGACTGGAAACAGAAGTCAGATGGGATAGCTGGGCTGGTGTGTAGGGAAAAGTAGCTCCTTGAATCTCAGCATGCAGCATAGAGACCGCAGTGGGCCCCATGGCAGAGAATGACCTAGTGTCCCTGGAGGAGCTCAGGGAAGGACAGGGAAGGAGGAGGGAGCAGGAGGACAGCAGGTGGGGCTAGAAGATGGCCGCCACAGCAACTAGTCATCATCGTCATCGTTGTCATCGTCGTCATCATCCTCTGTGTTGATCTCACCCTCCAGTACATCCTCCAGCCAGTCCTCCAGCTCCTCAGCAGAAGGCAGGTCCTCTTCATCATCCATCTCCATCCATATGCTGTCCGCCTAGGACATGGCACAGACAAGGCATCAGAACTAAGCCCGATTCAGGTCTTTAGACCTGTCCTCCCACTCACTGGACTCTGTACATCCTCTGTCCCTTCTCTTCATCTGTCAGTGGGCAGGAAAACTGTCCAGGTGGGGGTCTAGGGTGGAATAGTGACAGTGGGAGTAGAAAGAATTGCTGGATCAGCAAATAGACCTTCTCCCTTCAGTCTTTCTTACAAGCTCTTGCCATGCTGAGCTTCCTCAAACAGACCTCTCTATCATGCCCTTAATGCAAAACCACTGGCGGCTCTTCATGGCCTGGAGAATAAAGTCAGCAACTCTTTAGCGTTCAAGACTTTCCAATACCTGCTTTTCTAGCACCATCCTCAGAGATCTCTAGACTCTCAAGCCATAAGAAACGACTTGCCTTTTCCCAAATCTGATATTCATTTTCCTGCTCTTTGACCTTTTGCACTAACTTTTTCCATCAGTTTGGAAATGACTCATGTAATTTGCACTTGTAGAACTCTTATACACGGTACAATCTCCAGTGTGTTTTAATTTTTTTAATTGTTTAGATTTAATTAATTTTTTATATTTTAAAATTGAGGTATAGCTGATTTACAACAACCTCCACTTTAAACTCTACCCCTTTTAAACCCTCTCTGATTCTCAAGCAGAAGTCACTTTGATTTCTCTGCCTTCCTGGTGTTTTCTTCATATCTCTATTATAGAGTTTATCAGACTTGGCCTGGTAGTTAACGGAATACCTACCTCCTCAGTTAGACTGAGAATTATATGAAAGCAGGCTGTGACTTATTCAACTCAACAAATATCTCTGAAGCATCTATCTGTGTGTGAATGAGAAGATTTCTGCTCTCAAAAAGCTCAAAGTCTACTGGAAGAGACAGACATGATACATGAATAGCCATATAAAAGTCATGTTCTCAATGCCAAATGGGCTCTGGGAGTGCCAAGGAGGGAACAATTCCAAATGGGAGATCTGGAAAGACTTCATGGAGAAGAGAGGATTTGAACTGGGCCTTGAAGGACGAGCAGTCAGTTCCAACAGGTAGAGGCAGGGGTGTGTTCAGGGCAGGAATCTCTCCCTCTTTCCAGCCATTAGACTGGGCATGTCTAACTCCTCTGGGGAGGGCTCATTTCCTAGTTAGCAGAGCAGAGGAGGACTAGCTATGTTGGGAAGGAGAGTTGGGGGTCAACCGGGGATGAGGGAAGGAAACTCACATCAGTAACATTGACGACTCCTATTTGTGGGGCTGACAGGTCGATGTTAAACGTCTTCTCCCAGTATGGAACCAGCTGTGGAGAGACCACATATGGCAACTTAATGGAGGCTAGGAACACCTGAGTCCAGGAGGGTGAGTGTGAGCGTGAGGGTCAGCCATGGGTAGAGAGAGGACAGTGAACCCACGGTAGATTGGTAGATAGGTCCAGCTAGAGTGCCTGAAGGGAATGGGTAGAACTAAGCAGTTAAAGGGTAGATATCCCCAAAGGAAAGTATTGAGAGGGTCAGCTGGGGACATTGGTCCCTCCTTTCCGAGGAAGACTTGATAGGAAACCTTGTCCTGCTCCTGGATCTGCTAATGACTGGCCTTGTGACTTCGGGCAATCACTTCTCCCTGGACCTCAGTTTCTATATCTCTAAACTAAGGTAGTTATACTCTGTAATTGCCAGTGGTCCTCACATTTCTGTCTGTTCATCTAGTTCCTCTTTCAACGAAGAGTGTTAGGTGTTGGGGATTCAGCTGGGAACAGAGCCGTGCCCTGAGACATGGAATCTCTGTGCTTTGATTCTGTGATTGTGGACACCCACATGCAGGGTTAACGTGCCCTTCTGCTCCCCCAAACTCTGGATTTCTCTAGAAGGAGCCAGCCCTGGGCACGTGAGCTATCTGCTCAGGCTCTGCTCTGGGAATCCTGTTGTTCCCACACTTCCCGTCATCCTGTGTCCCCTTTCTCAGGATGCGCTCAGTGCCCCTGAGCATGCGACAGGATCCTCCACTAGGAGATGGGGAGAGGAACTCTGAAACAGCCTCCCCCTTGAGATGTGCCCTGCCTTGGATAGCAGTGCCTGAGTGACATCTCTTACCAGGGGGAAGTCATCAGGGTCAATCCAGATGATGCTCAGGTCAGGATTTTCAGTGTTATCTTGGGCCACAGCCTTGAGAATCTCTAAGAACTCATAGCCATCTTGGAGGGAACACAGGTGATAAGCGCACGGTGGGGCACAGACGAAACAGGAGTCCAGCTCTCTTTTCCTGCCTCCCACAACTCCGCATGTCTAGCCCCAGGCTGCTTGTAAACTGTGCTCTAAAAGAACCCGTCTTATGTGTTAAAAGCCTATGCTCTGATAAATACCCCATCTCCTTCTCTCACCAGTGCCCCCGCCCCTGCCCCAAATCCAATCCAGTATCCCTCCCTCACCAGGATCAGTTTCCTCTGCAAAGGCCACAATATGGATTCCATCCAGATCGTCCTCCTGTGGGGGGCAGGGAGGGGAGACCTTAGCTATACTCACTGAAGTTAGAGAGCCCAGAACAGGCCCTAGATCTACCCTGGACCTAACTTTTGTGGAAATCCAGCTTCTGGAGCAGGTGTATTCTTGTGGTGGTGAGCCTTTTCCAAGTACACTGCGCCCTTCCACCCCAGGGTCTCCACACCTCCGCTGGCAAACCCTTCAGCCCCAGAGCTTAGAGCTCCTCCCTTGTCATCGTCATCAAGTTATGTGTGTCCCCCAACTCCTGACATGTTCTCAGAGCAGAAACCCTCCACCTTTGCTGGTACACTGTCTTTCCTATAAGCAAGACATGAGGAGCAGCAGGGTTGGATGTTTCTAGGACTTGAGTTTTCCCATGCTCCTGCGAGGGCCTGGGCCCCATCCGGGGCACTCACCCAGGTCTCGTACATACTCTCAGGCTTCAGTTTCCTCAGGGTTGATCTAGAAGAGAAAGAGAGTCACTACTCAGTGGGCAAGAAGGACACCCTTGGCTCCAGAGGGTCCCCATAGCAGAGGCTGCCACAGGGTCATGCCTAGGGCATAGACAGCTTGCAGCCCTGAACAAAGCCATCTGTCAGAGTCTAAGCTCTGGGCACCAGGCCCAGATAACTGCATGGTTAAAGCAGGTAGGAGAGAGGAGGGTGGGCAAGGGGACTGGAAGAGAGACTTTCGGGAGAAAGAACTGGACATCTGGGTGTTCATTCATTCATTCATTCAATAACACTGAGTGTTGCAGATGTTCTAAATGCTGTGCTAGGTGCTGTGTAGACAGAGTTGGACAAGGCAGACATATTCCTGCCCTGATGAAGCGGACCATAATCTAGTGGGAGAGAGTGAGCGAAGTAGTGTTTACACTGATGAACGGGTATTTCCAGTTGTGGAGTACTGTGAAGGAAGAGAATTTTGTGTGAATGTAGGCCAGGGTTTCTCAACCTCAGCACTAGTGACATTTGGGGCCAGATAATTCTTCATTGTGGGAGAGCTGTCCTGTGCACTGTAGGGTATTTAGCAGCATCCCTGGTCTTTCCCCACTAAATACCAGTAGCTCTCTCTCCAACCAAAAATGTCTCCAGCCATTGCCAAATAATCTGCTGGAAGACAACATCCTCCCCCTACCTCGCCACTCCCTCCACCCCTGTTGAGAACCACTGGTGTAGGTAATGTATGAGAAAGAACACAGGCCAGATCTGGATTAGAATCCAGTTCTGACACTACTCGTGGACTCTTTTTAACTGAGGTTGTTAAAAGGATTAAATACAATAAGAGAGATAGCACCTTGGAGTTCCTGGCAGACCACAGGCCCTCAACACTGGTCTCAGTCAACATCACAATGAACCGTACACATTTATGGAGCACCTTCTATGTGTGCTCCAGGCTCTGGGCTAAGTGCTGGGGTGCAAAATGTTGTGCAAAATGGTCAGTATATCAATAAGAACTGATAGCAGAAGTGTATTCATCTCTAGGAGAGACCTGCCTCCTGGTTGGCCGAGATCCCCCTAGCCCATCTCACAGACCCGTGTTCTAGCCTGGGGAGGAGCCTGCCCTGCTCAGAGGGTTGCCCCTGCTCCCCACCTCCTGTGCTCCTCCACGAAGCTGACAATCTCCTCTTCGCTGTTGGGCTTGTCCGGGATGGTCACAGGCTCTTCCGTGAAGGCCTCGTAGAAATCGATCTCGTTCAGCTTCAGGGTCAGCTTCTTTGCCACCTTTTGGGGGGAGGGGATGGGGGAGTGGGGCAGGGGACACGGGGTCATGGTGAGAGGAAGTATTATGGGGGACCAGATGTCAGGCAGGGAGTGAGACAACCTGGGCCCTTGTCATTGCCTCTGTGACACTGGACACGTGTCTTCACTTCTCTGGGCTTTGGTTGAAGATGAGAGAGGGGTGGGTTAGATAATTTAAAATCTGTGGGATGGGGGAGGCCCGAGGTGGGGTGGGGTTGGGGAGTACTGGTGTGTAGTGGGGGAGGAGGTCCCCCATTGACTCTGGGAGAGGGGGCTGGAGGGCAGCTGAGGGGAGTGAGGGAGACCCAATGCAGCAGCAGGGGGGAGAACCTTGCTGTCGAAGGTGGCGAAGAAGGGGATGTAGGGATGAAACTCCTCCGCTGCGTCCTCGTAGGCTTTGTAATCTGAGGGGGGAATGCAGAGTCAGTCTCTGGGGGAACCAGGGTCTGCCAGGGAACCATCCCCCCTCTGTCTCTCCCCAATTCTTCTTCGGCAGGTGGGGTTCATTCTGAGACCCACCCCCTCTAGTCCTCTGAGAGTGGTTACATACAGTGGTGGGGTGGGGGGAAGGGGAATGCCTTGGTGCCTGTCTGTGAAACCCACAGAGTGCAGGGAGATCGGAGCAGTCGATCGATGGACCCACCATGGCAAGAGCCAGTGCTGAGCCAGTGGGTGAAGTGGGGAGGTAGGAGGACAGGTGAAGTTGGGGACCAGCGGAGGGGACCGTGAAGTCTGAGGGTTACCCACGCTCTGAGTCTTTGCTCTTGAAGTAGCCAATGAGTTTGTTCTCATCTTCGATATTCTCAAATGCCTGCAGCTCTCGTTCACCCTCAATAAATTCCACAGGGTCCTCCAGGACCTGGAAGAGCAAGGACATTGAAGGAAGAGAGTGAGTTTCTGAACTCAGTGCTAGAGGCAAGGAGAGGGATCAGGGAAAAGTGGGCTGGGAAACGGGGATGAAGGGGCTCTGTTGCCTCTGTGTGTGTGTGTGTGTGTGTGTGTGTGTGTGTGTGTGTGTATGTGTGTGTATGTGTGTGTGAGGCTGCAGTTGGTCAGAAGGGCGTGAGGTCTTAAAGCAAGGCCATTAGGTCCAGCAGGGTCCTCACATCAAGCAGAAACTCCACCAGGGTGTCAGCAGAAAACTCGCCGTCATACTCAATGACTTCATCTCCCTTGAATACGTAAATGCTGTCCTCTTCAGTTAGTCCTAGGGAGTGAGCCAGAGGTGTGCCATGATTGCAACCTTCCCACAGGTCCAAGGGTCCAAATCCAGGGTTGCAGCCCATTCCATAATCCCACTAGACCACACATCCTTCACCTGCCCAGCTCACCTCCACTGCCTCTCAGCCCCTCCATCCCCGGTGTCTGTGCCCCTGGATTTAGCCTAGGTGGCTAGTCTGGCCCCAGGGGCTCTCCAGCGGGAAGCCGGGGTCAGGTGGGAACGCTAGGGGAGGACGCAGGGAGATATAGGTCCTAGCAAGATGTCTCCCCCCTTTCTCTGCCTGCCATAACCAGAGACAGATCTTCCTCTTACCTCCTCTGAGGACTCTAGTTGCTGATTCCCAGTTCAGCACTTTAACCTTCAGCTATTACTGACCAGATGACTTCACTACTGGCCACCCCTCCCCCATCCACATCCGGAGTCCAGTCTCAGGCCTATGCTGCCCCCTGGTGGCTGGTGCTGTAATACCCAGCCCGCGGCTCTGGAGGGGGAGGGGTTGGAAGGAGAGTTTGCAGAGGTCTCTCCAGCCCCACTTGTGTTCCCTGATTTCCCCTTTCCTCCAGAACTTAGCCCCTATTTTTAGGTAGGTATAAATAAGGCCATCTTCACCTCTTTCTGGGATTTGAGCATGGGTCTCTATAAGGAATAAAGGAGGGGCTGGAACTCCCAGCCATAACCCTCCAAATTTCAGTATTTTCTCACCGGTCACCTTCTCCTCCCTGCTCCTCCCACCCCTCCCTTACCTAGTTTCTTGGCTACAGCCGTGTCCTTCTCGGAGTCCACCATCCCGAAGCCAACACCCTTGTCTTCTAGGACTTGGGCTGCTAACTGAAGGGAGAGTTAGGGTTAAAATCAGCCTCTGGAATTCTTAGTAACCACTATTCCCGATCTCATGCTTGCGAGCTGGGTCATTTGGGATGCAGGGAATATGAGTTAACCTTGACACTGTGCTAGGATGCAGGAGATCTCCACTTTCCCTACCACGCCCCCCTCCACCCTTTTGGTCTGTGGTCTAATTTTAACTCCTGACATTGTAAAAGCTCATTTACAATGTGCTTATTATGTTGAACTTTAAGGCACTGTGCATGTACTTCCAGGTTCCTTAGGGATGCTGAGGGGTCGAGCTTCAGGATGACTGAGGCTCTTTCCTCCTTCGGAGCTGAGCCCTGTACTCCATACTGATCAAAGACCACGCTTAGCGTGGGGGTGATGTTACACGTCCCTGGGATTCTTCTGAGTGAGTCCCAGTGGGGAGAATTTTGGAGGGCAAGAGCGTGGGGGGCGTGGGGCTCTGCTGAGAGTAGAGGTCACCGTGGCCACCACTGGTCACCCTCGAGGCAGAGAGCCTGACAAAGAGATTAGAGATGAAATAGGCCCAGTTTTCCTCAGTGGGGTGGGACTTTCCCTTTCACTCTCTACTTCAAGCTGTCCTTAGGCTGTGGAGAGTCACACCCTAGGTCCCTGTTCTCAGGGGCCTCCCAGCGGGGCTCTCAACCCTGATGCACTCTGCCTTGGGCGTGGTTTGCAGCTTTACCCCACCTAACACAGACTCGGGGCGCTCGGACTCTCAGGAGGCTGGGACAGGTGGATGGCCAGGGATGCTCAGCACTCGGGATAAAAATACTCCTCTCATTAATCAGGCGGCGGGTTCCAGCACCCGGCAGGGGCACACAGAAATGAGAACCTACAGTCCTGGTGTCTTGCCCTGAAATACTCCAAGCTCTGGGCAAGCTGGGGCCTCTCCGTCCTGCCAAACTAGAGGAGGGGCTGCAGCAGCTTGGACAAGGAGACTGCAACACAGCCTGGCTCCTGGAGGGCTGTGTGACCACATTTCCCAGTCATCTCCAAACATGGGCTTTTTTCTTGTCACAATAGGCTCTCTCTCTCCTTTGTGCCCCTGGTCAGCTTGGGGGTGAGGAGAATCTTCCCACAAAGACAAGTTGGGGAAGGCATGGTGAAGCCTCCTCCAAACACAAGAATTTTCCAATCGGGGTGCCCAGCTTTATCCAGTAGGGGCAGATGGCAGGGGGAGGGGACTGAGAGGCCAGTGGGAGGCACGGTGGGCTCTATTAAACCTCTAGCCATTAAATCAATGACATGCAAGCAAAATGTCAATAACGTTTAAATTTATACTCAGTTTGGATCTCTTTGGGGTGCAGCCCCTGAAGTGTATGGAGAGAGGGTACGTTTGGGTTAGGAAAGTAGATTTGGGGGTGTACCGCAGTTCTTCACCTTCCCCTGAAGAACCTCTTTTCCTTTTCTGTCCCCCTTCCAGGGTCACCTCAGTCGTAGCCAAACCTAGTACTACCACCCTCCTCTAGCATGGAGGAGAGATTCCCCCCTGCAGCAACCCCCTCCCTCCTAAAATTGCCTGACTACGGTGGTACTTTGGGGGTTCCTGAATCTCTGTTTCTCTTCTGGCTAAGGTCATACGCCACTTGGGTCCTGTTGGTCCTGTTGGTCGAGACAGGCTCCTGCTGCCCTGCCCCTCACGCCCAGATCCCACTCTTAAAGATCTACATGGAGTTGCAGGATAGAGGAGTGCAGAGAGGGACTGGGCTGCTCTGCAGGCCTGCGGAGCCCGCCACTCACCTCCAGAATCAGCTCCTCCATTTCAAACTGTCTTTGTGAGGCCTTGTCGTCCTCGGGGGGTTCGTGGTAGAGCAGTGCCAGCACCTCGTACTTCTTGAACACATTCTTGTAGTTCTTTGCGTTGACATTGACCACACGGTCCACACCATCATACTCGGGGAAGTCCAGCCCGTCTTGCCCCTGCACCCCTGACTTGAGTGTCCCTAGCACCAGCAGTAACAGCAGTGCCAGCCGCAGGCCGGGCACGGCTCTGGCCCCCATCCTGTCTGCAGCACTCATGGAGGTAGTGGGATCTGGGTCGGCTCTCCTGGTCCAGAAGAGGTTAGCTGGGGTAGGGAGGGGCCCCTGGGTCCCAAATCCTGAGTTAGGAGCTCACGGTGGGGGTGGGGTGGGGAAGGGCCCAGAGCAGTGGACAGAGGACACTGCTATAGGTCCTGGAGAAACTGCCGACAGAGCCAAGAGAAACAGGGTCAGGGGGAGGGCTAGGAGCAGGGGGCGGGGAGGGAACCGGAGCTGCCCTTGAGGTTGGCACCCCTCGGCCCCCACCTGGTCCCGTCTAAATATGTCTCCAGGATTGGCAGGAGAGACGGATAACCTCCTGAGGCCAGGACGGCCCCGTGAGGGCCGGGATCCTCCTACCTCCAACACCTCTCACCCAGGCTCCCAGAGCCTCCTCCCCTCCCCCTTCCCCCCCAATGTCCAGGGCTCCTCGGCCCCTGTCCCCACACCAGCCTGGGAGCTCATCACCATATTAAGAAAGGAAAAAGCTGGAGCTAAAAATAAGACCAGATGAGTCGGAGGTAAATGAAGCTGGGGCTGGGGGAGGGGAGGCTTGGGGGTAATTAGGGAGAGTGGAGCGAGGGCAAGGGTACTCAGAGAGAGGGAAGTGGGGCCCGCAGAGGAGGAGGTATTCTGGGTCAGAGGTTAACTTTGTCGTCCATTTGTAAAAAGGGGGGCAAATGTGGTATTGCCTCTAAGTCCTAAAACCTGGGACTCTCCTCTAGGTCAAGTCTGTTTCTTTGATCCCGTGGAGGAAACGGGGTGGAGGGCGGGGGGAGTACAAATGCAATCCAGGCTGCAGGAAAGAGACCCCCTGCACTTCCCTTTAAAGAACCAAGACCAAGGATGAGGTCATTCTCTGAATAAAAGATGGAGCTGAGTCCAGGACTGGCGCCCTGGCTCAGCTCCAGCCAGTTTCCTTTGCTTCACTCAACACTCCTAACTGGAGTATGCAGAGGAAGGACGGGGCGTGGGGCATGAAGTGCTGGCCCTTGGAGTCCTTGGAGATGCGGATCTGGGGCTTCTCTGCCCACAGACCCGAGAGGAGAAGGAGAAAGTCGTTCGGCTGCTGCCTCTTGCTTGTACTCTCTACTCTGATCCTACGGGACTGGTTTTCTAGGGCACAGTGGGAGGGAGGATTCCCCTGGCTGAATGATTCCAAGGAGAGCGAATTGTGACTGTTCATTCCTACGTCTTTGACAAGACAAAAAGGATCAGGTATCAACGGTAGGGGAAAAAATTAACACTGGGAAACATGAAGAGGTGGGGCCCTGTGCCCTGAACCAAGGATGCTGCTTCATTCTGTGAAAGCAGAGCTGGTGCAGAGGGGCTCTAAATTCCTGGATCCCAGCGTGGGGGTGAGGGCGGAGTGGATGCGCTCAGCTCTGGGTACCTTCAAGGACCCTCTTCACGGCCCTCCAGGGCTCATGCACAGGTAAGCAGAGGCACGAGGGAGACCAGAGAGAGGCTAGATCAAAGTCAGAAGCCCCCATGCCCACCCTGAGGTGTCTCCGATGTTGGAGGCACAGCGGGTGTTTTGCACCATGAAGTTGTTAGAGGAATGACCTTTCCGCACTCCCACAGGGCAGACCTTACACAGCTAAGCAAGGAAGGCCAGGGAAAATCTCAAGAACGTGGCAGGAGTGGGTCCAAGAGAGACAGCTGTCATTGGCACAGGAGAGGCCAGAGGTAGCAAGGCAGGGCATGCTGGAGCTGGAGAGACCTCAGAACCCATCTCAAGAGAGCGACCAACGTGCCCGCAGCCCCATGACCAGAGCAAAGACAGCAGGAGAGACAGGTGGACCCGCCCGGACGTATGTGACCTAGATGACGTCCAGCCCCAACTTCTCCTTCTGCTGCGCTCTGGAGGAGGCGGGGAACACCGGGACAGAGACATTGGGACCTTAGACTCTTTCCATCCTGAATCTGACCTCTCGTACCCCCAGGGTGTGAGATGGGACGAAATGGTGACCCCGTCCTGCCCCATTCCCTCTCTGCTTCTGCAGCTACCAGGCTGTTTCATCCCATCCTCCTCCCTCTCCTCGGCCCTGGCTCTCCAGAGCCACCCGGATCCCTTCCAGCAGCTGCACCCCTCCCCTCCTCCCTGTCCTCCTCTCCCATACTTTGCTCTATACTTTCTATTCAAATCCTTCTCTCTAGGCCCCTGCCTTGAGGCTCAGCCACCGATATCAAATGACCCTAATTTGGGGCCTCTGTATTTTTAACCCACCAGACACCCAAAGCTCCTGCTACTGAAACTTGAGGAGTTGGCCCCTCCATGCTCCCCCACCCCACCTCACTCACACACACCCTGGCCCCTCCGTCTTCTGGGCTCTGGCTCAGCCCTGTCAGCATCGGGGAAGGACCCCAGACTGATACAGCCCTGTCCCTAGGAGACCTTGTGTTGGAGGAGGGAGGGGAGCAGGTGGGAGAGAGACCTCTGAGGAGGGCCCGATGTAGGGGGAGAGGGGCTGGTGTACCTTACGACAGCCTTCCCTTTGCTAGTCCATGGCCTCTCCTCCTCCAGACTCGTCCACGGCCCTTCCTCTATCACTATCCTATTTTTCTTTTGCATTGGTGTATTTTTGGCCCAGCCTTCATCATAAGACTAGCCTGAAAAGTGGTTGAGGGCACAAGTTCTGCAATCAGACAGACCTTGGTGTCCTCATCTATAAAACCGGGCGGGGTGGTAAGAATGTATTTGTTGTATGGATTAATGGATGGTGTGAGTAAGGCCTTTGTCTACCGCCAGACAGAATGTGCGGTCACTTAACACATGCGCTTTGTTTTTGGTGACAGTCTACGATTTCCACCAGCTTTTCTCAGCATTTCTGTCTCTCTGTATGCTGTTCGGCACAGCCAACCCTCTCCTCTAAAAGAAGCCTGAGAGTGAACCGATCCACAGGGTGAAGTGGACCAGCTCACAGAGCAAAAGCCAGCGAGTGGGTGAAGAGGAAGGAAGAGCTGCCGCCAAGGGTGGGCAGGAGGGAAAGGCTGGCGGGGACTCCTCACGTGCCTGAGACGCAGCAAGTGTTGGGCCCAGGCTTGGAGGCCAGGCTTTGGGGAACATCCGTCACCTGTGTGGAGCTGGGGCATGAGGGGGGCGGGTGCTTTGCCTAGAGTAAAGGCTACAGGGATCCATTCAGCGTTGTTCCAGCCTCTATTTCAAGGTTAGGCCAGAGAAAACAGCTGAGGGCTGGGATGGGGTCGAGGTGCCCTAATGACTGGGGCTACGGGAACACCAATCCCTTCCTCAGAGGCAGGGCAGTGGCCGCACATTCACCACTCACCACGTGGCCCCTTCCAAGTCATTTAACCTCTCTGGAGCTCAGGTTCTTCATGATAAAATAAGGTCTAGCATGAAAAGTCTGTGAGTCTGTGAGTTGATCTGAGGAACTGAGTGGGCACTGTGGACCCTCTGTAACGTGTGGCTCCCCTGCTCCTCTCTCACCTCCTCTGTTTCTCTGATCCCAGGACTTGTCCTGTCCTTGCTCTCTGTCGGGTTGGAGAGTGACTTTGAGGGGGTAACTCTCAAGGGGCAGGGATGCTTGATTCTGATCCCTTCCCAGCCTCGACTCTGGTCCCCGAAAGACTTCCCCTGCCTGGCTCCCGTGAAGATCTAGGGAGAGAGCATCACAGTAATTCCCAATCTCCAAAAATCAGATGCGACACATCCAGGAGCTAAGGGCTGTTGCAAACATTTACTCTTTTTTTTTTTTTTTTTTTTTTTTTTTGCGTTACGCGGGCCTCTCACTGTTGTGGCCTCTCCCGTTGCAGAGCACAGGCTCCGGACGCTCAGGCTCAGCGGCCGTGGCTCACGGGCCCAGCCGCTCCGCGGCATGTGGGATCTTCCCGGACCGGGGCACGAACCCGTGTCCCATGTATCGGCAGGCGGACTCTCAACCACTGCGCCACCAGGGAAGCCCAACATATACTCTCTTGACTGGCTACTGAGCCCACTGCTGGACTCCAGTCAGATGCAGGCTGGGCTCCCCTCAACCCACCTCATCTCCTATCCATGGTGCCCTCAACCCAGCCCTAGGATCACCTGTCTCTCTCATCCAAGGTTCTTCCTCCTGGCATCTCCCCGCCCCAACTGATGTGCACTCTCAGTTTTCCCAAACTCATTACCGCAACCCTCCCCCACCTGGCGCTCAGGACACCCTGATGTCATGTGAAGATCTTCCTCTGTTGAGTTAGTAGTAGGTCTCCTTCTCCAGCCAGCCTGTGGAAGAGAAGAGACCAGAGTGAACTGGGGAAGGCCTCGAGGGGAGACAAATGGAAGGGTGAGCCAGGACAAGGTGGGAGGCTTGCCGGTGGAAGGCAGGGCCCTGAGGGTTGGAAGGAGCCGCGTGCTGGGGTCAAGGACTAGAGGGCAGGGTCCAGGCACAGCACAGGCTGGGCAGTGAGCTGGGGAGAAGGGCAGTGGGCCTGGAGGAACCAGGGGGAGTGGGGCAGCTGATCAGGACGCTGGCAGACTCTCAGGCCAGGGTGCAGGGGAGCCTCACCGCCAGGGTGACGACGGATGATGAGTTTTCTGATTTCATCATAGACAAAGATGAGGATGCTGTAGGGAGTGGCACAGAGCCACCAGGTTATCCTGAAGAGAGCAAAAGCTGGTCAGCGGGGGCGGAGATAGAGGGGCCAGTGAAAGGCAGGTGCAGAGAACAGCGCCCGGGAATCGAGTATTTCGTTTGTTGTGTGGGAGGTTGATCCCTACCTTTGAGGAGGTCAGAGCCTGGGGAGTGAGGGCGGAGGGGCCCAAGACAGCAGCATAAAAAGCCAGTGAGAACAGAAAGGGATAAATGCCATATTAGAGGTACATGCAGTGTTCACAGAGATTGTCTACCAGCTTTTGTGGAGTCACTGAGGGAGACTTCCTTTGCTTTCTGGGTTCTCTAGACCTTGCACACACAAACTCCAAGCAGGATGGGTCTGAGACTAGATGTGGGGTAGATCTTGCCAGGGAATATATACACTCTTCCATATTGCAAAGATGGTGAAATCTTTTTCGTCCTGAATCTCTTCTATAGACCAGGAAGGTGGACTCTGGGGAGGGGTTGAATCAGGACCACATTTGTCCCTTGGATGATAGAGAGCTGGCTTAGAGCAGCATTGTCCGATAGAAATATACTGTGAGGGCTTCCTTGGTGGCGCAGTGGTTAAGAATCCACCTGCCAATGCAGGGGACACGGGTTCGAGCCCTGGTCCGGGAGGGTCCCACATGCCGCGGAGCAGCTAAGCCCGTGCGCCACAACTACTGAGCCTGCGCTCTAGAGCCCGCGTGCCACAACTACTGAGCCCACGTGCCACAACTACTGAAGCCCACGTGCCTAGAGCCTGTGCTCCGCAACAAGAGAAGCCACCGCAGTGAGAAGCCCGTGCTCGCCGCAACTAGAGAAAGCCCGCGCGCAGCAATGAAGACCCAACACAGCCGAAAATAAATAAATAAAATAAATACATTTATATAAAAAAAAAAGAAATATACCGTAAGCCACATATGATAGTTAATATTTTCTAGTAGCTACATGAAAATAAGTAAAAAGAAACAAGTGCAATTAATTTTAATGTTTTATTTAACCCCAAATATCCAAAATATTATTGCTTCAACATGTAATCAATATAAACATAATTAATGAGTTATTTTACATTCTTCTTTTTATCCCGAGTCCTCGAAATCCAGTGAGCATTTTACACTGACAGTGTATCTCAAGTCAGACACTAAATTTTCAGTGGTTAAAGGAAAATGTAGTCTAACCAAAACAATAAAGTTGTATTTAATTGAAAAATATTTGACATTGGTTTAGTTTTTAACATTCAGTTAACTAAAATGATAAATTCAGTTTCTCCGTCTCACTAGCCATATTTCAAGAGCTCAGTAGTTGCATAAGGATGGTGGCTACCATATTGGACAGGGCAGGCCTAGGCCATGGTTCATTACACACACACACAGACACCCCTCAACCAATATAAACAGTTACAGACATACAGTCATGCGTTCATTCAACAACAATTATCATGTCTACTCTGTGTATGTGCTAGGTCCTGGGGAAATAGAAATGATGACATGACGGTCTTTGATCTCAAGAAGCTCAAGCAATCAGGGAAAAGAGGTTAGATAAACACACAAAATAAATAATCACAGTATTAGGTGATGAGTTTTATGGTCAAGGTATGTACAAGAGTGTTTGGGAGCACAGTTAATGCTCAGCCATGTTTACTCTCATACGTTGACATTAATAGCAGCAAAAACTGAGCTACTATTAACAAAGTGCCCGCCGGTACCCAAATGCCAGGCTTCATGTATTATATGCATTTCTACCTGTAATTATCAGACCAATCTGCCGGGTGTGTGTTATCGAGACTTTGCAGTTGAAGCTAAGGCTCAGAGAGGTTACCAGCTTGTCCAGGGTCATAGAATAATACACAGTACAGCCAAAATTCAAACCTGGAATTGTCAGTATCTAAGGGCAGTGCCAATGTCTTTTATTAAACATTAATTGAGCAGCTACAGAATACAAAGCATTGTATAAAACACTCCAAGGGACAGAAAGGTGAGCAAAGTGTTGTAAACACATAGAAAATCAGTTGGAAGACTACACACTCAATTATTAATAGAGGTTACCAATGCAGGGTGGGGGAGGAGTGGGAATGAAATGGGAGTTTTGCTTTTTTCTTTATAAAAATGTTAAATGGAAAAGTTTCACAAGCATATACTAATGTAAAAAACAAAGAAACAAAAACTTGGGACTTGAACCAAACAAGGTACCAGACAGTAAGAATTTCAGTATACCCACCCACCTATATGCACATTAAAACGGATTTGCAGAAGTACAGCAGAGTTAGCCATGCATAGATGAGGCTGTTTTATGATTACACCAGCTCCAAGCAATGTGTAGCCTGGGACAGCTATACCACACATTATCATAGAAGAGGTACCACTCTGTTAAGCACGGGCAAATCTGCTAAGTTTGCATGTCTAGTGGGTTGCGATCACTTGGTACAGTCCCGAATTCCTTCCCAGATAGGATGCGCTGTGGGAGCACAGGCAGTTCTCTCTACATCACTGAGTGGAGCCTGCTCCCCTCTTGACTTCCCCGCTCAAACACGCCTCCTCCCATGTGCTCTCCCTGTGCCCAGAGACGCCCCGCCTTGCACCCCTCCCCTTACTCACTTGAGTGGGTACATTCGCAGGGCCACGTCCATGCCTGGAGTGTAGGACAGAAAAGCAGCCAGGAACGTCTCCTCCAGGATCCCAAATATTAGGATCTTGTTTCTGAGAGGAAATGTTTAAGGGTGTGTTGGAGGTCGGGAGGGAGAGTTAGGGGTGCAGTTCGGGGGAGTGTTGGGGCCGGTGGGCGGTGCTCATGTCATGCCCTGTGGGAAGACAGAGTTTCTGCGGGTCTTGCAGATGATGAGGTCAGCCCACTGCACGACCACGATGCTGGCAAAGAAGGCCGTTTGGCATGTGAACTCCAACACCTTGCGCTGTTCATAGGTCTGGGGGAGGGTGGGCAGAGGGGAGCCGTCAGTGTCAGGAGGGATTCAAATATGCCTCAAAGGCCTCTTCCTTCTCCTGCCTCCCCAGACCCCAAGGCTGAGATAGGTCCCCTATTTAGATTCCTGCAGCCCTTCACGTGTATCTCTGTCTTAGCACTTTCCATGTTGTAATTGTGAGTTGTTTATATGTTTGCCTTCCCTGTCTGAGAGCCCCTCAAGGGCAAGCACCTTGTCTTACTTATCTCTGTGTCTCCTCTCCCCATGCTTCGTTCAGTGAGTGGCAGGTACTATGGCTCAATAAATATTTACTAAGAAGAAGGGTGGTGTAAGAGAAGAAGGTGGACTTCAAGAGGAAAACAGGGTCAGAGGAAAAAGGTAAGGAAGATGGGGCCAGAGGGGAATCTGCATGCAGAGGGGAACGGGATACCCGAAGAGTGGTACCGGATGGGGAGGCATTCACTCATCCATTTGTTCATTCTTTCATTCACGTTTTACACAGAAGGAACTTAGAGTCCAGTGGGGAAGATAAATGTTATGTCAGCACAGTAGGTAGGTTACAAGAGGGAGATCACAAAGGGCTATGGAAACACAGGAGAGGAGCATCTAAATTCGACTGGAGAAAAAGCCCATTTAAAAAGAAATAAAACAGCATGTTTATAAATAACTTGTAGGTCGAATAAAGAATTTGAAAATATGTAGGACTAAATAATAATGAGATACTACGGATAGAACCTCATGGGATGTGGTCAATGTTGTACTTGGAGGGAGATATAGAGCCCTAAACAATTAGAAAACAAAGGCTGGAAATCGATGAGCCAAGCATTGAAGTCAGAATGAGACCTGTCAGCACATTTCTGTGCATCAGATCATACCACCACTATCCCCTGCAGCCAGCCACCAAAACTGAGCCACTCCCATCATCACTTGAAAATTTTAGCTCCTGACTCACCATCACTCTAACTGCTGTGTCCTCGGATTTGGAGATTTAAATATACATGTTGATGATCCTTCCCGTACCGTGGTTTCACAGTCTTAATCTTCTCCTCCAACTGTATCCTCTACTCCCCACCCGGCTGCTTACTTCCATGGTTAAACTCCAGACATTGTCTTTTCCAATAGTCACAATTTTTCCGTGATTTTAATTTCAAGCACCTCTTTTCTCTCTGATCACTGTCTTTATCTTTCCACCTCACCTACTCAAGTATCCCAATTCCAACACTTCTTGGACTTGGACTTAAAATCTATGGACCCAGTATGTTATATATTTGGCTATTATCTTTCTCCCCTCCCACGCTGTGCCCCTAACTAGAATATAAGCTCCATGAGAGCAGTAACTTGGCCATTTTTCTTCACTACTATATTCCAGGGACAAAATAGTACCTGGTGCATAGAAGATGCTCAACAAATACTTGCTGAATGAATGAATGAAAGAATGGTGATCAATGGAATTACTGCTAGAGGTATTTAGAAGATAAGGAGCTATCTAGCAGTATGTAGGGTACTCCCTGGGTGGGCAGCTCTATACTCGATTATCTGAAGATTACAGCAATGGAAGAGGCAGAGACCTTGCCTTTATGGCATTTATTCCGCAGGGCAATTGTTCTCAACCCGTTTTGCAATATCTCAAGACGTCACTGATGTAATTTGACGTTAATTCAAGTTAATTATCTTTAACTTATTGTAAATAAACATGTGTCAAGCTTCATCTTGGTAGCAGGGAGATGGTATCAAGATATAAAGCTAACAAGGGGCTTGATCTGAGGACTGAGGAGATGTTGACAAGGTACATAGCAATGAGGACTCTGGACACCTTTGGACCCTGAAGCAGTGTTGGTAGCTGGGAACATTGACATCTGTTGGTCTCATGAGGCTCAGATAGTGGAAGCCTACTGTGTATGAGGGGCAATGTTCCAACAGCCCCGATTTTAACATACCTTTGAGAGACCTGCAGTTAACTTGGTTTGGGGACATCATGGTGAAGTGGGAAGGTGCCGGCCAGGAATCAGTCCAGATTTCTAATCCAACTGTTATAGGGATTCACTGTGGGACTTTAAGCAAGTCACTAAATCTTTGCAGTAGACCATAATATCCTCTGTAGACTGTGTGAACTCTGTGGTCCTATGATTCTAGCAAAAATTGGTGTCACACCTCTCACTGTCTTAGAAATTGGGAAGGGAGTGTTCACAGATGCAAACAGGCATACGCACTAAAATTCTTAAGCAAATATTGTTGGTTGGAGGGCTTCGGTTTGGACCTTATTCATCTTGGGTGTTAGGAATGACTGATACAGAGACGCATCCTCTAAGTTTAAAAAGTTTAGAAGAACAAGGAAGAGATATACAAAGAAAATACATTTTCAGATTTAAAATCGTACTCTTTGACTACCCTTGGAAAAGGAGCATAACAGGAGGAAGTGGAAGCACTCATTTCTGGGACAATGATGATTAGAACCTGGAAAACCAGAAATCAGCCCCCAAAAGTTGATGGACAAAGTAGACTTCCAGGTCCAAGGAAGCCAAAAAGACCCAGGAAGATAAGGACAGACAACAGACAGTAGGAATTAATGGAAATGAAGTCATCGTAAACAAAGAGAAGAATATTTGCTGATGCGATTGGAGATTGAGGACAAATGTTAGAAAGCTCCTGTAGGACTGGAGATGAGGATCATCTCTGTCTGCCTGGTGCCTCCATTCTCCTACTTTGCAAAAACTTGCTACACTCGCTCTTCCTCATGACTTCTTCACTCTTACCGGTCACAACCTACTACCCTACCTTTTACTCACCCACTGTTGTCCATAGCTGTCCTCCAGGTCATTGAGGTATCGATTTTCCCAGCTGATGTGGATGCCCAGCAGATCAGTAGGTTTAAAACCATTCTCAGCCAAGATCACAAAGTAGGTGAAGAATCCTGCCAGAGCCTGG
The DNA here is from genome assembly GCF_008692025.1 of Phocoena sinus. Taxonomy (NCBI): domain Eukaryota; kingdom Metazoa; phylum Chordata; class Mammalia; order Artiodactyla; family Phocoenidae; genus Phocoena; species Phocoena sinus. The sequence goes on along the minus strand of NC_045763.1, from coordinate 117,479,351 downwards.
ATCATCCCTGTGAGTGATAGAGTCCCAGGTCAGGGGAACCTGATTCAGAGAAGGATCTCAGAAGGCAGATCACGGAAGGGGTGCTGCACGGGGCTTGCTTCTAGCAGGGTTGATGTGTGTCTGAGCTGTATTGCTGAAGATTCATGCCATTAATGATCTGATCCCACCATCTCTGTAGGACTTGTCTCCAAACTCTGACATTTCTTTCTAAGCTGTAATCTAGCGTCATCTTTTTATCATATAAGCTTAAAACCGGAAAGGACCTTAGAGGGGATATGTTCCCTCTCCCCGCTGAGTGAGTGCTGGACTCCGCCCTGTCCCTTCTCTCTGACACCAGGACACTCATCAAGTCCTCTCATCCCCTCGCATCTCTCCCATCTGCCCCTTGCCTCTCCCTTGGTCAAAACCTCCACCCCCTCATGCCTGGACCACGGCTATGGCTGATGTTAATGTTTGCCTACTGACCACAGATCTGTGCACTGTGTAGGTACCGGTGGACATTGATTCTTACAACAATTCTGAACCATCATTTACATTTCATAAGTGGGAAAACTGAAGCACGAAAAAGACTCAGTCATTGTCTAGGGTCATACAGGTCGCAAAATTGGGATTCAAACGTAGGTATGGCTCCTAAATCTGTGCTTTTTTTCTATGTGTTTCCATCTCTAGATATTAGAATTGTCTCCTCTGTCCCCATCTCTTTCCTGTACCCCTATCGTATCTAGCAACTCAAGAACAAAGACCTCTAATGGCTCTCAAATGTCTTTCAAGGCTGGCCCTGCTATAAATGCTACCTGTGTCCACAGCCTCATTTTCCACTACTTCTTTATCAGGAATAAGCGCTCCACCAAACTGGTTTATTCACTTTTCAACAATCAGGTGTCCTCTGGTCCCCCACACCGGCTCATCCATTTACTAGTCTAAGCCCTATCTTCCAGCACCAAGTTTAAGTCCTGTTTCCTCCATAAGGCCTCTCCAGCTGTCCTCAAGATTGGTGAGTCCTCTCACTTTGTACTCCTGCAGTATGTCCTATCTATACTCATTTGGCACTTGGAGAACAACTTGCCATCATTTTATGTACTTTTGCTCCTTTTTGACTAGACTCTTAAGTCAAGGGCAGATCAGAGATCAATGTTTTTTTGTGTCCCAGGGCCCAGCACCGTTTGTTGTTAAGAAAACATCTCCCTGACTTCCAAGCCAAGATTGGTCCTGTGGCCACGCCGTTGCAGCCGCTCCCCACTCCCTTTACCCCTCATTCCTCTGGCCGCACCAATCTGTCCGTAGGCCACGCCAGTGAGACAGTCATTCACCAGGTCATCAGTCTTTGGATTCCGTGGAGCCCTCTTCATGGTGTCACTTTCAGCCGACTCCTAAGCCAAGGAGATAGCAGGGACCTGGAGGATGGAGGGTGGAAGTGACAGGGAACACACAGTTCAGAAGGAAACTCAGAAGTAACTCGAGCTCTGCCCCTCTCCCTGGACACAGATTTTTCCTACTCCTCAGTCTGTTTCACGGGAGTTCCATGAGCTGGATCCCAGCTTAGTCCTCACCATGTCAGTGCCCAGGTCAACGCAGAGGATGGTTATGGTGCCCAGAGGCAGGGGGATACCGAGGATGATGAACAGCAGGAAGGGGGTGATCTCGGGGATGTTGCTGGTCAGGGTGTAGGCGATGGATTTCTTCAGGTTGTCAAAGATCAGGCGGCCTGGGAAGGATGGTCAACCTTCTGTGAGAAGCACAGAGAGTTCACACCTCCCACAAATCAGCACCTGGACAGAGAGACCACTACAAAGCAGTGTCACAATCCACGAAAGGGTCCGAAGGTCTTAGGCCTTGGCAGCCCCAGTTTTGTTTCTAAATTGTGTGACTAGTAATTAGAGCCATGATTTATTAACGTGCCATATCTGTATACTGTTTGTTCTTGGGTTCAACATGGCTACTATCATCTGATCTCTGAAAATTAAGCAGGGTGGGGCCTGTTAATACTTAGAGCTGTGTGAGAATGCCAGTATAAAAGCCATTAGAAGATTAAGGCTGATTCAGTAACATGGATGGACCTAGAGGTTATCATACTAAGTGAAGTAAGTCAGACAGAGAAAGACAAATGTCATATGATATTGCTTATATGTGGAATCTAAAATATGACACAAATAAACTTATTTACAAAACAGAAACAGACTCACAGACATAGAAAACAAATTTAGGGTTACCAAAGGGGAAAAGGGGGAGGCAGGGAAGAGATAAATTAGGAGTTTGGGATTAGCAGATACAAACTACTGTATGAAAATAGATAAACAACAAGGTCCTACTGTATAGCAAAGAAAACTATATTCAATACCTTGTAATATACTATAATGTGAAAAGAATATGAAAAAGAATATATATGTATATATATGTGCATACATATATACATATGTATATGTGCATACATATATACATATGTATCTATCTATCTGTATCTGAATCACTTGGCTGTACACCAGAAACCAACACAACATTGTAAATCAACTATACTTCAATTTAAATAAAAGTCTGAAGTGGAAAGAGCCTGGGCTTGGGCTCCAATTCCATTTTCTGCCATAACTAGCTTGTGATCTTGGGCACCCCTCACCTTCATTCCTCCTGCCTTGCAAGATGGCTTGAGTCCTTCCCCGACAACCTTTTCTAATACTGTCATCCCTCCCTCCACTCCCTGCTTTACTTATTTTTTTCCATTGCACTTGTCTTCTTTTATTATACTGTTCAGTTTACTTTATTGTCTGTCTGTCTCCACTGGAAATTAAATTACACAAGGGCAGGGATATGTACTTTGATTCCCAATTATAGTATCCCCAGCATCAAGAATAGTGCCTGGTACATAGTCGATACTCAGAAAGTTTATTGAATTGAGTGGATATAAAATACTGAGGATCATACAAGGTCTATGGATTGTCATAGATTTTAATAACATAGCTCCCGGAAGAAATCGGAAATCAGGGAGCCTGGGAAGCAGAATTCTGGGGTTCTCCTGTACGCCAGTGGGTATCGTCTCTGGGAAAGAGGGGGCTTAATTTAGCTCATGTAGTTAATTCATAGATCAGGCTCTAGCTGATCTTGATATGTCAACATCATTCAGACAACAGGTTGCTAGAAAGTCCTCCTGAGGTTGTGGAGTACAGAGTGGTCTCACGGTATAGCTACACCCTGAAACTTACTGTAGACCCACTTGAATCCCCATGAGAGAAGAAAAACAATGCTATGCTGTATTAGAGCCCCACTCTCCCTAGAAAATCTGGACTTCCCTCCAATCTCATAAGGGCTCCGGAGGGTGACGTGCTAAGTACCAGCTGAATCTAATTTGCAAAATTTTGACTTACAGTGATTTCTCCCAGTCTGTACAGGAGGTTGGAGGATGGGCAAAGGAAATGAGAATAATGTATACCAACTCTCACCTGAGTCCGAGCAGGTGAAAGTCGGTACCTACCAACCTGGGCACCCTGCTTCCTCACCCTCCTCCATTCCTGTGACGATGGAGGCAAAGTTGTCGTCCAGCAGGATCACGTCAGCTGCCTGCTTAGACACATCAGAGCCAGCCAGCGATGCCCATGGCAATGCCGACGTCCGCCTTCTTCAACGCGGGGGAGTCATTCACCCCGTCCCCTGTCACTGCCACAATGGCTCCCTGGGTGGAGCACAGAGGGAGTGAAATAATTATTGTGTCAGATTCAGGACCCATCCCAAAGGTCAGTTTGATTCCATCATCCCTTGTTTCTTGATGTAATCATGCTTGGTTTAGGCCTCTTGGCCCTTCCTTCTCCTGCACCTCGTGAGATAGCAAAACTCACAGGGAGCCCCCAGATGGATGCCTGTCTCAGGGGTTCACGATGGGATGCTCTCTGGAGCCTCCTCTAGCCCAGCCCACACATTCCTATGCTTGGTTTGGGGCTGGGCTGTGCCACGCGATTCCCTCCAGATTCTCCAACCCTCCTTGGTCTCCCTTACCAGCCTCTGACATCCCTCTACAATGATGAGCTTCTGCTGGGGGGAGGTCCGAGCAAACACGATCTCAGTGTGGTTTTGGAGGATCTCATCAAGCTGCTCTGAGTTCATATTTTTTAGTTCTGAGCCGTGCACCACAATGGCTTTGACATCCCCGAGGGAGAGGAATTTCAAAAGGCTAGTTCAGAGTGTTGAGAATTCACCAGGTGTCCTGGTGCCCTCTAAGCCATCTTTGCTATAACCTCCTCGTTTCTCCTTTCAACCCCATCTCCTGACTTGTCCCCAGCCACGCACTGTCCCCAGATTGGCACACTGCATTCCTTCCCTCCTCTCCCACCTCCTCCTCCCTCTTCTCTACCTCCTTCTCTGTCCCACCTTCATCGGAAAACCCACTGACATAGTTGCTTGGTCGTTTTCCTATTACGTTTTACTTTGCAGTAAGTAAACTCTATACATCCTACCTATAGAAAGAACCTCCAAAAATGTTAGTGGGTGGGACAGGCTAAAGATGGAGGGGAAAAATGGCAGATCTGAGTTCTTTCAGGGATCTCACCTGGCATTGACCTGGCTGACAGGGACCTTGAGCCGGACAGCAATGTCCTCTGCTGTCTCGGTGCCTTCTGAGATGATGCCCACACCCTTGGCAATGGCCTTGGCTGTAATGGGATGATCCCCTGTTACCATAATCACCTGGGTTGGAAGGGGAAGGAAAAGGAGCAGAATCATTTTCAGAGAGGTCCTGGCTCCTTCAACTCTCTCTCTAAGAACTAACAGATCACTGCTATCATTCCACAGGGTTTAAATAGCTCATTCCCAAGAACTTGTGCTGTCAATCAAAACTCTCGCTACGGTTGGTGGCTTCAACCCATGGGAGTGGGTCAGGGCCATCAGACCGTAAAACACAGGACAATCTGAGCTCTAGTTTTCCCAGGAATAAATCAGGGATTGGGGTGTATTTAACTCTATTCAGAATTGCATTTAATTGCCTCAGAGGATAGTCTGCCTCTTTAAGTTCAAAGACAGAAACACCTACCCGCAGAACAGTGGTAATAAAGGAATGTCTGGAATAATCCATCTGCCTAGCAAAATTTCATCCAGGCCCTCATTCATTTCGATCCTCAGCCTACCTCTCTTCTTCCCACTGCCTCCTCGTGCCCCTGGATCCCACCCCTTTTCTGTATACCTGGGGCCAGCCCTAGTCCTGTCCCCTTCCTCCCCGAAGATCAGGTACTTGTGCTCTGTGCTCTTCTAGCCTTCTGTTCTTTGAGTCCTCCTCGCATCTCTGTGTGATGGCTTGTCTGTCTCTCTCCCCTGCTGGAGAGAGTGGGGCCGTGCCTATGATTCCCTGTTAAGTTTCCAGCCCTAGCATAATTCCTAGCGCATAGTAATCCATCAACAAGCAATTACAGAATGAAGGAAGGATCGCTTCCTGGGAAACACTGCCCATGGTTCCCAAGTGCCCTCCCAGCACATAATTCTCAGGCTCTGGTGGGAGGGAGAAGGGAACTGTCTGACTATGACTCCTGGAAAGGTCAGTCTGTTTACATCCAGAGCGTGGAAATAAGCCTTGAAGGAGTTTTCCCATGAGCCCTCCTCATTCCACACTGGCACAGAGGGCTTGCTGGAAGGAGTGCTAACTAATCTGGGATTACCAGAGACTCAGGAAAGGTGTGCTGTGAGCAGTTACCCACACCACTGGTCTCAAGTGCCCTGGCTTGGTTGTGGGGCACTGGGGCCTCACCAAGTTCAGCCTGGGGGGCACGAGGTAACTGGTGAGGATCTGAGAGGGAACTGCACAGAAGATTAGAAGATTCCAGAGGTGGTTCAGATTGAGCCCTCAGTGATGCCCTTCCAGGCTTACAGTGCCCTGAACGTTTCCTACTGGTTCATCAATAATGACCTGTAGGACATGTGTGGTAGCTAGCCCAGCTTGACCCCTCAGATGGGCCGATCTGCGGTAGTTTCTGGAAGTATCACCTCCATGCCAGGCCGGAGAAGTAAAAACGAAGTCAGTCACCCCAAGAGTGAGTTCCTAGGACACAATTTCACAGAACATTGAGATGCATACATACAATAGAAGCGCAGTTCTACAAAGAATGGCTCCCTTTGAAGTAAAGAGCATCCAGTGGTTTCTGGAATCTGTCAAGTACTAAAGGAATTTCATTTCCAACTTCTCGGTGCTGACTGTACCTCTGGTGTTCCCACGCAGCCTTGCCAGCTGCCCTCTTGTGCCCTTGGCCTCTCTTCCCCCAGATCAGACCCATCTGAGAGAAACGGTCCAGTGGTGGTGACCATTCTGTAGGCCCTCACGGCTCAGCTGCAGTTCTTAGAGGGGGCTGCGTTCATAGCAGGGGCCAAGTGTCTTCATACTACTAAAGGCCTCAGGTGGTGGCAAATAGGATGGTATCATTTTATTTTAGTTTTTTTGTTCTTTTTTTTTTTTTTTTTTGGCCATGCCAGACAGCATGTGGGCTGTTAGTTCCCCAAACAGGGATCAAACCTGCACCCCCTGCACTGGAAGGGCAGTCTTAACCCCTGGACTGCCAGGGAAGTCCCTTATTTTAGTTTTTTAAAATTAAGTTTATTCCAAAGGTCTGAACACGTGGCTCTGAAAAATACCAGTCCCACAGTCAATTGCAAAAACTTTGCTGCCATGCAGCCGTTAACCAGCCTCTTTCAGCAGCCTCATCATATCCATTAGCTTGGCATCAACACCATTTTGGAGTTGACCTTGGAAGGGCCTCCCGTATGGGACAACCCCCTGTATAACCATTACATTTTGTCTTCCTTGAAGGATGGCCTCATGTGTACGTCTTACATTTTCTTAGAGGGAAAAAGGGTGTGATTCAAAATTCCTCACCAAGTCTGCCAAATTTCTGTCAGCTTCGGGTCCAGAAGAAGTAAGAAATTAAAATGTAAACTTGTGCCCAGAACAAGGGCTGGCCCAGAAAGCACCAGGCCTCCTGCTTCAGGTGTCAGCTCCAGGCCGGCCGGAATCCTATTCAGACTGTTACCTATCACAGCTCGCTCTGCCTCAGGCCGTGACCGTGACCGTGTCCTGCTCTGGCAGGCCACCTGGCTCAAATCACCTCTTTGTCTCCTGGTTGGGCCTCCCCGCCGCCCGCCCCCACCCCACAGTAGGCACAACAGTCACAGGTCAAGATGAAGCCATCTCTAGCAGAGAGCATCCAGTTCTCCTTAAATACTTCTAGCCCCGCTCCCTCCAACCTGTCCTCCCAGATATTCCCAGAATATCAAGTATGAGCAGGGAAGGTGACAATACTTAATCTATGAAGATGTATAGGAGTCTTAGAATTTGAAATGTGGGATACAGAGCATCTCAGGCTTAGAGGAATTTTACTGCTGCTATCCCGTGAAGTCCAAAGCCCACCCTGATTAGAGAGGAATTCCCATCTCTGGGTTTGTTCTGCAGCTGTGTTTTACGCTTGGACCACTTCGTTTTGGTTTTTAGCTTTTACTCCTGGACGTACACCTGTTAGGGCAGCTGCTCACCCTGAGTCAGATCCGTTGAGGGCCCCCAGCTCTCAGTCTCTCATTCTCACTAGTGCCTGCTCCAGGCCCCCAGCCCTCTTGGCCTCACCCTTTTTACAACCCATCCAGCAGTAAGTACATTTATATGACACCTTCTACCACTTTGTTACTCCTCGTGTGGCCTGCAGACCAGCAGCAATGGCATCAGCTGGGAGCATGTTACAAACGCAGAATCTTGGGGTGTCCTGGTCTTACTGAATTAGGATTTGCATTCCAACAAAACCCCCAGGCGATTCACATGCACGTTTGAGAAGCGCCGTCTGCGCTTTGTCTGCATGCACATCAGCATCTCTAGGAAAGTTTTTTAAAATACAGATGCCTGGGTCCCACCCTGAGCGTTGCTAATTGAATGGATCTGGAGTATGGCCAAGGCATCAGATTTTTAAAGCTCCCTTGGTGATCCCATTTTATTTTTTAACTTTATTGAAGTATAGTTGATCTATGATGTTGTGTTCGTCCCCTGGTGATTCTAACCTTCAATGCAAGGTGGGATTCTAACTACAGAGGACACTTATTAGTAAGTTCTCTCTTAAGACTGCAACTCATACGCTCAGGAGGCAGAAATCAGTTCAGTTAAACCAAGAACCTACTCTGTCCGAGGTTTTCTACTGTTGATCCAGTTTACGACAAGTGAGGGGCATCTGGGATGCTCCAGTGTTTACCTTAATCCCGGCACTCCGACACTTGCCCACGGCATCAGGCACTGCGGCTCGGGGAGGGTCAATCATGGAGATGAGCCCCACAATACAAAGGTTATCCATGGGAAAATTGATTTCATCGGTGTTAAACTTGAATCCCTTGGAGTAAGTGTTCGGCAGACTCAAGAAGCAGAACCCTAGAGAGAGACAGAAGAAAGGACCAGTAGTCATTCCACTGTCTATGTCTCTATCCTGCTCGCCCCAACCTCTAGATTTTTCACCCCACAACTAATGACTGTTTTGATGCCACTCTTCAAAGGCTTCTCCCACAGGTCCCTCACCTAGCACGCGTTCCCCCAGACCGCCCAGTTCCAAGTAGGCATTCTGGAAGGCTTCCTTCATTTCATCATCCATTGGGTACTCCTGCCCTTTCAGAAGGTAAGTAGAGCAAAACTCTAAGATCCTCTCAGGCGTCCCCTTCATGATCGGTGCGTGGGTCTGGGAGCCGTCCTCCCAAAGGTGGATGGACATCTAGGGAGAGGAGAGGAACAGGAGGAGAGAGCGAGGTTTGGGGCAAAAAAGCAAGGGTAAGGTTTCTGAGGGTAAAGCCGACAGGCAAGCTGTTCATACCTCCATTTCCTTTGTCCCCTAAACCAGCGCAGCCCCCCTCCCTCCAGCCAAATCCCACCTTTGGTTGAGCCCACCCCTCTCCCTTGCAGGAACCCCCAGCCTGGTATTACTTGCACAGGAATCTGTTATCTTCTCAGCCAGACTGGACGTGAAGGGCAGCCCAGGCACTCTCCCCTCCCTGCTTCCTCTCTGCCTGGGTGGCTAGAAGCAGAAGTCATGGGGCCACAGAGACAGCAGAGTAGACAGGAAAGAAAACTTAGAGTCAAACACCTGTGCTCTAGGGCCAGCAGGGATGCTTTCTTAGCTTTGTGACCTCAGGGCAGTCCACTTAACCTCTCCAAACCTTAGCTCCTTTGATAAAATGTAAAAGGTTCTGCATTGCCCACCTCATTGGGTTTTTATAAAAGAAAGATAATATTTGTAAAGAATATATTGAAAAACACTGACAGTTCTTTACCATGGTTGTTTGAGCCTGAAGGACGGGATTAGGACGAATAGTAATAACAACACTTATTGAGCACTTACTATGTGCCAGCCACTGTTCCAAGTGCTTTACATGAGTTGTCACTTAATCCTCGCAGCTACTACCCTGTAGTAGTACTATCAATTTCTTTATTTTATAGATGACAAAACTAAGGTTAAGCTGTGTCCAGAATCACACAGCTAGAAAGTAGAGGCTGTCAAGGAAAGAACCCAAATTGACTCACTTTAGAACATGCTCTCTTAGCCAACCTATGCTCTGAGTTCCTTGTTAACTCTGTCATCACACACTTAGTGGTGAAGTCTACTTAAAATTTATGAGTGTTGCTTTGTTTTTATTAATACTGTCTTTTATTTTTTCCCAAAAGAATAAAGTTACCTATTCACTTTGAGTTACCAAACTCTTTAAGCATTCTGACTTGTTTAGTTTGACACTGAATCGTGGTTGCTTCTTATGTTTTTATGTTCATTTTGGGGACTGATGAATAAACTGTTTTCCAAGTGTTGCCAGTAGAATTTGTATAATCACATCTTTCATAATTTTGTTTATATGTTGAATGTACTGTTATGAATTTTTTTTTTACCCAATAAACAGAACACGTCTCAAAACCAAAAAGAAGAAAAAAAAAGAATATATCGAAAACTGTGAAGCACAGTGCAAAAACTGGTTAGCCATTCTAGCCCCATGTCTCCTGGAAACATGGCACGGCCCCTGAGAGGGGCTCGACGGTACGAGTTGGGGGTCCCTGTGCCTCAGCTGGGGAGGGGAGAGCGTAGTCAGGAAGGGAACCTGAGGAGACAACTTGAGGACAGAGAAATAAGATCAGTTTCATTTTTCATTTTCCTGTGATCTCTGATCTGGGAAAAGGAACTGTCTCTGGGTTTCCTCTTATGCTCGACAGGAAATTCCTGCTACGTAGCCTGTTGGGTAACAAAATCAGCACACTGAGTGGAATTGAGCTGTGGTACCGAGGGGACCAGACTGTACCGGCCCAAGGAGAAGCTGGGTGGGAAACCTGGGTGTAAAATGTGGTTAAAACGGCTTCTTTGGAAACTTTCCCAAAACTGTTATATTCAAAATATACTTAAGCAGTTAAGAGGGGAAACCTAAACTCATGTAAGGAGAAAGCTGTAAAAAAAAAATTTTCTGAGCGCTTAAAACCTATTTGTTGACTATTTATCGGAGATTATCAGAGACGGCAGCAAGACCTGCTTAAGCTAGTAATTTGAGTACAGAAGCATCACATCTTCATAGAAAATTACAGGTGAAAAAGATGGGAGAAATCGTGAAATATCAGAACAGAGAAACTTCTTCCTTTCATTTTGATCTCAGAGACGGAAAGAGACCAGGCCTTGCAAACGACCGCCAGGCTAAGATGTCCCTTGCAGGCCAGAGCCTCTGACTGTCCCAAGAACAAGCTGATTAAGGCAGGTTGTTCTTGGGTACGGAGCAAAAGGAGCCAGAGGGGTTTCCTTGGACCCCCCAAGCAAGCCCCGCCAGAGCTGGGTAGCTTGCAGGCTGGCCGAGCACACTTGGTGCAGAGAAGGATTTTGCTGTTTGAATTTGATATTCGGTAGCTCAGAAAAGGCACTAATGTTGTCATTTGGGGGAAAGGTTGCTATTTTGTTGCATGTCCCATCAATGTCATGGGTATGTTTTACTTTTATTTTGAATCTTGTGGAAGGAGAGGTACCTAATTCTTTCCAGTCGAAGGCTTTAATTGGGCCCTGCCAAGCACAAAATTCCTGTCTGGTTAGTGAGGTCACTAAACGTCAGGAAAAAGTGGAAATAAGTTTGCAGTTTGGGCGTAGGGGACCTATCTTCTTACACTGATGAAAAGTCAGATGAGACAAAAAACTATGAATCTGTTTCTTTAACTTTTACTCATTCAGCATTCAGGGTGAAAATATAGGTAATTTGGTTTAAAAAGATCTATATAGCTTTTGTTATGGCTTTTTTTTTTTTTTTTTTTTTTTTTCCGGTACGCGGGCCTCTCACTGCTGCGGCCTCTCCCGTTGCGGAGCACAGGCTCAGCGGCCATGGCTCACGGGCCCAGCCACTCCACGGCATGTGGGATCTTCCCGGACCAGGGCACGAACCCACGTTCCCTGCATCGGCAGGCGGACTCTCAACCACTGCGCCACCCGGGAAGCCCTGTTATGGCTTGTTTTTTAGTTACAAAAATTGTTTTTTCTTGTGACAAAAACTTTTAAGATCTATTCTCTTAAGCAACTTTCAAATATAAAAGTATGGAACGCCTCTTGAATTTGCCTGTCATGACGGGGCAATGCTGATCTTCTCTGGATTGTTCTAGTCTTAGTGTATGTGCTGCTGAAGTGAGCACTATTATGTGTTTTTTAAGACACAAAACCAAAACTGACTTTTGGGAGTTGAATTTCTTCTCTGTTACCCACACCTGATGTCTGACCTTTACGGTAGTACATAAATTTGGAGAATTCCACTCCCCTAAGTAAATCACGATTGCCCCATATGAGTCAGAGCTTAGCTGCTAGAGCTCCTATCATGGTGATGCCACCGTTCCCTCCTTTCCACACTTTCCTCAAAGTGTGCCAGGGTTCTCACGTGGGAGGGAAGTACTGGGTTTCTTGTCCCTCACATGCATTTTACTGTTAGGGCCACCACTGTCCCTCCCTCAGCATTTCTCCTTCCCTTCAGTCCTCCTTCCCTTGTCAGTCCTCCCTGGATCATGGACAAAACGGCCCTGGGAAAACAGCTTCGCAAACACTCTGGAAAGCCCTGACCGCCTACCTGATGGCAGCTGCTAGAACTGCAGGCACGGAATGAAAAGAAATATTTGATGACTAGTGAGATAAGATGCCTCAGGGAAGTGACTGGCAAATCCAACATATTCTGCAACAGCAAATTTCACAGTTGCCACAGAGACGCCTTTAACGTGACTTTCTCCAGCCAGCCTTTGCTGCCTATGGACATTTCAGCACTTTATGACCTGCTCTCTGCACAAGTGGCGTAGCCTCAAGTCTGCTTACGACTGAATGCCTCTTCCTTTATCATCTATGCCTGCATTTACCTGTTTGCCACTTTCCCTTAAGGTGACCCTTCCTCCTACCTGGGGTGCTGAGTATCCACCGTATCTGTTCTACAGCTCAGACATAAAGGCAAAGGCAAAGCTCCCGTTTCCCCAGAGGACAAGCCCATCCCCCACTGCTATCTTCCTACCGTTGTCGGTTCTGTACCTGGTACTTGTTGGTAGAATTAAAGGGAATTTCTGCCACCTTGGGGCTTTTCTCTCTCATCTCCTTCACAGAGCTGTAAGACTGCTCGATGAACTTGAGGAGGGCTGACTCAGAAGCATCCCCTGCTGTTGCCCACTGCCGGGATGGAGTTGGTATAATGAGCCCGAGAGGCAAGGCACCTGGGCTTGCCAGTGGTGTCAAGGAGAGGAACAGAATGGGGAGGGGTGCTGGGGTCATCACCGAGGGCCAGAAAAGAGATATTGAGGGGAGAGGGCAGGTTATACCCTGGACACTGAGGTACCCTTTACTCCCTTGGGCCTGACACCTTAGCTATGGGAAGGTACTCCTGATTAGCCTTAAAATCAGCCCGGTTGCAGAGGCCAGCGATTCGGGCCAGGATAAACCAGGTATCAGAGCCCTTGGCAAATGAATTCCCTAGGGAGAGAGAACAGAACTGTCATCAGGGATAGGAGAGCTTAAAGCAGGAGTTTATTCACACCCCTTCTGCGCCCAGATGCTTCTCAGAGACAACATTTCATCTCCTCCACACCTCCCTGCTCTCCTCTCACTTTGCAGCTACCTTCTTGCTGTCTGGACTCACCACGCCCTGTCAGCTACTCATCACATTCCCCACATCCTTCCACTCTCCGACCGCCAACGCCACTAGTCACCAGTCTGTTCTTCGCTGGTGTCAGCCTCATAGATGGTCCTTTCGAACCACAGGTGGGCGACGGTCATGCGGTTCTGGGTGAGGGTGCCCGTCTTGTCAGAACAGGTGGTGGAGGTGGAGCCCAGTGTCTCCACCGCCTCCAGGTTCTTCACCAGGCAGTTCTTCCGAGCCATGCACTTGCCTGTCAGGGTCAGACACGCCTAAGGCCGTGAACAGGGGAGAGGGGAAACGGAGAGGAGAGCTCGGCTGCTCACAGCGCTTTGTGTTTTTGGAAATCTGATTGTTTTCACTGCTCTTTTAATTTTTTATATTTATTTCCCTTTTGTTACCACCTAGTCTTTAGAAACCCCATCTGTGGCTATGGGAAAGGAAATTAGGAAAGTGATTTCGGTTTGTACTTTATGGCAGAGTTTCAAAAGAAGAGTGCTTTCTTTTACCAGGGTATCATAGAGAATGATCTATTCCCCCTGGAATATTCCTCTCCCCCTCGATCCTTTGATCTTTTCTGTTCTGCAGCCTCTTCTCCATTCAAGTTCAAGCCACACTTCTTTCTCAAGTCCAGTCTTTCCAGGGACCACGGTGAGCGCTAACCTTTGATTGTGGCATAAGGTGCTCTGTGTGGAGGAGGGTTGTACCAGTAGTTTAAAAAAGGAGTGGGGAGGAGAGAATGATGAAACTGAGAAGGACTGTTGCAGCGCTGAGAATGACTTGAGAAGTCACTTAAACCAAAAGGTTTTTGTTGACCATAAATCCAGTGAAAGTCAGGTGTGGGGCAAGGTTATTTTAAAAACGAATGAATTCTTAGGCTGCGGTTATGTACAGAATTCTAATCATGGAGTTATTATTTATTTACACAATATCATGAGTACTGATGTTTTTGTGCTAGTCTAACCACACCCTGGGTATTATTCTCATTTCCATTTTAAGAAGGGTATTGATAAAGGAGAGCATACCCCAAACAGGTGATCAGCAAGACAAGGGGTCTGAAGATGTGTCACAGGAAGAAGGGCTAAGGGAAAAGGGATTATACGACCTCTCCCCTGGAGAGTTTGAGGGGACATAATGGCTATTGTCAAAGATCTAAAGGGTTGGGCTTCCCTGGTGGCGCAGTGGTTGAGGGTCCGCCTGCCGATGCAGGGGACACGGGTTCGTGCCCCGGTCCGGGAGGATCCCACATGCCGCAGAGCGGCTGGGCCCGTGAGCCATGGCCGCTGAGCCTGCGTGTCCGGAGCCTGTGCTCCGCAACAGGAGAGGCCGCAACAGTGAGAGGCCCGCGTACCGCAAAAAAAAAAAAAAAAAAAAAAGAGATCTAAAGGGTAGGTTTGTAGAAGAGAGAGAATCGACTTATTTTGTATTTCTTCAGATGGGAAAACTGGGACCAGACAGGGAACCGTATGTCTGCTCAGTATAATGAAATCCAGCTAGAGCAATCCAACAATGAAATGAAGTCAGATAAAAAGGGGTGGGCTTCCCATGACTAGAAATCATCATCATCTCCTACAGGTTTTTTTTTTTTTTTTTTTGATGTACGCGGGCCTCTCACTGTTGTGGCCTCTCCCGTTGCGGAGCACAGGCTCCAGACGCGCAGGCTCAGCGGCCATGGCTCACGGGCCCAGACGCTCCGCGCCGGACCGGGGCACGAACACGTGTCCCCTGCATCGGCAGGCGGACTCTCAACCACTGCGCCACCAGGGAAGCCCTCCTACAGGTTTTATGCAGGGTATCTGGCATTGGTTGAAAGGTTGAATTTATATGGGCTTTGAAGTCCTTTCCAGCAAGAGTCTATAATCCTAAATTAATCTTCTTCCATGAACTGATGAATAAATTGGGGCCCGGAGGGCAGTGAGTTGGCCAGATTCACCAGCCAGTACACCCAGGACTGGAACTCACTCCCGGTGATTGATAATCTATGCTTTCTGCTTTGTAACTCACTTCTTTTCTCATTAAAGAGAGAAGGCACCGGAAAATAGGGGTGAAGGAAGTCAGTGTAATTTGGGAGCTCAATGTACTCTGCACATGAGAGTACTCTGCCACTCTTTCTGTTCAGCCACGAAAGAGATACTAGTGATTTCATTTCCTTGGGGTTGTTTGTCTGTCCTGGGGCCACACTCCACCTTAGCTACTCACAGTGATGGTGGCCAGCAGCCCCTCAGGCACGTTGGCCACAATGATGCCAATAAGAAAAATAACAGCCTCCAGCCAGATGTAGCCCAAGATAAGTGAGAGCCCAAAGAAAGTGACACCGAGGAAAACAGCCGCTGCTGTGATCAGATGCACGAAGTGTTCGATCTCCATAGCAATGGGGGTCTGGCCCACTGCCAGGTCAGAGGCCAGCGAGGCAATTCGGCCCATCACCCCGTGGAGTCTCCTGTGGCAATCACGATGCCCCGGGCTGTCCCTGTGGATGAAGGGGGAAGTCTGAATTGGAAAGGCTGTTGGGTTTGGTTCCTACAAAGAGAAAACTGTCAACAGTCAAAAACAAGGTGGAAACTCAAGCTCCCCTGAGAGGTTATAATGTTCTACTGTCTTTACAGTTCGCTTATGCAAGTGAAGGTCTCCTCATCTGAAGAATCTCTGAAGAGGTTTCACAGTTCTCCAGAGATACCCAATTTTATTGCCTAATTGCCTTCACTGTCAAGAAGGTCTTTGTTACACTTAGTCTAAATCTCTTCCATTGCCTATATGTTTCTTATTTTGTTCTCAGCAGCTGAAGAGCTTCTCCAGCCCCAGGAATAGTGGTTACCCTTCTGCTAGAATCCTGTGTTCCAATATCTCCCCATCCTCTAACCCAGGGCTACTCAATTTGCCGCCCCCATCCCCAGGAGACATTTGGCAAGGTCTGGAGGCACATTTGGTTGTCACGACTGAGGTTGCTACTGGCACCTAGTGGGCAGAGAGCAGGGATGCTGCCAGGCATCCTGCAACTCACAGGACAGCCCTCCTCTCCCGATACCACGAAGAACAGCGCGGCGCAATTGTCAGCAGTGTCGAGGTTGAGAAACTCTGCTCTGACCGAGCCTCTTCTCTGTTTTGCTGGCTGGAGCCAGTCTGCCCCCTGCTGGGTGGCAGAGGCCATAACATGGCCCCTGAATCAGACGGGGAACTTGACATACCCAGGATGTAGCTTGAAATGAGGGGCCCCACAAGGTTCTTTGCTCAAAATAATTCTTCCTGCTTTACCATGATGGCTGAAATTCCTACCATTAAAGTTACAGTCAGAATCACCCAGAAAAGCAACATATTATGGAAATAGCACTTATTTTCGAATCAGAAGGACTCAGGGCTAGAAGTTCAACTTCCAAGGTACTAGCTGTTCACCCTGGAGTAAGTTACTTAAACTCTCTGAGACTCAGGTTTCCTCATCTTTAAAATGGGGTAAAAGCATCTACAAAGCTGTGAGAATTAAATGTTTTTAAAAGAGCCTAGAACAGGGTTGGGCACATAGTAGGCACTCAAATATTTGTTTCTTTTTTTTCTCCACTTAGATGAATTTAAGGTCTCCAGAAGGATGGCTAGAAAATCACACATACGCCTTGCAGGGTATCTCTAATCTGGCAGCTCCCACGAACATCATAGCATGAAGCGGCCAGTCCATTTTCAAGGTCACCTTCAGCATTATGAGTCTGAGAGCAGGTTCTGCTCCGACCGGCAGTAGACGAGTGAGGTCACTGCTATGTGAAGGGTGGTTCTGGAACGCCTCACAGTATGAGGCACACTGCAGGTGAGCAGGAAGATACTAAAATAATTGAGAGGTGCTGAGGGGGTTTATTTTCGCAGTGGGTAGGGGTGGTTAGGGTATGGTGTCGCTTATAGTCATTTTGTGCCGTGGTTTAATCTAGTTCTTCATTTTTCTTCCTTCTGCTATGGTTTTCGCCATGCTTGGAGAGACAGGATTTAATAACGAATCCCAATGTGTCTAGAGAGGGGGAAGGTTGATGTCAACCTTGGGGAAGGTTAAGAAGGCCAAGCCTCCCATATTCCAGGCTAGACTGACTTCTTCCTACGCCTTCTATACAATGCCAGAGAAATAGCTTACCATCTCCCCCCTACCCCCCATGAAGATGCATGAGAACCCAAAGAGAGATGTTTGTACCAGCAGCCCCGTCAAGGGCCACAGTGATGAAAGCAGAGAGGCAAGGGCCTAGGATAAAGGTTAAAGTGATGCTACCTGTTTGCAGATTGCACAGGGATTCCTCAGTTTAACAGTCAAGAGCTCCTTCAACCTAATTCCACCCTCTTGGTCACATCTTGGGTCCCTCTAGCCTCCTATTAAAGCCTTCTCTATTCTAGTCAGATCCCTGTTTCTTAGATGGAATTCCATCATCCACTTTCCCTGTTACTTGAAGCATATAATTTGTTGATGAAAAGCCTACTTTGGAAGGACAAATCTGAGCAAATTTCTTCCTAAAATTTAATAATAGGAATCTCATGTTTTTGGAGGAAGCTTGCTAACTTGCATCTTTCTGTTCAATCAAGTTAAAAAAATTTTTTTAATATATATTTTATTTTCTAGTTGGATTCTTCTTCAGTCTTAATGGTACTCTACTCCTTTAAGCTATTTCCAAATTAAATAATTTTATTACCAGAGGGGTCATTAGCAAGCTTTATTCCAGGGGAGGTTCTGTGGAAAGAGCATGGGCTTTGGAGACAGACCTACATTAGAATCCTTGATCCTCCTCTTTTTTGTTGAGTTGTGCTCTTGGGTGCTGCATTTAATTTCTTTGAACCTTGGGCTTTCACGTGTAAAATAGGAATAATATCTGTTGTATAGTCTTGTTAGAATCAGAGATTTCTGTGGCACTTGACACGTGCTAGGCATTCAATTAAAGAAGAGCTATTTCTTAGACACCCAAACATTTATTCTTAAGCATAAATGATGGTTTTCATGTGTGTTCCAGAGAGTTTTGCAGGCCTTCTTAAGCAGAAAGGATGAAGGAGGGGTTGACATAATGATATTGAGCCCCTTGGTACCACTTTGGCCAGAGCTGTCTCCCAGTTCAAGGATGCCCTAGATGCTAAGAACAAAGCCAAAGGTGTGAAGGGCACCTCTGGTAACTCAGATTTCCAATGCCAGTACCCTCTCCTGGGATAGTGAGAAGTTAGGGCTTACTTCAGGAGAAGAGTGACTTAGCAGAGCTGAATAATTTTCCTCCCTTCTGTGCTATTTTCAGCTCATAGAGCATAGTCCATTCACTAGATAGAATAAAAATAGCTACACTTATAGGGCACTTAGAGCGTGTTAGGTCTCGCGCTAGGCATTTTATTATGCATTATCTCCTTTAACCCACATAAAAATCTATGGAGTAGTGACTTTTAGTATCATCAGTGTACAAATGTGGAAATGATGGCTTTGACCTTTCATCAAAGTTTGTATAGCTCATGAGGGATGAAGAACGTAGACTATTTACTGGCTGTTACCTTCCCTACTGCCCTTAGAAGATAGAGAGGTCTGGAAATCTTTGTTTCAATCTTTGCTTTTGAATGTAGGCTACTTATGATGCGATATTCACCTTCCACACAGTTGGTGGAGAAGAAGCAGATATTTTGGGTCTCCAGAGGGTTCTCATTGGTGAAATCAGAGGAGCGGGATTGGGGCTCTGACTCTCCTGTCAAGGATGAGTTGTCCACCTGGGATGGGAGAGAGGACAGGTCATGGAAAAAAAGCACCCACATCTTCATTATTGACATGCAGAGAGAAGCATAAACTTACACACCACTGTGATCTCAGATCTGCACTTGTGACTTCTCAAGGTTCTGAACAATAAGATCATATTTTTTTGAACTGAGTCCAGGTCACTTCAGTGCTCTAAGACCATACTTGGCCTCCTTCCATAGCGTTTCACATCCCCTCACCTTACATCCTTGTGAAGAGATAAGCCGGATGTCAGCAGGGATCCGGTCTCCCCGCTTCACTTCTACCAGGTCTCCTACCACCACGTCTTGTACAGGGATCTGAATCTTCTCTCCGCCTCGGATTACCAGAGCTTGCTGTGGGAAGGTGTTAGGGTCATTTCCAAAGCTTTTTGCTCCCCTCATCCAGTTCCTGGTCTCTTTCCCTCTGACTCCCTTTTCTTACACTGTCACTCACCCCATCATTCTCGAAGGTCTCTTGCAAATTCTTACCATCGCTCTCTGCAGGGCCCTTTGATGCTCCTCTCACTAAACTATGAGGTCTATCTTTCCATTCCTACACTTAGGCTTGGCTGTACGGCTTGCTTTGGCCCATAGGACATTAGCAAATGTAGTGCAAGCAGGCACGTAGAAAGTGCTTGCACACTGGGGCTTGCCCTCTGCCACCATATTGAATGTGCTCAAGCTACCCTCCTGGAGGGAGAAAGATGATAAGGAGAGAGGCCCCAGCTGTCCATGACATCTCAGCTGAGGCCCCAGACACCTGAATGAAGTCTTCCAAGGCCACCCAGCACCAGCCTAGGTCAGCCCAGATCGGAAGAACAGCCCAGCCCCAGAATTGTGAGAAATACTATGGTCATTGTTTTGAGCCACTATGTTTCGGGGTGGCTTGTTTAGCAGCAAAAACTGATAGCCTCCAAACTCCTGCTTCATTCTACCAAAACGTTTCCACTGAACTCTTACCCAAGGAAGGAATTAAGTTACGTTGACACCATAGGGAGAAGAAGCTCCTGGGCTATAATGCTAGAACATGATCGTGTCATTGGGAAACTTTGGAGCTTATTCCTTTCCAAGCTTTCAAGCCCTGTGCCTAGGAACCCGCTTCTACTGTCATATTATTTCCAGGTTCTTTAGAAAAGTTTTATTTGAAAATAATCTAAACTTTCAAAAGAGTTGCAAGGATAAAAATTGTACCAAGAACACCCATATAACCTGTACCCAGATTCATCTGTTAGCATTTTACCCCATTTGCTTTGTCATTTGTTCCCTGTCTCTCTATATGTGTGTATGCGAATATTTTTTTCCTGAACTATTCGAGGGCAAGTTACATACATCATGATATTTTATTGTACATACTTCAATGTGCATTTCCCAAGAATTAGGATATTAAATAACCATAATAAAGTTATCAAATTCAGTAAATTTCATATTGACACAATACTTTCACCTGCTGTCTGCATTCCAGTTCTGTCAATTGACCCCATATATCCTTTACAGCATTATTTTCTGCTCCAGCACAGGATTTGGTCTAGGGTCAGATATTACATTTAGCTGTCATGTCTCTTCAGCCTCCTTTAATCTGGATCACTTCCCTCGCTGTTCTTTGTCCTTAAGGCCATCGACATTTGAAGAATCCACCCTCCCTTTGCCCCACCCCCCCTCTGCCCCACCCCCCCTTTTGGGAATAGAACCCTAAAAGATTTGGGGTTTCAGATTATGCTCATTGGATTCAGATCATGCATTCCAGACCAGACCACTTCACGGATGTTATTGTGTTTTTCTCAGGGTACTTTTAAGGCCTGATAGAGTAAAACCTAAGTGAATGTCACCCTCATTACCAGCCTCACTCAGTTCACTCACCGTAGGAAATAATTCTTCAGGGGACGCACAAATCATGCATTTGGCTACATTCTACACATCCTCCCACTATATCCTTCCACATGAATCCTACCTGAGGTACCATGATCTTAAAAGACTCCATGATCTTGGAGCTCTTGGCCTCCTGATAATAGGAGAAGCAGCCGGTGATGATGACCACGACTGTTAGTACAATGCCGAGGTACAGATGGGGGTTGGGAAACAAAGGGCTCATCAGTAGGTCCTTTTCTTCTTCATCCTCAGAAAGTCAGCTTGCAAGGGTAACAGCCATTTTTCCAGGTGGAAGAAACCATGGGACTCGGTGGGAGAGCACAGGGGCTGAGAAGAGTCTGAGACAGGCCTGGTTCTCTGGGCTTCCTTGTTAAGGAACCCGGAGCTACAGTGAGGGGCCAGCAAAATCCCAGGCCCGAGAAAGCCTATATCTTCCTCTCCAGGAAGGCTATTCATGAGGTAGAGTGTGGCTATTGAGGGAGATGGAGAGGAAGGATAGGAAGAGATTAAAATTCTATGAAAGGGAATGGACAGCAAAGTGCTTTGATGACCAGTTGGGAAGATAATCAAAGGATAGCAAGTTTCTGGGGGGAACGTTGTATCTCAGGGAGCTGAGTCAGGAGCTATCTAGATAAGAGGGAAACCAGGAAGGACCAAAGCTTCCTTAGAAAATCCTGGGAGTATAGGGATTTGGGCCAGAGGACTTCAGGAGTGCTAGGCTTCTGAGCAGAAGAGTATCGAGGGCTAAGCAGACACTGGGCTTGGCAGTAATAGTTGAACAGACTCACATTATCTTTGGTAGGGTCCTCATGGAAATATAACTGGATGCCATAGGCCACGAAGCAGAGACTGGCACCAGTCCACAGTAGGAGGGAAAAGCCGCCAAACAGTTGTTTACAGAATTTAACCCATTCTGGAGCGGTAGGGGGTGGGCTAAGTGTATTGGGTCCATCTCGAGCCAGGATTTCCTGTGCCTCTTCAGGGCTATGGCCCTGTGTGGAAAAGAAATAGGAGTGGATGGAGAACCATGAAACCGGACCAGTCTCCCATGCTCCTCCTTGGTTACCAGATGGCCATCCCAAGCCCCTCCAATGAAGAAATTCTAGAGTTAGGGGAACTTACATTTTGAGGGCTTTTATTTAAGTTTATTTGTGGTCATTGTATTAGTGGTTATAGTTGCAACAGCAGCAGCAATAGTGATAATAGCAGTAATAAATGATTTTGCTGTTGAACCAGCAGTTCTCAAAGTGTGGTCTGGGGACCCATGGGGTCCTGAGACCCTTTCAGGCGGGGTCCACAAGGTCAAACAATTTTCAGAATAATACTAAATTGTTCGTCTTTTTCCCTCTCATCCTCTTAAGTATACTGTAGAATTTTCCTAAGGCTACAGGGCACATAATAGCATAATAGCGTTAATGTTGAAAATATATGAGCATCTAGCTGTCTTCTATTAAAAAGTTAGACATGAAAGAGATTTGCAAAAATGTAAAATGCCACTAATTTTTTTTTGTTTTGAAAAACATAGTTATTTGTCATAAAAATATTATCTGTACTAATATATAATGGTTGTTTATAAATGAGTTAGGAAATACTTTTTAATTTTCTCAATTTTAATTTCTAATATGATAAATATAAGTAGATGTAATCCACATAAGCAAAAGCTCTTTGGGGTCCTTGATGGGTCCCGAGGACAAAGGTTTGAGAGGTGCTGCCCTAACCCATCCTCATTCTCTCATCGAATCCTGAACCCTCTTTGCATAGTTACCATTTCATCTTTTTCTGAGTGTGTGTCCTTGGCTGGGCGCAGGTTAAGGGTAAAAACATTGACCTTGAACTTAGGGGCTAGATTTCTAGCCCTGCTTTTGTCCTGGCAGCCTCAAGGTCGGGAATGGAGACCCTCTGCCTCCCTCAGGGAGTTCCTTCACTCACCTTGGTTAGGTCCACAGACTATTTGGTGCTCAGCTCGTCCAAGGTTAATTTGTGATCACCCTGAGGGGACAGTAGAGTCATTGAGGGACAGGGAGTGACGCATCATTTCTAGGGGAAACATTTTGGGGAAGAGAGGTGGCACTGGCCTGTGTGATCAGTTTTCAAGGTGAGATGTTAGAAGCCTGAGGGTTGAGAGAGGTTTTTGGAGGGCAATTTGTCAGCACCCATTTCGGGTGTTCTTACCATGACCACTTCCTTCTTCAGGTCCTCCATCTCTCTCTTTTTTGTCCTCTTCATCTTTCTTTTACTCATTTTAGGACCCTTAGGTCTTGGGCTTGGATTCTGCTCATGAGGTGTCATGGTCCCTTTTCTCCCTCCAAGCCTCATGGCTCTCCCTGGATATGGCTGCCCCAGATCAACCGGTGGGAAGAAAGCAAAGAGAGTGAGGGGTGTGAGGGAATCAGGAGGAAGGAGGGGGAGAGGGGTGAGAGGAAGAATGGCTGAGCCGGGGGAGGACCGAAGGAGAGAGAGAGGGAGGGTGGTCGGGAGGCAGCGGTGAAGCCCTAGATGGGGGAGGAGGAGGTGTCAGGAAGGAGGGCACAGGAGGGATGAGAGGAGCCTGGGGCCTGCGGTATAGGAAGGAGAGGGGTGAAGAGAGGGAGTCGAGGAAATGAAGTGTGGAGAGTACTATGTACCTAAGTGATGAAGATGCTGCAGGGCCCTGAGCAGGTGGGAAGTGCAGTGGGCTTCAGGGCACGCTGGGAGCTCCCCCCAGCACCGAGGCAACAACCAGGCCTGTTGTCACAAAGACCTCAGGAAAGTTCTAACTGAGAATCCACAAGTCTCAGTCTCTGGGTTTGAGAATGATTGGAGAAGTTTCTGCCACAGAGAGAACTGCAGTCTGATGGCAAGGCTAGAAAAATGTCCCAGTCTGGTCCTGCTGACCTCCGAGACTCAGAGGTACCCTAGATAGCTTGACTCAAAAAATAAAGCAGGCAGTCTGTGTGTGTGTGTGTTTTTGCTGAGGTGCCCTGCCCACAGACATTGACTTTGAGCTTTTGGTTGTAGGAGATCAGATAGCAGAATAGGTCAGATCTTGGACTTTTGAATTTGTCCTGGGTTTGGGTCCTGACTCCGCTGCTTACTGGCTGTGTGGCTTTGGGCAAGTTACCTAACCTCTCTGTGCCTCTCTTTCTTCATTGGTAAAGGGGGATGCCATCTGCATTGTAAGGTGGCAAAAGTAAGGATTGAAGCAGGGTGCTCCATGTAAAACACGACGTGTAACTTATATAGTATGTGCTCAATATATAACTTGAATTAAATATTATGTCATACTTGTAGCTTAATGTGCAGCTCTTCTCAGTGAGACTAAAAATACGCTTTTCATGTAATAACCCTGAATTTCCTCACTTTAGTACGACATATTTCTGTCTTCCACTCACCTTCTTTGACATCTCAGTAAGTGGTTTGACCGTATTAACTTTATATGTTTTATGTGTAAATTATACTCTCCCTCCTTCTGAAAAAGGATCTGAAGCAGCTGTATATTTCTATAATGTACACATTTTTTTTTCAGTTATGCATGTCAACATACATTTTCCCTTTCTATTTTTGGGTATTTATTTAATTGCATTTTGGCTTGGCATGCTTTTAAAAAATATGACTGGATCAGAAAACATTCATCTTGGTGCTGATGTAACCCTCCTTCAGTATTCAGAAATAGAAATTTTCCCTTCCCAGCTGGGACAAATAATAGTCTGTTTCTTTAATAGATTGGATAAGATTTTTCTTCTCTATTAAAAGTGTACCAAATAAAAACAGAAAGTCCCACTTTCTCTCCCCCCAGACTCAGATTCCCCACCACTGACGTTACTGCTGTTGGCAGTGTGCTGGGTATCCTTCCAGTCTTTTTTCTACATTTATACCAATAGTATCTATAAGGAGGTAGAGTCTTACCTTTCACAGCATCATTCAGCTCCCCTTTCATTTATGCAAAGATTTGCTTTTTAATGGCCACAAGGCATGCCATATTCTGTATTGACGGCGGTCTATTCAATTATTCTCACTACGGATTGATTTACAGGATATTTTCCTTTTTTTTTTTAACCACTGAAAGCACTGCTGCAGTGGCATCCTTACATATAGTACCTTTCGGCCCTTGAGCTTCAATTTATGTAGAATCGATTCCTGTTGCTGAATCATAAGATACTCTTATTTAAAACCTTAAAATGTTCTACCAGATTGCTCTTCAAAAGAGCTCTTCTTATCCATATCCCAGCAACAAGATGCAAAAATGTCCACTCCCCACACCTTTGATTATATTGGATGACCTTGACCATTTTCATTTTTCCTATTATAATTGGTGAAATTTGGTATCTTACAGTTTGAATTTGCATTTCTTTATTGTCTATGTAGCATCTTTTTCTTATATTTATTGGCTTTCTGGACTTCATTTTCCTTTTTCTGAATTGTTGTTCTTATCATTTGCCCAATTTTCCATTGTTTTCTTTTCCTTATTGATGTGTTTGAAGGGGTTCCAATGCCTTTTCATATACATTACAAATATTTTCTCCCAGCCTTTGTATTTAATGTAGATCATAAAATCCCTAAGAGCAAGGTTAGAATTAAAGTTTAAATTGTTAAGTTAATCTATGCATCATCTATGTGACAACAGCATTTAGCCCAGCCTTGAACATAGGAGATCCCTCAAGGCAACTTTATTGACATAAAATCAAGTGAAATTAGTTTTGGAAACCCCGTTCTGTTCCACAGTTCTTAGCTCAAAAGTCTACCTCTTCAGAGAGACCTTCTCTAATTGCTAAATCCAAAATAGCCACTCTCACACACAGCCCTCAATCCATCACTTGTGGGCTTCACTGCGCTTTTTGCCCTCTGAAACTATCCTGCCCATTTATCTGACTTCTTGTCTGTTTCTCCACGGCAGTGGGGACCTTTTCAGGCTTATTCACGGCTTTACACCCAGCCCTTAGAATAGCACAGAGTGGTTCATCCACAAATAGTTCCTAAAAATAAGTTGAACGATGAATTTTCAGGTTTTATCTTAATGTTATAAGATTTGATACCCATCATTTTGGTCTGCTATGTTTTAAAACCTATTAGGGTAAATATGCTAGCATCACAGTTATCTACTCATTTGTTTCATAATCACTTATAAAAAATTCTGATATTCTTGCCTGATCACACTTGCTGCAGAATGTCACAACCAACATGTCATGTTTTACAAAAATACAATGAGGCTTTTAATTGATACTGGATTGGCTCTTTATAGCAACTTATTTTTATCTTTACTACATTCTATGTTCCCAAACAGCAGTTAAGTTTAGCTCTCCATGTATTCTTTTTTTTTGCGGTACGCGGGCCGCTCATTGTTGTGGCCTCTCCCGTTGCGGAGCACAGGCTCCGGACGCGCAGGCTCAGGGGCCATGGCTCACGGGCCCAGCCGCTCCGCGGCATGTGGGATCTTCCCGGACCGGGGCACGAACCCCCGTCCCCTGCATCGGCAGGCGGACTCTCTACCACTGCGCCACCAGGGAAGCCCTCCATATATATTTTTTTTAGTACTCTCATTGTGCTTTTTTTTTTTTCCTAATATTTTAATTTTATTTATTTATTTAGCTACGCCGGGTCTTAGTTGCAGCACTCGGGATCTTTTTTAGTTGTGGCATGCGGGATCTTTAGCTGCGGCACGTGGGATCTTCGTTGCCTCGTGCGGGGTCTACCTTGCGGCACATGGGATCTTTAATTGTGGCCTGCGGGATCTAGTTTCCTGACCAGGGATCGAACCCGGGCCCCCTGCATGGGGACTGCAGAGTCTTAACCACTGGACCACCAGGGAAGTCCCTCATTGTGCTTTGAATCTTCTTTAATAAGTACCATATGTCACACACACACTAAATCTTGAGTATAATTTGTTCTGGTTCTGTTGTAAATAAAAGCTCTTTGTATTGTATTTTCTAATATTTAGGGATAAATTTGATTTTTAAAAAATCGATATCTTGTACCCTGTAACTTTGAACTCATTACTTCTAGGACTTTTTTTTGTTGTTGCTGCTGTTGCTTTGTTTTGGTTGACTTCCATGGGTTTTTTTAGGTATTTAATCGTGTCCTGTACCAAAAACATATGTTTTTATTTCTTTCAGTTTGTCTCTTTATTTAGACCATATAGATACCAACTTCTTATCCGAGATTTCAAATGTTGCTGCTATGGCTTTTGTTATAGTTATCATTGTTTTCTAGACTTATGCATCCCTTCCTTGCTTCTCTGAACATGACTACAGTTTCCTATATGCTTTTTCCTCCAACATTTTAATCAGGAATAAATGTTACATTTTACTGATAACCTTCTAACAAATTTTGAAATGATTATTTAATCATTTTTCTAGTGAATATTCGTGGTTAGTTTTCTGTATAGTATACCGTCCTTGAATTTCACTATTTGGTAATAAAGTTATATATATATATATAAACAAATGTATATATAAGCAAATATATATATTTGTTTTTATTTTATTAAATTCTATCAAAACTGTATTTGTCTCATTAAATAGGCTGGGCCATACAAAATTTTCTTCTACATTGTAGTACAGTTGAAATAATATAAGAATGTTCTTTGAGGTATTTGGAAAAAATTCTCCACTGAATTCACTGGAGCTGAGGATGTCTTTGAAAGACTCATTTTATTTTAAATGTCTTCCTTGAACATTGATCTAGTCATTTTTTCTATTTCATCCTGCATTCTTAGCCTTATGAATATTTAGCTTGTCGCCTGTCTCTGATGAATCATATTTCCTATTCTGTGGGTAAAAAGGAAATGGCATGGAAAGCATGTCTGCCTGGGTCAGAGGTTGGCCTTAACCTCTAACATTATATCCCATAGTAAGATTCTCTCACCTTTTCAGTAAGACCCTCTAAGATGGTTGACTCTTAATCCCCTACTGCATCCTTAAGGTCATGCCCTGTCCCTTTGGTTCTAATCACTTGGGTCTGCCCACCCCCTCTGGTCAAATGTTCATTGCCAAAGGGGAACTGGTTCCCCTTGCAGCCTCCCCAGTTCACTAAACCATTCTGCTAATCAGGCTCATTCCGTGCCCACAGGTTTACTGTTCCCACAGTTGCCGCTAAGTATGGCATGGTGGTGAAGAGAGCTGCCCTGTAGCCAGACTGGTCTTGGGTTTGAAATCTGATTATGATGTTTACCACCTTTGAAGCTGAATGCATACTTTTGCCTTTCCAAGCCCTAGTTTTCTCATCTGTAAATTAAAGATAACAGTAGTCTCCCTCTTACTGGATTAAGAGGATTCTTTCAGTCATCCAACCAACGTTTATTAATTGCCCAATACATGTCAGGCATCATTTTAGGTGGTAAATAAAGGTGGTGAAGAGAAAAAAAATCCCTGTGTACGTGGAACTTATTCTGGAGAAGGAGTCAGGCAAATAAAGTATAAGCAAAATACTATATGTTTATATTTGTATACATATGAATTATATATATATTAAATTAAATTAAAAATACATTAAAATTATATTCAATAAATATAAAATATAATAAAAATTTAATGAAATATATTAAAATTAAAAATATATATTTTAATATGTTATCTATATCTACTTATCTATCTAAATTTGAGGAAGTTAGTGTTTATGACTAGAAACAAAGAGAATGGTGAAAAGGTGTCAGAAGTGCTATTTTATTTGGTGAGGTCTGTGAGGGCCTTGCTGAGGAGGTAATGTTTAAGGAGTGATCTGTGTAAAGCGAGGAAGCCAGGCATGTGAGTCACTTAGGGAAACTAGGTCCCTCCTGATAGAGGGATCATCAAGAATAAAGGTCCTGAGGTGGGATTAAATGAGACTATACAACTAAAGGTCTGACGTAGTTATGGCACAGAGTGAGTGGCAGTTAATTCTCCTAAAACTCCTATTACAATCACCATCACCACCACTGCTAGACTTGTAATAAAGGGGCCAAGAACTGACTCCTGACGGGTATTCCAAGATCCTGGCACAGGGCTGTAAGTTTGGTGTCTTCCTTTCTCCAGTTATTAGGGAGAAACACACACCACCCGGCCACCCCTCCATCCCCAGCATAGAAGCATTCCTCCTTACTGCCCATCACACCCTGTCCGTGAAGGTTTTAGATGTCTGCTACTTTGATGAATTTCAAGGATTGCATCTACTTTTCCCTCCATCCCCCGCTAAAGACAGCACCCAGAACAGTATAGACTGTTAATTGGTGTTGGCCATCGGGGCCCCCTCAGCCCACCATCTCCTTCCCCTACCTGCTCATATTGAGAGTGGCCTGATTTTTTTTTTTTTTTTTTTTTTTTTTTTTTTTGCGGTACGCGGGCCTCTCACTGTTGTGGCCTCTCCCGTTGCGGAGCACAGGCTCCGGACGCGCAGGCTCAGCGGCCATGGCTCACAGGCCCAGCCGCTCCACGGCATGTGGGATCTTCCCGGAAAGGGGCACGAACCCGTGTCCCCTGCATCGGCAGGCGGACTCTCAACCACTGCGCCACCAGGGAAGCCCGAGAGTGGCCTGATTTTGGCCTGGGACAGAGAAAAGCAGAAGTGGCCCTGAGGGTTTGGGCCCATAGATTCATGGGCTTTCCCTGTGCTAGAAAAACCTTTATGGTTTTTTGGGGGGCGTTCACCTGCGAGGAAGGAAGGCCCCACTGTATTTTCATCTAGGTTGTTTTGCAACCTAATTTCTTCCCCTCTCTCTTGCTCCACTGACATCGTCTGTTCCCAGATTGTTTCCCTCCTGTCCTTATCTCCTGCCCTCTCTTTATTGCTTCCTCTGCAAGCCAAATCTTGCCACAGCACACATTTCAATACCACAGTTTGGGAGGGAGGCAAGTATTAAGGACAGAAATCTGAATTATGGAAGGGATTTCTTCTTTCATAAAGAAATGCAACTTTATTATTTTCAAGTACATACATAGTGCCTCAAACTAATGTCTTACAAAAAGTCACCAAGTAAAGGTCTTGTAGAAGGTTTCTTAACAAATACATAAGAACTGATGACAATTGGCCCATGCATTCACTATTTCTAAATGGATATTCCTAAAGTGCCCCAAAAGTATTGTTTTAGGAGACTACATATGCCACCCTAGCAATATTGTCTATGCTCTTAATTTACTAAACAAATGCCATTTTATTGATTGCGCAAAGATAAACTTTTGTCCATGGTCAATAAATCTCAAATTAATCAGGCCCAAATTAATATGGTTTCCCATTTAGTTTTCCAAGCCCAAGGCAATGACTCATTATTTCAAGGTACCTCTGATAAAGTAAAGTTCCAGTGTAATGAAGTAATAGCGTTTGGGAGGTTGTTTACGGGCCTGAGGTTTGTCTTTTTTGCTTCCTTCCTTTCTGCCTTAGGTCTTCCATTTTCCTTAGGTGTCTCTCACACTTGCTTGGTTCATCTAGGATTCTCTCTACAAGACATTCCCTAAGCCCTCTAAGCCAGGCTTAGAGAATGGGCAGAGCTGCCTGCAGAGCAAAGTGGAGGTGGGGAGGGGGTTAGGGAGGGAAAAGCATCTTCCTGTAGGAACCTGAAACCAACTCCTCATCTCAGGGGAAATTGGGCACAGTGATCATCAGCACGAAGGGCGTTGGTCTGGGAGGAGCAGCCCTGCTGTCTAAGGTCAAAGGCAGGTCTCCTAACGCCCTCTCTTGCTGTCCAGAGGTCCTAACCACACCCATGACCTAAGCTGATTCTGCATGTCCCTGGAAGAGAGGACATTCCTGGGAACTTCTCAACCCCAATTCCAGCTTATGGCCAGGGACCTCCTTTTCCAGGTCTGGCTTGGCAGTGCCTGGGAGTGACGCAGGTTCATCCAGATGGGCATGAAGGGGAAGTGGGGAGGGGCAGGGAATGAGCTGGCAGCTCCCCCGCTCAGCACCACATGGAACTTCTGAGGACTTAGCATTCTAAAGGGCGGGGTGTTACCAAGCACACGTGGTGGAGAGGACTGGAGCATCTGTGACACCTAGGTCTCGGGGACCAACAGACCACAAACCAAGGGTCAGTGGGGAACACCATGGGCACACGGGTGTGGAATCTCAGTGAAGCCCCTCAGATTGCCTCCTGGTCCTGCCTCTGCTGCTACTCTGGTGACGTTGGAATTGGTTCTACTGGCGGGGTACTCTAAAGCAGGGGTCCCCAACACCCGGGCCTCCGACCAATACAGGTCCGCAGCCTGTTAGGAACTGGGCCACATAGCAGGAGGTGAGTGGTTGTGAGCGAGCAAAGCTTCATCCGCAGCCCCCCATCGCCCCCCATCGCTGGCATTACCTCCTGAACCATTCCCCTGCACCACCCCTTCCCGTCTGTGGAAAAATCGTCTTCCACGGAGCCAGCCCCTGGTGCCAAAAAGGTTGGAGACCGCTGCTCTGAAGGGCAGGTCACAGAGCTGGAGCCCAGAGATCTATGTCAGACATCCTGAACTGACATTCTCTCTCCTTTCCTGTCCCCCTGCTCCGCCATAACCCCCTCTCCCACCTGTCCGCCCAGCTCTCCTCTGGCGCTTCCTAAATGGCTTTGACTGGGAGACGGGCCAGCTTCTCCAACCAGCTGGCTTCCCTTTCTGGCCTCAGGCCCTAGCACTCACCAGGAGGCACCATTTGTGATTTCCAGGTCTGAGGGGGAAGCAGGGGACAGAGTTGGGCAGGAAGCAAATGAGGGGTGAATGTGGGGAGTGGGGTGAGGTTGGAGAGATAAAGGGACACTGGTGACCTGAGACAGTTCCCCTCCTGGTCTAGACAGACCCCTGCCTTTCGGTGTTGATGTGTTCTAGTGGGAGGTGGGGGTGAAGGAACAGGGACCGGGGAGGGCTGGGGTACCCCTCGGGTCCTCAGGTGAGTTAGACAGCACGTGGAGTGCAGCAGAGCAGGACCTGGGGAGGGACCCCTGACACGTAGTGTCTGGGCTGATTGCTCCTAGACAGGCCTCTGGGGCAATCACCCCAAGCTGAATTACCCACTCCCTGCAACTCGACCTGCTGAGTTGCCTCATTCTCTCGCCCCAAGTCTTCTCCCCAAATGCCACCCCACTGTTTTCCACCCCTCCCCAACGCCATCCCTGCGACACCTTCAGGGCCCCACCCCCACCCCACCCCCGTCTTTCCCATGCTTGGCTCTTCTTTCCAAAGGGCTCAGTAGTACGTCTCCTTCTCCACCCAGCCTGTTAGAGAGATTAGGCACGGGGATTGCAGGGTGAGTTTAGAGGAGACAAGAGATAAATGCCCTAGGGGCTTGGTGGTTGAGGCCAAGCCCCTAGGCAGAAGGGAAGCCTGGGGAAGGGGCTGAGGAAAGCAGCTGTGGAAGGGGAGTGGGGGAGGGGACTCCATTAGGCCATGGATTAGGGGAAAGGAGAGACTTGCATTTAGTACAGGGGACGGTGGGCCCGGAGTGGTTTGGTTGGGGGTGAAAATACAAATGGCAACAGGGGCTGTTCAGGTAACAAGTGAGTTTCTAAAGGGCAGCCGTGCATTGTTGCTGTCCAGAAATGGGGCCCTGGGATCGACAGCGCCTGTGATTTTTCAGGAGAAGCCAGAAACTTGGATTCTGTGTGAAAGCCCCTAAGTTTTAGATATTAGGCCAATTGAAAAATAAAAAACAAAAAACACCCGTACAAGATAGGGCAGCCAAACCAAACAACATTCATGGACCCTATTTGGCTTGTGGGCCACCCATTTTCAACCTCCAGTAAGTGATCAAAAATGCTTGTTGGGAAAAAAAAAATACATGGTTGATGCCTGGGAATTAGGAGGGCTGGGTTGTAGCGCCACTTCTGCTGCTTCTGGCTTTATGACCCTGAACGAATAAATTCACCTCTGCCCCTCTCTTTGTCTGTAAAATGTGGAGGTGGGACTAGATGACCTCGGAGGGCCCTTCTAGTTCTCATGTTCTGTGATTTCAGGTGGAAGGCAGAGGGCCTCAGAGACCAGTTGTGTGTTGGGTGGGACGGGAATTTGGGAGGAAGAGTTTCAGCAGAGTCAGGGCTCCTAGGACCCTGGACCCGAGGATCCGAGGGCACTGAGGAAAAGGAGCAAGGACCCGTAGTAGGAATGGAGTTCGGGTTTGGAGCCCTGCAGGGGTAGGTATCCACAGTGGGGAGTTGCACTTTGCTGGGGTCGGGGCGCAGCGCTGAGGTGCTTACCGCCTGGATATCGCCGCAGGATCAGCTTTCGGACCTCATCGTAGATGAAGATGAGGAGACTGTAGGGGAAGGCGCAGAACCACCAGGTGACCCTGAGGAGACAGAGGAGAGTGTCAAGAGCATCAGAGGTTGCTTCAAAGGGACCAGAACTTGGATCCTAGCAGAGGCCCATCTAAAGGGACACTCACTTGAGCGGGTACATGCGCAGGGCCACACCCATGCCCGGGCAGTAGGACAGAAAGGCCGCCAGCGCTGTCTCCTCCAGGAGCCCAAAAATCAGAATCTTGTTCCTGAAAAGGCAAGGAAAAGATGGTAGGTAGTGTTGGAGGGGAGGGCAAGGAGGGGCAGAGATCCAGGGTGACCCCTGGTGGTGGAAGGGAAAGAGGCGGGAAGAAACGTTGGGGAAAGGCTATATGTGACGTATATAGCCTTCTCAAATGCTTCTCAAATGCTAAATGTAACCAAAGAAAGATTGTCTTTAATTTTTCTGCTTACTGATTTTACCTCCGATTATTGTCTATAACACTTACTTTCAGTCATCAAATACATGTTTCCTATGTGTTGGGTGATACGCTCTGTGCTGGAGATGCTGTGGTCAACGCAAGCTTCCTTCTGGAGACCCGGGAACCTGCCCTCACGCAGCTTATGATATTGTTACTGCTCCAGGCACGTGGCCTTTGAAGGTGTCGTCTCCCCAGCTTGTTCCTTCACTTCAGGACCCAATTATGTCTTCTACCCTCTCAGTGTCTCCTACAGCCCCAGGTAGTTGTTGATCATAGATATTCAATAAAGAAGGGAATGTTTGTAAAGTACTCAGAAAGGGAAAGCTCACTGGATAAAAAGTGCTGAATATATATTCACCACATCAGAACTGAAGAGCAGGAAAGAATAAGGCTCTGAGGACAGTGGAGTCGTACAGGCGGGGTTTAGTCCCAGCCGGGCCACTTACTAGCTTTTGGTTGTAAGCAGCAATGTTGCTTAACTCCTCTGAGTCTCATGCTCCTTCTGTGGAGGAGATAGTACCTTTATATCCTACGGCTGGTGGGAAGGTTATGGGAGATAATGCGTGGAGAGCTCTTGAACGTGGAACGTTCTTAGCTGTGTTTTATAATCCCATGCACTGCACCTCTTCATGGCTTAAGCCAGTGGTTCCCAAACTTTTCACTCATTAAGGATCCCTCTTATTTTTCTTCTAAAAAGGCCACATTTTAATTGATTTTTGTCTCTCCAGCTGCATTTGTTAATAAGTAATGGATATAGGGAATTCCCTGGCAGTCCTATGGTTGGGGACCTGCGCTTCCACTGCAGGGGTCACGGGTTCGATCCCTGGTTGGGGAACTAAGATCCCGCATGCTCCACAGCCAGGTCAAAAAAAAAAGTAATGAATATATTTTCCCAATTAGAAACTTAATTAGCGATACACACGGCTTCCAAAGAGAATTGCGTGTTAGCATGTGATCGCTATAGTTCATACTTAGGCTTCTGCCTGACAATGACACTTTGGTAAGCTTGGGAATCTTCTTAGAGGAAGTGCTTAATTTCCATAAAGCTGTTTGAATAATGCACAGAGCATCTCTGAGGACCCCTGAGGGTCCAGACAGCCCAGGGTGGGGCATAAGGTGCTAAGGCTGCCTCGGGCCAGGTTACTTGTTGCTATTAGTATTCCTTCCCTGTCCCAGTCTGAATTTTGTTTAGTTTCTTTTCCACTTGCCTCTCAGATGGGCAGGATTTAGCCGGTCTGGTCCTGTCCCCTGCTTGCTCTCTCACCCATGCCCTGCACAGTCGGTCACCCAGTGTCTTGGTCCCTCTGCTCCTTGTTCTCTGCTCACTGCCTTGTCCCCGTTAGTGTTTTTAGCTCAGTGGAATCTCCTTCCTTCATCTAACAGACTTTCCCCTTTCCTCTCCCTAGGATCTCAAACGCTATTAACTTCACTGGAGTTTTGGTATATATATTTTTTCTCAAACTAAGAAATTGTGACAAAACTCATGTGGGGACTTGTGCCCATTGTTTGCAGTAGAAGAAAAGAAAGATAATGGGAGTGATACCTTCGGCACCGACCACCATCCAGGCTGAGCTTCAGAGGAATCACTGGGTACCCCCCAGGTGCCAGGCTCTGTGACAGGTGAGCCACCCAGGGTAGTAGTCACGAGCTTGGGCTTCAGAAAGAGAGCTGGCTGAGCTATTTCCAGCTGGGTGACCCCAGGCACACCATTTAACTTTTTGCGGGGGTCTCTTATCCATAGAATGAAAATAATACCTCCCTCACAGAGCTACTGTGAGGTTTGACGATGTCTGTGAATCACTTAGCACAGTGACTGGCAGGTGTAACTCACACTATAAGAACTTGACCCTGAGCAGCTCGCAGCTCCCACAAGGACAACATCACCACCACAAGGCAAGTGCTGTGAACTAGAGCTACCTGCCGAGTGGAGGGGGGCACAGGGGACCCTGTATTTAGGGCTGGGCCAAGGGGTGGGGGTGAGTATAGAGTATAAGATAGAGGAAGGAAGGGAGGAAGGAAGAAGGGAGGGAGAGGAGAGGTAAGGGGAAAAGATGAAAAGGAAAGATGATGGAAGGAGACCATAATGAAGGAGATTTGGGGAGCAAATTAAAACTCATCAGAAAGAGTCATAGCCCTCCTTCCTCTTCGCTCATCTATTTCCGAAAAGGCTACGGATTTACAGCCGGGCAACTACAGTCAGAGACCCCAGCCGATGTGGGTGGGTGAGTGCGCCCTGAATGCGCTCTGCCTGGTGGGCAGGGCCGGTGGGCGGTGCTCACTTCATGCCCTGCTGGAAGACTGAGTTGCGGCGGGTCTTGCAGATGATGAGGTCAGCCCACTGCACGACCACGATGCTGGCAAAGAAGGCCGTGTGGCACGTGAACTCCACCACCTTCCGTTGCTCATAGGTCTGGGGGAGGGCGGGCAGAGAGAGGTGAGGGTGTGAGAGGAAAGGGTAGGAACAGGGTGCAGCGTGGTCCAGGGCAGATGTTAAACCCTGGGCACCTACTCCACCCTTAGCCCCCAATCCCATTGGCCACGACTGACCACTCCTGCCAGACGTTCAGCCCTACCCTCTCATATGTGTGCACCTGCACTTCCACAGCCCCACTCACCCACTCCTGTCCGTAGCTGTCCTCCAGGTCGTTCATGGACCGGTCGTCCCAGTCGAGGCGGATTCCCAGCAGCCGTGAAGGCAGGAAACCATTCTCTGCCAGGATCACGAAGTAGGTGAAGAAGCCACCCAGCGCCTGGATCATCCCTGTGGGTGGTGGGCAAAGGACAAAGGGCAGGGCCTGGGTCATAGAAGGTAACAGGATGGGACCAGCCCCTACGGGCCAGAGAAGGACGGACATCCCTGACCCTCGGGGAGTTGGCCCCTGTCCTGGAATTTTGCAGGGGGATCATCCCCTCCAAAGGCTGGGAAGAGCGTCTTCTTGGGGTTCCCTCCTGAGCCCCGGGCCCGGCCGCACCGATCTGTCCATAGGCCATGCTGATCAGCCTCTCGTTCACCAGCTTGTCCGTCTGCGGGTTTCTCGGCTGCCGCTTCATGATGTCACTCTCAGCTGCCTCATAGGCCAAGGAGATGGCAGGGACCTGTGCAAGGGGGCAGTTGGGGAGAGGACGGCAGTTGAAGGGAGAGGGTGGGAGCAGGGGATGATCAACAGTGAAGAATCTTTGACACAATTCAAACACTTATAAAGATCCAAGACCCTGGACTTCCCTGGTGGCGCAGCGGTTAAGAATCCATCTGCCAATGCAGGGGACCCCGGTTCGATCCTTGGTCCGGGAAGATCCCACATGCCGTGGAGCAACTAAGCCTGTGCGCCACAACTACTGAGCCTGTGCTCTGGAGCCCGCAAGCCACAACCACTGAAGCCCGTGCGCCTAGAGCCTGTGCTCCGCAACAAGAGAAGCCACTGCAGTGAGAAGCCCGTGCACCGCAACGAAGAGTAGCCCCCGCTCGCTGCAACTAGAGAAAGCCCGTGCGCAGCAACAAAGACCCGACGCAGTCAAAAAAAAAAGAGACCCAAGACTCTATCATCTTCCAAGCTTTGTGCTCATCTTCTCTGCAACCCTCACAGCCTGCTCAGCTGTCCCTGATGCACCTTTCCTTCCATCTGTGGCCCACCCCTACCCACTGCACCCCCACGACTGCCTTGCCTGTTCCCTCCTCCAACCCATGGCCTCACCATGTCAGTGCCCAAGTCAATGCAGAGGATGGTCACAGTGCCCAGAGGCAGGGGGATGTTGGCGATGATGAACAGCAGGAAGGGGGTGATCTCGGGGATGTTGCTGGTCAGGGTGTAGGCGATGGATTTCTTCAGGTTGTCAAAGATCAGGCGGCCTGTGGGGAGGTTCTGAGGGCATCAGGGAGATCAGAGGGACCCTCCCCACCCCTAGCCCCTGAAGCATGGGCCGCTTGTCTACCCAACAAAGGGAGCTTTTGCATTAGAGGGAAGCTAAAGCAGGCGGTGGATGCCTGAGATCCTGAGTTGAGTCTGTAATTGGGGTAAAAGGCAGGGAAGCAGATGTGCCAGCTCAGACATCCTGGATGGCATCCCAGCCCGTGTAGCCCCTCACCCTCCTCCACACCAGTGACGATGGAGGCAAAGTTGTCGTCCAGCAGGATCATGTCGGCTGCCTGCTTAGACACGTCAGAGCCAGCGATGCCCATGGCGATGCCGATGTCTGCCTTCTTCAGCGCAGGGGAGTCGTTCACCCCGTCCCCTGTCACCGCCACAATGGCTCCCTGGGGAGAAGGTACAGCCAGGCTGGGGGTGCAGCCCCTGCATGTGCCTGGCCCTGGCCCTGACCTTGACCCTTACCCCCTTGCTCACCTGCCTCTGACAGCCCTCCACGATGATGAGCTTCTGCTGAGGAGACGTCCGGGCAAAGACAATCTCCGTGTGGTTCTTGAGGATCTCGTCCAGCTGCTCTGACGTCATGTCCTTCAGGTCAGAGCCGTGCACCACACATGCCTTGGCCTCTCTGGAGGCAGAGGCAGAGCTGGTTGATTCCCTGGTAGCCCACCACCCCTCCTCGCCACTGCCGGGTCTTCCCCAACAGCTTCCTTCTTCCTCTCCCTGACACTCAGTGACCTGTCTTTCCCATTTCTCTCTTTGAGGGGGTGGTGCTCAGTCCTCACCACGCGGCAGCATCACAGTCGTCAGTACAGTGTGCTGGGCCAGGCGCTACTTCCTTTATACGTATCTCGCTCCTATAGAAACCAGCAGCGTGGATACTACCCTAATTTTGAAGTTGAGAGAATGGAGGCTCGGGAAGGTAAAGTGACAGGTCCGAGGTTACACAACTGATCAGTGGCACAATCTGGCCACAGGCTCGGGACCAGGGAACCAGCAGTTAGGACCAGATACCCTCAGGGGCTGTTCAAGTGTCCAGTGGGAGAGGCTGAGTTGATGAGGGAGGGGTCCTACGGAGCCTCACCTGGGGTTGACCTGGCTGACAGGAATGTTGAGCCGGGCTGCAATGTCCTCCACCGTCTCGTTGCCCTCTGATATGATACCCACACCTTTGGCAATGGCCTTGGCTGTGATAGGGTGGTCCCCGGTCACCATGATCACCTGGCAGCAAGGAGAAAAGAGAAAAGGAAAGCAGCATTAAGGTTTTTTTTTCTCTTTTTATTCCTTTCCCAAAGTCGGAAGAGCTAGACCACTAGATGGTGGGACTGGAAGATCCCAGCCAAAATAATGGAATTCTGTGTGTGTGTGTGTGTGTGTGTGAGAGAGAGAGAGAGAGAGAGAGAGAGAGAGAGAGAGTGGGTGAGGGGAAGAGACAACAACAAGCTGTGTTCAGGAGATCAGAGATAGTTTGCCTAACTGGAGGAAAGCCTCTCTGACAGAGTAACAAGTTAATGAGGGTCCCTTGGAAGAGCAGTCTCAGGATTGTTTAGGAGTTTGAATGTCATGGGGTATGAGGTTGTCACAGCTGGAAGGACCCCTAACATCTCCTTCATTTTACCAATGAGGAAACAAAGGCTTAGCAAGGAGCCCATGATTTGCTCCGGGTCCCAGGGAACCAGAACGGACATGGTTTTCCTAGTGCCCAGTGTGATGTCTGCCGACATCCTAATCAGACAGGGCAGGGACGGGAGGGAGACATTCCCTCCCATCCCTCCCTGCTGCCTTCCACCACCTGTCTTCTGCCTCTGACATCCCTTCACAGTGTGGCAAGAAGGTGATTCCTGACTGAACCGTGATATTCATTGCTGCTGTTGCAGAATGGATGGAGCTGGATGGGGAAGGTGGTTAGCATCTGAGAGGCTGGTAAAGAGGATGTTGCAAGCATCAGGAGATCAGAGCTGGCTTAGGAGACCATTTGCATGTGGGGGTTTGTGGGGCAAATCCCACACATACTGAGAAGGAAGCCTCTTCACGCCCCGCTGTCTTCTCTTCCACCCCCAAAAGCCACCTGGGTCTCCCAGCTGAAAGACAAAAGCATCTTTGCAGTCCTCATCCTACTCAACCCTCTGAGGGGTTTGGCACTGTCTACCACCCCCTCCTTGAAGCCCTGTCCTCCCTTGGCCCCCATGGACTCCTTCATTCCCAGTTGCCCTCCATCCCTCTTCAGGTGGTCTTTCCCACCTGAGTGAGGAAGCAGCTTTGGTGTCGCCTAGCAGACCTAAGGTGAAACACTGACCTTCCCCAAGTGCCTTCACTAAATCTCAGCAGGACGGAGATGATGAGTCTTTCCTTCAGGGTCGTCTTGAGGAGTTAGTGGCCTTAGGTGGACACTCGCTAAGGGTTACCTGTCACCACCTTCCCCCTCATCGCTGGTTCCTCCTCCACTTGCCCTTCCTGTTGGTGTGGCCCGGGGTTTCCTTCCCCTCCCCTTTCTTCACTCCTGCTCTTGTCCTCAGCGGCAGAATCAAGCATACTAGCGTGTCTTTAATCTGTACTCACGTGGGAACGAGACTGAACTCTCCTGTCCTGGCCCGCTTTCTTGAGCTCTCAGCCATATTCCTGCTTTCCCTGAAACATCTCCCCCTGAGCATCTTACAGACCTTCCGATCTCAGGGCGAAGGGAACTCCTTATCTCCACTCCCCACCCCCACGGAGCCTTCTCCTCTGCTCCCCACCTGAGATACCATCCGTTCGCTTCATTCAGTCCCTTTATCTCCTGGGTCTTCTCACCTCCCCATTTGAGTTTGGTCACCAAGTTCTCAAAACAGCTCTCAAAAGTAACTACTCCACTCCTTTTGTCACTTCCCTCATTTGGGTCATCATCTTGGTATTGCAATAGCCTCTTGTGCTGTCTCCGCAACCCCAGTTCTTCTCCAAATCCAGCCCCTCCTCCATCCAGGGAGCCTCCTAAGGGCTAGCTCTGCCCTGTGACACCTGCGGCCCTCTGTGGCTCTCAGGATAGGGCCCAAGTCTGGCATTTAAGCAAAATCCTTCCAACTGGCCCTGGCCCTGATTGCAGTCTCCATCTCCGGTGCTCCTCGGCCACCTCCCACTGCCACGCGCACACGCCCCGTGCAGTCCAGCCACCGCTGGGTACACACTGTTCCCTGCTCTTGACACGCCTTCCGCTCCCTCCCCGCCTTACAAAATGCTCTTCACCCTTCGGGGCCCAGATCAAATATCATGCCCTCTGTAAAACATTGTCCAGTTCTCCGAGGTGGACTTAACAGCTCCCTGCTGCTCTGAGTTCCCTGGACATGCTTTCCCCAGGCCTCGGTGACTGTTCTGATCATGGTAACAGGCTGCCTGGCGAGAAGGGGAGTAGGGGCTTTCCGGATGAGCTGGCCAGGCTTCCTATAGCCAGTTTCCCTCTTACTAGCAGTTTTATTTTGGGAAAGCTACTTACCCACTCTGAGTCTCAGCTTGTTTTATTTTTAAATGGGGATAATGATGCCTACCTTAGAGACAGAGTGGTTGCAGGGTTCAGAAATCACATATATGTGCATATATACATATAAGCCCTCTAGTGTGATGGTTAAAAAATAGCAGAGGGCTTCCCTGGTGGCGCAGTGGTTGGGAGCCGCCTCCCGATGCAGGGGACGCGGGTTCGTGCCCCGGTCAGGGAGGATCCCACGTGCCGCGGAGCGGCTGGGCCCGTGAGCCATGGCCGCTGAGCCTGCGCGTCCGGAGCCTGTGCTCCGCAACGGGAGAGGCCACGGCAGTGAGAGGCCCGCGTACCGCAAAAAAAAAAAAAAAATGCAGATACCTCAGTTCAAATCCTGGCTCTACCACTTACTAGCTGTGTGGCCTTGGGCATGTCACTTTGCGTCTCAGTTTTTGTCTCTGTAACTCAGGGAAAATACTAGTGCTTACTTGTAGGGTTGTTGTGAAAATCAAATGAGATCATACAGGTTTGGTGTTTAGAATAGTGCCTGATACATATAAATCCTCACAAAACAATGGGCTCTTTTTATTATTAGAATATCTGGCCCTTAGCGGGTGCTCAAAGACCCTATCTGTTAAAATTGTTCTGTGATTAACTTCAAGGCGTTTGTTTCCCCTGAGGGATCATGAGCTCCGGAGGCCAGGCACTATATCTTATTTGTCTTTTGTATCCCCAGTGCCTGGTGCAGTCCCTGGCCCTCAGTAGACAGGTTGAGTTGAACTGATTTGGAAGTAGGTGAGAAGTTGCAAAAGGAGGAACAAGCGAGGGCATCAGAATTGGTAACTGGACAGGTTAAGAGTGGTAAAGGGCTGTATCTTGGAAGCAGGAAAGTAACCAGGATGGAAGGGATTTTTGTTTGTTCGTTGAACTCCAGCACCTTGAACAGTGCTCAGTAAACAATAAATATTTGTTGAAGGAAGCACAAATGTCGTACGGAGAAGGGAGTGGTCATTGAGAAGCAATTGCAGTTGGAGAAGAGAACGTGGGAGAGGTATGCTTGGTGGAGTGAGGACTGGAGCTAGTCTACGGGGTTATGGGGCAGAGGTGAGTGGCTGCAGGCGAGAGCCTACTAATCTCATCCTAAACGGCTAGAGAGAGTGGGCGCTAGCTGGGAAGGGGAGGACAACCAAATCTCCAAGATAAGGGTGACTGATCGGCTTGAAACCAGAATGGAAGGAGCCGTGCCCCAGAGAGAGAGGATTGGGTGTGGGAGACTGGTCACTCTGAGCAGAAGGGACAAGGGTGAGAGCTCCAAGGCAGGGACCGACCTTTCCTTGCAGATGGACGGCTTCTCCTCTCAGTCAGCAGGAAGGAGGCCAACAGTGGCCCAGGTCTCCCCAGGGCAGCAGCCTCTGCGGCCCCTGGACTTTTGGTGTTTGGGAGGAGGGACGAAGTGAGGCTAGTACCTTGATGCCTGCACTCCGGCACTTGCCCACAGCGTCCGGCACGGCAGCCCGTGGAGGGTCAATCATGGACATGAGCCCCACGAAGCAGAGCTTCTCCGTGGGAAAGTTCAGCTCATCTGTGTCGAATTTGAAGCCCCGAGGAAACTTTCCAGAGGGCAGATTCAGTTGACAGAAGCCTGAAGGGGACAGAAGGGAGGAGTGAGAGCAGCAAGGTGGCCGCCGGGTTGCCCCCAGAGCCCCTCATCCCACGGAAGCCTTTCTCAGCCCTGCTCCCTGCTTCTGGCCCCTCACCTAGCACTCGCTCCCCCAGTCCTCCCAGCTCCAGGTAGGCATTCTGGAAGGCGTCTTGCATCTCCTTGTCTAGAGGGACCTCCTTGCCCTGCACCAAGATGGAGGAGCACCGGTCCAGGATGCGCTCGGGGGCCCCCTTCATCACCAGCACGTAGCTCTGGGGGCTGTCTTCTCTCTCGTGGATGGACAGCTGGAGAGACGAAAGGCAGTTACAGAGGGGTCACACTTGTCTTGAAGCTCCAGTGCCCAGCACGGGGCCTGGGACAGAGCAGAGGCTGGTAAGGAAAACTCCCTTAATAAAATACCCCCGATCCATCACCCATTGTCAACATAGGGAGAGTCTCCGTGTGTAGATGGGTGTTTGGACCTCATAGTCCTAACCCTGTAACCTGAGAGTCACCTTCCCAGAGGACATTCATTCACTCAGCAAATATCTACTCCAATCAGTTAGGACGAGCACTGTGCTAGGGGCGAGGTGGCTTTGTCATCAGCACGCCCCATCACCACACTGGCCTTAGGGGGGCTTTACCCCTATGGCTTTTACAGGACATAGC
Organism: Phocoena sinus; assembly: GCF_008692025.1. Lineage (NCBI taxonomy): Eukaryota > Metazoa > Chordata > Mammalia > Artiodactyla > Phocoenidae > Phocoena > Phocoena sinus. The sequence goes on along the minus strand of NC_045763.1, from coordinate 117,436,456 downwards.
TGATACTGCATTCTTGGCATTTAAGAGATGCCCACAGGCTGAGGGATACCCTAAGGAAATTTCCGATGTATGGTTCAACTGAATGGGATGGAAGGGTTGAGGGACTGAAGCCAGAGGATGTGGAGCCCTGGGAAGAAGAGTTGAGAAAGTGACAGGTTGTAGTAAAGGAATGAAGGTTTGGGAGCTGGGTGTGGGGTTGGTCGTTGCAACCAGACATCTGGTCACCCACGTTGCCCCGGGGGATGAGGCAGGGGTGAGAGGGTGCTCAGATGCTCTCTTTCCTGCTGTTGATTCCCCTTCGACTCTGTGCGCCCCTCACTTCCATCTCTCCCTCTTCCCTTGACCTGGCACCCAAAGCAGACCTGGTACTTATTGGTTGAGTTGAACGGGATCTCCGCCACCTTGGGGTTTCTATCCCTCATCTTCCTCACGGAGCCGCAGGATAGCTCAATGCACTTGAGCAGAGCTGACTCTGAGGCATCACCAGCTGTGTCCCGCTGCCAACAAGGAGAATTCAGTGTCACAGTGGAGGACCAAGGAGGGAGGGCACTGACATCCCCAAGGCAGCCACAGGGTGCAAGAGGGGAAGCTGGGCGTCAGCAAAGTGGGCGGGCTGTGGCGATCCCCCGACCCCCTACCTTAGACACAGAGATGTTCTCCTGCCCTGCCTTGAAGACAGCACGGTTGCAGAGACCAGCAATCCGGGACAGGGCGGTCCACGTGGGGGATCGTTTGTCGAAAGTGGCCCCTGGGAGGAAAGGAGAGAGAAGCAGGAGCTTGGCTCTCCTTTAGACCTCTTATCTCACCCCACCCGTCCCACCACTCCAGTGCCCTGAACATCCTCCGGTCCCCTCCACCCACTCTGGGTAGAGCACTCAATCACCAGACTGATCTTCTGTGGTGTCGGCCTCATGGATCTGGTTGTCAAACCACATGTGGGCGACGGTCATGCGGTTCTGGGTGAGGGTGCCCGTCTTGTCGGAGCAGATGGTGGAGGTGGAGCCCAGCGTCTCCACCGCCTCCAGGTTCTTCACCAGGCAGTTCTTCCGAGCCATGCGCTTGGCTGTCAGGGTCAGACACACCTAGTGGAGAGAGAGGACAATAAAAAGGGCTCAGCCTGAAGCTGGAGATACCCATGTCTTTACCCCAGACCATGGCTCTGTCCCTCCTCCCTTGATCCTACTCCACGAACACTGAGAGAGACTTAGGTGTAAGTCATGAATGTGTTCCATTTTAGACGTGTTGCGCTGAGATCATGAGTGTATATTTAGGTGAAATGTCCAGTAGGGAGTTGAAGATATTTGGCCAGAGCTCCAGAGAGGGCCAGAGTAGAACAGGGTGTAGGTATGTGTGAGTCATCAACACCGAACAGGCACCAGAAACTGGGAGGAGATGAGCTTACTCAGGGGCATCAGGAGGAAAGCAGAGCACTGAGGACTGAAGATCGGTGGAGGTGGGGAAGAGGACAGTGCAGGGGACTGGGGAGAGGAGAACCGGGGTAGTGATGAGTCACAGTCAGCAACGAAGGAGAGAATGCTAGGAGGGTGGACAGCAGTATCCATTTCAGCAGCAGAGTTAAGGATGGGAGAGGAGGAAAGGTCACTGGATTTGCTAATTAGTCACTGGTGACCTTGGAGAGAGCCTTGATGGGAGGGTTAGCCAGGATGAGCTCCAGAGGGCAGTGGGGAGATGACTAGTACAAGGGTTGTGAGAAAAGGCGACCAGGACAAGCTCTGGGAGAGAAACTGAGAGTGAAGGCACAGCCCAACCTAAAACCTTTCAGACTCAAACTCTGAGCCACGTATTAAATGATCTTTTTCAGACTCACATTCTAAGCCATGTTTTAAAGGAGAATCGAATATGTGATTTCAGGGGCTGGAAGTAAAAAAACTGCAGAGAAGCCATAGCCTCTCTTGCTTTTGAGGCAGGGTAGCAAAGCCCTCCCCTGGAGGCCCCTTGGCCTGACCCACTCACAGTGACAGTGGCCAGCAGCCCCTCAGGCACATTGGCCACGATGATGCCGATGAGGAAGATGACCGCCTCCAGCCAGCTGTAGCCCAGGATGAGGGACAGCACGAAGAAGGATACCCCCAGGAACACAGCCACCCCCGTGATCAGCTGGATGAAATGCTCAATCTCCATGGCTATGGGTGTCCGCCCGACCTCCAGGCCTGAGGCCAGAGTGGCTATGCGGCCCATCACGGTCCGGTCACCTGTGGCAATCACGATGCCCCTGGCAGTGCCTACAACACAGGAAGGGACACGAGGTTGGGTGCCTTGGGGTCCCAGGAACTGAAGTCTCATCCTACTTCCTGGGAGAGGAAAACCATCACAGAGTAAAGAAGCCAAAGACTGTGGGTCACTGTCATTAGATTGTACCTCCCTTGGCTTCCTCTCCCAGCATAGATGGCCAATCCCAGACTCAATACAACAGCCACTTATCTTCTCTTATACCTGGGCCTGGGGAGGAACCTTGCAAATAAACTCAAGGTTCAAACTGAGGAGATTCAGTAAATGAAATAAAAGTATTGCCTGTGGTATTTCAGTAAAATCAATCATTACAAACACAAAGTAAAGCGCTTATGGATTTTCCCTGTGGTCTTTTTTTTTTTTGTGTGTGGTATGCAGGTCTCTCACTGCTGCAGCCTCTCCTGCTGTGGAGCACAGTCTCTGGACGCGCAGGTCCAGAGGCCATGGCTCACGGGTCCAGCAGCTCCGCGGCATGTGGGATCCTCCCGGACCGGGGCACGAACCCGTGTCGCCTGCATCGGCAGGCGGACTCTCAACCACTGCGCCACCAGGGAAGCCCCTCCCTGTGGTCTTAAGTTTTTCTTTCTCAACACTAGGCACGAATCTCTACAGAAGAAGCTAGGCAATCTCTAGCCCTTATGGAGACGTTCCAGGGGTCTTCAGGGGAGGAAGTGTGCTGGGGTGCAAAGAGCACGCATCGGAGCCAGCCAGACCTGGGTTTGCATCCATCTTTGAATTTCTACCTAGGGATTGTTTTAATAATGAAATGAGACAGTGTTGTCATACACCTAGAGCAGTGCCTGGCACGTAGTAGGCACTCAACAAATGTTAGTACTATTCATTTCCTCTCCTCTCTTCAAAGCCAGTTCAGAGTAAGCAATGGACATGTTTTACTAGGCATTTTTATCAGTTGCGGGAAATGTAGAGCAAATTTCAGAATCTCAGTACATTAAGAATTTAGGAAACAATGTGTGGTGATTTTCACTATGATTCTAACTTGCTGAAGGAGGGGGAAAGCCCAGAGAAACAATACACACTGAAGAGAAATGAGAAACGGGAAGGGAAAGGTATGTGTGAGGAGGCCATTTTCTGAGGCCAATGGTCTAGTCAGCCTCTTCCTCCCACCAGCTCTGGCCCTGGCCTCCCTCTCCGAGTCAGCCCGACTCTGCTCACTGGCACAACCAAAGAGGGCAGGGCTTTCGGTGGTGCTTGGACTCTGGCCACTCAGTGGCGGCAGCTCTGGGAGCTCTTCCTGGCCTTTGGTCATCTCTAGAACCCAGAGCAGTGGTGGGGCACACCGGGCAGCCTGTGCATGACCGACAGTTTCTTTTGGTGAAGCGCAGGCCAGGATGCAGCCTGAAGGAAGGCCTGAATGTTCACCTGGACTGAAAGCTTTCCTGTCCCTTCCCCAGCCTGGGCCCTGGTCAAAGCAAGGGTCAGAGAATGAAGCAACTAGTCCCAGAACCAGGAGAGATGGAAGCCATCAGTCAAACCAGAGACTTCTGGGAATCAAGGATGGTTTGGGGCGTGTGCGTGTGTGTGTGCATGCGTGTGTGTGCATATGTGTACGTGTGTACGGGTCTTGGCCCATATCTGAAGGCTTGGGAATCTGCGTTGTCCTGGGGTGGACAGAACAGAGATCTTTCTGTGGGGAGGTGACTTTTCCCTGGAGTCATGCCGCCCCAGCCAATCCCCTGCTCTCTGGAGGGAGCTACTTCTGTAATACTCAGGGCTCTCTGCCCCTTCAATTCCCTCCTCCATAGCCGGGCTTTTGACAAGTAAGTACAGCCATAGCCCCCAGTCCTGCCTGGAGGCTCAGGATGGAGTCTCCTCCCTCAGCTGACGCTGGGACCAGGGGTTCCTCACCAGGCTAGGCTCTCACCTTCCACGCAGTTGGTAGAGAAGAAACAGATATTGCGGGTCTCCAGGGGGTTCTCGTGGGTGAACTCGGGGGAGCGGGTCTGGGGCTCCGACTCGCCTGTTAGGGATGAGTTATCCACCTGAGGAGGAAGGCAGTGTGGAGTCATCAGATGGGCAGACGCATTCAGGCACGCACAGCTGTGTCCTGACTCCAGCCACACTCAGTCTCCATGACACCCAAGACAGAATTACACTTGCCCTCATCACATATTTATAGCATTACTCAGCTATTGTCCCTGCTCTGGTTTGGAATCTGGGCTCTCACTGACTTCTTCTGTGACCTTGGGCAAGTTATTTAACCAACATTGCCTCCCTTTACTCATCTATAAAATGGAGAATGGAAGTAGAATCTCTGCGTTGCACAAACTACAGGGGGTGCCATTCACACCGTAGTCAATGAAAATGGCACCGTCCAGGGTTGTACATGGCATGACTTATGTGGCCACATGCAACCACCCGGCACGATTACACCATTCTTGCAGAGTTAAGTTAGGTAGCCTGTGTGGATGTATATAAAGCACCTGACACATAATAATACTCAATACATGATTGCTATAAAGTGGATATCAAAGAAACACCGGGGGTGCAGAGCATTCATGACACACAGATACAAGGAGGCGTACATGTAATACGTTAAACAAGGTGTGGCTGGGCAGTGTGGGCAGGTGTTGACATCTGGACCTGGGCCTCCCAAACTTCAAACTTCTAACGGGCCCCTCTCAGCTTTACCCAGCTTGCTTTGTGGACTAAGCCAGTGGCTCTGGCCTGGCCCCCTCACCTTACAGCCGTGAGAAGAGATGATCCGGAGGTCGGCAGGCACTCGGTCTCCACCCTTCACCTCCACCAGGTCTCCGACCACCACCTCCTCCGCGTTGATCTGCATCTTCTCTCCTTCCCGTACCACGAGGGCTTGCTGTGGGGAGGCCCCGGGGATCTCAGGAGATGCTCATCTTTACCCCTACCTTCCTCTTTTGCTGGTGTCCCACCTCACCTCCAACCCCACCAAGGAGGACAGACCTTGCACCCTTAGCAACAAAATAGGTCCTGGAGTGAAGAGCTGGGGGGTCTTTTTTGCCCAAGCCTCCATCTCAGAGCCCAAGGAGTTGAAGAGATGAGTCTCTCAGAAACCTTATGCCCCAGCCTGGAGCCCAGCTCCGCTATCTACCTGAGGCACCATGTTCTTGAAGGAATCCATGATCTTGGAGCTCTTGGCCTCCTGGTAGTAGGAGAAGCAGCCAGTCACGATGACCACAGCTGCCAGCACCACGCCCAGATACAGCTGGTAAGGAGAAAGGTTTTGAGGGACCTACCCTTTTCCCAACCCGAGAGGGGCAGCTGCCACTCAGGATGGGCATTCAGTGCCCCCCTTTGTCTGCATCTGGGAGTGAGAACGGTGGAAGAAAGTCCTTCTCTCCAACCTCTCCTTCAACCTTCTAACCCCAGCCTCCTAAGACTGGAGGGGGTGGGGAAAATCATAGGGAGTTCCCAGGACTAGGACCTCTCTAGGGGGTAAAGACCCAGGGATGCAGACAAGCCCACTCAAGTGCGAAGGAACAGGGAGGGGCTGTCTCAATCGTGAATGATTGTGTATGTTTGTGTTGGAGGAGGAGTGTCTGTAGATATGTACAGAAGTCTCACCCCCTTTCAGCCTAAAGAGCAGAGGGGCTGTCAGCCTGTACAGGAAGGTCTTGCTCCCTGACCCCCACCCACTGTACTGGAGATTCAGGGTTGGAGGACAGAATCATGGGCTGGTCCAGGGGTCAGGCATGCTGGCTCACATTGTCATTGGATGGTTCATCCTCCATGGCAGCCTGGATGCCGTAGGCCAGGAAGCAGAGGATGGCCCCAATCCACAGCAGGATGGAGAAGCCCCCGAAAAGCTGGCGACAGAACTTGACCCACTCAGGGGTGGTCGGGGGTGGGGTGAGGGCATTGGGTCCATCCCGAGCCAGAATGTCCTGGGCCCGCTGGTTGGTGAGGCCCTGAGGGAGGCAAGGAGAGGTGTGGGAGCTGAGCTCGCACCTGGAAGCAGCCAGGCCCCTCATCACTTCCCACCAGCTCCCTGGCAGCAGAATAATGTCCAGGTGGAGAGAAAAATCCCACCTGGTCGGAAGGGGTAGGGGACCATCAGGAGAGGCCACACGGAGGAGGTGGCATTTGCAATGGGTGTTGGAGGACTTGAAGGCTGAGTAGGATTTTGGCTGTGGTCCCCCCACCTCTGGTCAGCCTTGGGTTGAGACACATTTTGGTTAGGGCCACAATAATCTCCTCTGGAGGCAGCCTTGATAAGACTCCCTGGAAAGACATCTCAATCGATCTCCACCCCCCACCCCAACTCTCTGCCTTCAGATTCCCCCCCTTCACCAAGGATTCAAGAAGAGTCCTACATTACTGACCATGAATGTCATACAGCTTTGGTCACCATCCATCTCTTTCCCCAGAAAGCTTTGCCTGACCCTGTTGCCCTAGCCCCAGGCTGGCTCACATGCCCCCTCTCTGGGTCCCATTGTATCCCAGGCGTGATTCTAGAGCTGTACTCACTATATGGCATTGGAATTCCGTTTGTCTTCCTTTCTGCTGCTGGACTTTGAGCCCCTTGAATGCAGAGGCCACTTCTTAGTTCTCTTTCTCTCTGTCCCCTCATTTATTTAATAAATGTGTATTGAGCACCTACTACATGCCAGGCAATATGGTCAGTGCTGGGGATCCAGAGATGGACAAGACCCACAAGTTCCTGCCTTGCACAGCTTATGATCTCGTGGGGTAACACAATATAATAGACATTACTGCCAGATAGTGAAAAGTGTTACTTAAAAAAATAAAGTAAGGTAAAGGAAGGGGGTGTAGAATTTTAAAAAAGGCAGTCAAGGAAGGCCTACAGGAGGAGGTATGCACCCGTTACATTTCTGATGAACGATTTATTTTACTTTTCACAATGATGGGCTTGGCAATGTGACTGTGCCACTAACTATTGACATGAACGTGGGAAGCTACGCTCTCTCTGAGTCTCCTTGTTTTAATGAACAGGTCTCCACACCTGGCTTGTTGTAAGGATCAGAGGAAAGTACGTAAAGCATCTATCCCAGCGCTACATGCATAGCAGCGCCCAACGCGTTACTCTGATAATAGTCACGGGTTCCCCCACTATTGCATGTATGTCAGTTCCACGAGACAAGGTGTGTCACTGAAGCTGCTTGGGATACAGCCCTGCCCAGAGGCCCTCCAGGGCCTGGGTTTTAAGGAGTTCTGGCTTCCAGGCACTCAGGGAAGGAGCCGTAGACCAGGAAGCAGGGGATCTGTGTTCTAGCTTTGGCCCTGCCACCAACTAGTCCCTTGTCTCTGGGCCTCGGTTTCCTTAACCGTAAAGACGGTTGGCTTTGAGTTTTAAGTCCCCTTCTACCCTGAGGCTGCGTGGTTCTCTCACCTCTTTGGTGCCCTCCCTAGAAGCCCCTTCACTGACCTTGGACAGATCCACTTGGTACTTGCGGCCCAGCTCATCCAAGGACAGCTTGTGGTCATCCTAGAGAAGGGAAGGCAAGTTTGCTTTGGGGACGGAGGCAGACTGTGTGTGTCTAGAATGCATCTGTGGGCACTGAGAGCACAGCAGTGAGGCAAGGAGCATGGGGGGGTGGGCATGAGCTTTTCCCTGAGGAGCAGCTGTCCCAGCATGGGAGCCCTTTTCCATGGCCTGGCTGGGGGCTCACCATGGCCACCTCCTTCTTCAGCTCATCCAGCTCCTTCTCTTTCTGTTTTTTCTTGCCGCCCCCATTTTCCGCAGTGGTGGCCGCAGGTGAGTACTCGCGGCCGGCCTGCAAGAGGAAGGGAGAGCCCAGGGAGTCAGGGAGGACGGAGGCTGGAGCCTCTATTCCCCCAGGATAGCCTGGGATCCCAGGCATTGGGAGTGGGGGGCGGGCAGTGGATTCAAAGTCAGTGGTCATCCCAGGGGAGGAAAGGGGGTTGCAGGGTGGCGGGGACCCCAGGCCCTCAGTTTGAAAACGATTAGCAGAGCCCCAGGGCTCTACATTTGAACTTCGGGAAAGGCTGAGGGGCTCAGGACTCAGGAGCCCACTTAGCTTTTGAGTAGTTGGGCTCATGCTAAGATTTTGTTGAAAGAACGCTGCTCTTAAAGCAAAGTAAACAAAACCCTTAAAAACCACCATCCTACACTATTTAGAGTTGTAGAAGGGACTGGACAGGGCTGGGGGTTCGTTGAGGGAGCAGTACCCTGTAGGGATGTCTTTGTTCCAACACCGTGGCTGCTTTACTCAGAGAGGAGTAGAGACAGTTAGGAATGGGGGTGCAGTTAGGAGTCTTTGGGGAGTCAGGGGTCAGGGCAGGGAAGTGTCTGGAGGAGGAGGGGAACCACAGGGTCTGGTGGTGGAGCGTGGAAATGGGATGAGCAGGGCTCACGGACTGAGAAATCAGTAGTCGGAGGACAAGTGCGTCCAGGAAATGGGCGCGCAGAGCGTCCTGGGAGCCCTCTCCATCCTGCCGCCGCCTCCCACCAGAATGCAGGATTTGGGGTTGGGGTGAGTCATGGCCTCTTGCTGGCAAAGGTTTCTGGGGGAGTACCCCCAAGCCCCCCTCGCCTCCAGCCTGGAATGTGAAGTGACTCCCCAACCCCTTTGGCCATGACACTTGGTACTAGGCTGCCGCTGCTTGGGCAGGATAAAAGGTGCTGGGAGGATCATGTGTCTGCAAGTCCTGTCAGCCAAGAAATAAAAGTTGACCTCAGAGCTGAAAAAAAAAAAAAAAAATTGCGACTGGGCAAGAGGCAATTCACAGGACTTGAGGCCCCAGAGCACAATGGGGTGAGGAGGGAACTGTTTGTCTAAAAATATAAGAAATTGTCTCTGAGCGTAGAGAATGGACTTGAGGACACGGGGAGGGGGAAGGGTAAGCCGAGACGAAGTAAGAGAGTGGCATGGACATATAGACACCAGCAAACGTAAAATAGCTAGCTAGTGGGGAGCAGCTGCATAGCACAGGGAGATCAGCTCGGTGCTCTGTGACCACCTAGAGGGGTGGGATACGGAGGGGGGGAGAGAGACGCAAGAGGGAAGAGATATGGGGATATATGTATACATACAGCTGATTCACTTTGTTATAAAGCAGAAACTAACACCATTGTAAAGCAATTATATCTAATAAAGATGATTTAAAAAAAAGAGAAATTGTCTCTGAAGATAAATCTAAAACTGAAAATGCATGGAACTCTTAGGTTCAGGCATTCCTGGGTCCTTTAGTGAAGTCAGGTGAACTTTTCAACTGGAGCCTCGTGAGGCTACCATGTCCCCCTCCTCTTACTGGCCTGTGGTCTCCTCGCCGCCACCAGGCTTCCAGGGTCTCACAGGGGCCTTCTGGGGGAGAAGGTGGGGAATTTATCCTTCCAAGGGGTCTTCGGTGATAGGATAGGAAGTGGCTGGGGAGGCCTGGGGTGGCGTGACAAGTGCCTTCTCACCCCCTCTACCTCCCCAGGCTCCTCTCCTCCCACCTCCCTCAGGATGTTGTGTCCTTGTCACAGAGGCACTGCTCAGTTCCTATCCTGTGCCTCCACTTTTCCACTGGACCCTAAGGACCATGCCAGGGTTTCACAAATGAGCTTTTCTATACTATGATGAAATTCTTCTTTTTTTTTTTTTTTTTTTTTTACTGTAAAGAGGGAACACCTGGGTGGGATCTACAGTCAAGGTTCCTGCCCCCCCCCTTTTTTTTTTGCAGGATAATTCATTTTTTAAAAACAGACTTTTTCTTTCAGAGCAGTTTTAAGTTCACAGCAAAAGTGAGCAAAAATTACAGGCTCCCATATACCTTCTACCCGCCCCTGCACGGCCTCCCCACCATCAACACCTGGCACCAGAGCGGTACATGTGTTACAATGATGAACCTACGTTGACATATCATTATCACTCAAAGTCCATAGTTTACATTAGGGTTCATTCTTGGTGTTGCACATTCTGTGGATTTGGATGAATGCATAATAACATATATCCATTATTATAGTATACGGAGTAGTTTCACTGCCCTAAAAATCCACTGTGCTTGGGGATGATACATTTTTTTTCCATCAAAGAGGAGCCATCCAAGGAATGTGGCAGCTGCCCTGATCACAAGAGATCACGAATCTAACACCTGGAGATACAGAAGTCTGGCCAGTGAAATCAGGAACTGGGGTGGGGGAGGTGCAGAGAGAGGTGGACACCGTTATCACCCAGACACTAATGATCTAGAAGGATATGAGCTCTTTGCACGCTGTGTTGCTCAGAAGTGCTCTTCTCAGCAAAGGTGATCAGTAAATCTTGCATTTGTTTCCACGTGAAGCATCTACGGATCAAGGCTATCTTTGGCTTCCTGAACGCTGATCTTCCTGGGGAGACTGAAGCAGCCCAACAGGAGCGGGGAAGGGCTGTGACTAGTGTTACCTCTCGCTTCCCCAGGTGACTCAGGGGGGCTCATTTAATTGAATGGATTGAAACGTCCTGGATTCACAAATCTGATGCTTTGGATTCTGTCCTCGGTGGGACAGCACTGAGAAATGGATGAAAAGCAGCGAAGAGACAAGAAGCCAGAGACCGGGCTGGATAAGCTTCAGTGTGACCCTCCATGTGACCCTCTGGGCATTCACAGAGGAGGGGGCTGTGCCTGGGGGCTAAGGAGCAGAGCCCAGAGATTTTCTGTACATACAGGCATGAAGTTCATGAAAATTAGAATCAAAGGCATGGTTTAAAAATTTCCCAGCCCACATACGTACGTCTGGCATGTACAGATGGTGGCTAAGCAAAGAAGCTCTCAGCAGCAGCCCCTTTCCCTAAGTGCCCATCCTGCTTTCCTGCCGGCAGGCACAGAGCTGGGGACACACTGCCCCGTCCCCCCTCCTGTCCTGGCAGGGATCTCAGGCTCTGCAGCCAGGAGCCTGCAGAGATTCGGGGCCAGCGGGCTGCCCAGGCAAGAAAGAAAGAGAGGAAGCAGGACCACTCCCCTCCCCTCCTCCCTCCCCCATCCACAAGTCCACAAGTCCCCCTCTCTGGGCCTTGAGTGCTGAAGGAGAACAGAGAGCTCTTTCTGAGAAAGCCCAGGGCTGGGACAGAGTCGGGGCAGCTGGAAATCAGCCAACTTTCCCCCCCACCGCTGCCCTTCGGTGGCAGCTGGAGCAGGCCGGGCTCCCTCCCACCGGGGTTGTCCCTTCCCCCAACTCCCATGCTGCCCTTCACAGTCACAGGGTGATGAGGTGACAGTGAGCCCTTGCTCTGCTGGGAAAAAGAGGATTTGGATGGGGGGGGGTGCCTTCCCTCTTCAGGGGTCTCCTGGCTGGGTGAACTCCAAGCTCCCCCCTTAAGTCCCCCCACTCTCCCCAGCCTCAGTCTGGATAGAACCAGACCTGCTCTCTGACTCGCTACTGGGAGTAGACGGGAAGGGAATTCAGGGATGCTGGGGGGGAAGCACAGACCCCTGAAGAAGTCAAGGTCAAATCACTTCTCAAGCAGGACCTCTTGAGCTGGGTCCACCCTGTGCTAAGGTGAAGGAGGGGACAGGTTCGAGGTCCAGCGCCTCAGCTGGGGACTCCCGTTCCCTGGCGGAACAAAAGATGTCAAGGTGCAGCTGAAGGTCCCCAGACAGTATCTTCCCATGGTTGTGAGCTCTTCCTCTGTGAAGCCCACACCAGACACAGCTCTTCACAGACCTCACGCGCCCTCACACTGTGACATCTATGCTCACTCATGCTTGAAGGTCTGCACGTTTGCAAATTTGTCTCCTGAGACACAAGCATAGGTGCTCACCCATGAATGTCTGTATCAACTGCAGCCTATGGAGAACACATGAAAACACACACACACACACACACTCACACACCAGTTCTATTTATAGCTCCCACCCTAGCTCAGGAACCCTGGTGTCCAAGCTCCGAGTTTTCTCAGCTGCTAATCTCAGTGTGATACCATGTCCTTGCCTGACCCCCTAGGCCCAAAGAGCCCTACAGCTCCCCACAGGCACCTTCTTTCCTCAGCACCCTCCCGTTGCTCCCCAGGCCCTTTCCCTCCCCGATCTCTTCTGCCAGCATTCCACAAAAGGAAAGCCGCCAGGGCGCAGGATGTAAAGGGATTGGGTCACTTTTCTCCATATGGAAATTTCATTTCCAAGCATTCAAAGCCCTGGCCCTGTCCCCCACCCCCCTTCCCTGGTAGTTGTTAATCTTCCCCTTGGCATACCCAGTGCTGCAGAATGCCACAGGCTGGGGTGGACTGAGGGGGGTGCCTGCGGCTCTCACCAGCCTCTGGGAAAGTCCTCAAAGCACATGGCTTGCAGCCAGAGGACAATGCTGCCCGGGACATCCGGGGGCGCTGGACGGGGGGCTGGGGGCACGTCACTCTTCCTCCACACCCTCCGCCCAGCTGTCCCTGGAGCTCAGGGCCCCTGGAGCTGGTGTCCGGAACTGCTTGGTGACTCTGCAGTGGATGGCCCCTGCCCCTCTCTCCAACCTCAGATTGGACCCCCGTCCTCTCGGGCTGGGACTCCCAGAGGAATGGATACTTTCAGAGGGTGGCGAAGGCGGGGAGGATTAACAGTACCAAATGTCCCTTCAGCTGGGAGGCTGGGAGATGCGGTGAGAGGAGGAACGGTGGAGATGTGGCTGGAGGAGCAGGGACGGAGACGAGGGAGGGGGTGGAGGAGGGAGGGCCGGAGGGGATGCGAGTAGTGGGCTGCGGGGCTCGTGCTGGGTGTGCTGGTGGAGAGGACAGCGCTTGGGCGGCTGAGCTCTATGGGTCTGTGCCCTATGGGTCTGTGCCGTGGGGCTGTGCACACAGTCGTAGCCGGGACACTGTCAGTTCCAAGTTCAAACCAGCCCACTGCTCCTCCCTCCGTATCCCATCTCCACCTCATCCTTTCCCTCCAGCCTCCCTCACCGTCCAGAGAGCCCTACTGCTCCCCCCAGAGAGGCCCCTGCTCTTTGGGGATACTCACCCCACGGCCCATCTTGGGGCAGAGTGGCTGAGGAATCTAGATGGGGGAGGTCACCGGGAGGATCCCAAGCTCACACCACCAGCCTGGGGTGGCCAGAGACCCCAGCAGACAGACAGTGAGCACCAGGGTAGCTTTAAATAGGTCCCTCTCCCCCTCCCCCCTCTTCCCCTTCTCGGGAAAGAAACGTTTGTTGAAACAGGATCTCTGAGGACTCCTCCCCTCCCGCCCCTTAAGCAACAGGCCTGTGGAAGGTCCGTTTGTCCCTGCTGAGTGCCCCCCCTGGGCTCCCCTCACCCTCCAAGCCCTGGCCTGGGGCCACCACTGCTGAGAGCAGGGAGAGGCTGTGCCGGGCTGGGAACATGCCCCTTAGGGACAGGCCGAGCGGGAGCAGTCCCCTCAGCATCCCAGAGGCCAGATGCCATGAGATCTGACCCTTCTTCTTGTGTTCCTGTTGGGGAAACTGAGGCTCAGGGAGATTGAACTATTTGACCTGATAAAACAGAGTCAGAATCTGGGTCTCCTGAGTCTACATCCAATCTCCCAGAGAAAGAAGCAGAGACTGTTCCTTCCAACTGTAGCGGTGTTGGGGATACTGAAGCCAGGAAAAGGTAGTGTTGGAACCCCAGGCCAGCCCTTGTGTATGAAGGGGGCCCCGGTGAGAGTCAAAGGCAGCTCAAGGAGCAGCACGTAGTCTGCTTGGAGATGGAGGGGAGAGGGTCTCCCAAGCCCTCCAGATGTAGCCTTTCCAAAGTTTGAGAATCAAGACTCCTGGGGCCTGGGAGGTGGCTGGCGGAGGGACAGGCTGGGCACAGAGGAGACAGCCCAGCAGGCTTCCCAGATAATATCTCTGGGTTTCGTTCACCTTTGTTACAGGCAGGACATGCCACTCCCTTAGTTGAGGAGCTCTAGGCTGAAATTATGCCTGGGGTTTGTGGGTGCGTGGGGAGAAGCCCCAAAAGAGGCAAATTCAGAGCTTCTAAGAGATACATGGAGATCAATACCAAGTACCAGACCTGTGAACTAGAAAGGAGGGCTACAGGCTTCCTTCTTCTGGTGGGGAAGGGAAGGCAAGTCTGCAGCCGGCAGGATGGAGGGTAGGAGACAAGGGGCCGCTCTTCAGGGAAGCATGGGAGAAACTGAGGAAGTGCCTGGGGAGAGAGGTGGGCCCTCACCTCTGGCAGGAAGGGGGTCTGGAACGTGACACCAGCCAGAAACAGTGGTAGAGGAGATGGCCAGGAAAGGACCCTCTGGTCTAGAGGTGGTGTTGCTGCTTGTTTGTTAAAAGAGCCAAAGAATCGGGACAAAGGGAGGAAGCAGGGGACCAGAAGGGGCAGAGAGTGAAGAAAAAATCCGGTGCCTGCTTTCTCGTGGGAGCAGTCAGCAGACAGGGTTTTCCTGGTGGAGGGAAGCCAGCCGATAGGGGGCAGGTCTGAGCCCTGGCTGGGAAGCTTGAAAGGAAGTTAGGAGGAGAGGAGGGTGGGCTTGGGGCCCTTGGGCCAGAGGCCTGAGGTTTCTGCTGGCTGGGCTGGTCCCTCTCTGACCCCAGAGGGAACTCCCCACAGAGGGATTATCAACCTCTCCTCAGCAAGTCCACTCTCAGGGCACAAGGCTCTGAACTCCCCAAATAACTGGCCCCCTCCGGGCCTGCAGTTGGGATTTTCCATTACAGGGATCCGGTAGGTCACACCCTGCATCTGTCCTCCTTCTCCTCCTGGGTTTGCAGCAGGAAGGGTGGGTGGAATGGGGTAGACACCTTCTCCACATGGGCCCCTCGACTGACCTTGAATTTGGACCTGGGGAGAACAGGTAGTGGGAGGAAACAACGAGGAGAAAACAGATCCCAGTTCAAGCCCAGGTGTGTAGAGGGGAGAGCGAGAGAAGTAGCTGAAGATGTAACGAGAAGGCTGGTGGTTAGACGTCAGGAGAGACTGCCTGAAGAAGAGTGACCCACGTGTGTGGGGCTCCACACAGAGGGCAGCTTTGCCCTGGGGTAGGGGTGGATGAGAGATGACTTGGGATTTAGGAAGCACCTGTTCCTCGGTTCCTAAGTTGAAGTATCTGGTTTATCTTCTGTCTTGCCCTCTGCAGGACACAAGGTGAGGTAGAACATGGCCCCCGGAACTTGAGGGTCTGTAGACTTCTGGCACTGGGCTCTCCTAGTTTTCGCTCCCCACCCTCACCCCCCGGCACCTCCCACTACTGCCCAGTCTTTCCAAGGCCCTGGCTCTGGTCCCCCTAGCCAGGCCCAACACTGGAAGAGGCTGTGCCCTTCCTCTGCCCACACAGCCTAGTGGGCGGTCCCCGCCTCGCCCTGCATTTGGGCTAGCGTGCAGCTCCAAGGGCACTGGTGCATGCACATCTGGGGCTCGGACAAAGGAAAGGGTGGACAGGACACCTGGGGCCCATTCCTCACCCGTGTCGCGCATCCTTGACCACCCTCCCTGCCCGGGACAGTGTGGAGGCTCTGGGAGTCTACCTCCTCCTCCACGGTGGACCTCAGACTCCAGGACATCAGCCAGTGTAGACATTACCTGGTCCTTTGATCTGGGGGGCCCGGTCGGGCTCCTGCTTCCTTTGAACACAGCCGGTGGTGCCAGCTTGGATCAAAGCCCTTGGGGTAAGAAGAGCAAAGCAGAGAGTGAGAAAGACTTAAAAGTAGGAGGTGGAAAGGCCAGGGGGACTGGGCTGGGGGGGTGGGTTTGAGAGAAAGTCATAGATCAGATAGGGGGTCCACAAAGGGCAGGGTGGCCGGTTGTGAATCAGGTGTTTGGTTGGTATGGGAGGATCTGGGAGGGAGGTGTGTGTGTGTGTGTGTGTGTGTGTGTGTGTGTGTGAGAGAGAGAGAGAGAGACAGAGAGAGACCGAGAGAGGGTCAGAGAGAGGCAGAGGAGGGCATATTCTGGCGTGTGTGTGTGAACATGCATGCACCTGTGTGCTCGTCATTGACTGAGGGGGGCGTGACTGTGTGGGGTCCTGTGTGTGGGGAAGAGACCGTGGGAAGGAACCAAGGTAACTCCAGAGGGGGATGTGTGGTCAGTGTAGTAAAAATCAGTTCTTTGTGTACCAGCACATGTCAGTACCCCGGTGCGTGTGTGCGTGTGTGCGTGAGTGCGTGCGTGTGCACGTGCGGCCGGTGGGGAGGACGTGTGGAGCCGGGCGGGTGTACGTGAGAGGCCATGGGAGAATGTGTATGTGCACGGGGAGGGGGTGGGGACGCCGCTCAGCTGCAGATGGGCTTTCAAGGTCTCCAAGAAACAGTTTTGTTTCCTGAGTGACTGGTCTCCTGGGGCCTCCAGCCCAGACTTGAAGGTTGTTTCAAGATCATGAAAGAGAGCGAGGGAGGGAGAATGGGAGGGCAGGAAGCACTGCCGCCCCTCTGGCCCTCTGCCTGCCCCTCACCCCACTTCTCTGCCCCAGTCCCCGATCGGGGCCCAGCTCCCCGGTCCCGCTCTGGTTCTTCCTCCTTTCCTGCTGCCAGCCTGCTCTGGGCGGCCTTGCTTCTCCCCCTCTGTCATTCCCTCTGAATCCCTTTTCCCCTTCTTCTTCAGGGCCTGTGGTCTTGTCACCACTGCCAGGCCCCCAGGGCCTTCTGGGGGAGTGAGTGGAAAAGTGTCTCCTTCCATGAGGAGGCTGTCTTGAGGTGATATGGGGAGGCTGGGAAGGCCTGGAGTGGCCATGACACGTGTCCCAGAAAAGGTACCTCTTCCTCCCTCTTCCTCTCCAGCCCTCTCTCCTTGTACTTCCCGCAGGTTGCAGTGACCCTGTGGTGGGCAGAGTGGCTGTCCAGGTCCTGCTGCTGCCTCAGTTTCACCACTGGACCGCAAGGACCACGTTGGATTTTCTCTCTCACTTGCTCTCCCCCCTTTACATCTGCGCCTGTTTTCTTTCTGGTCTTCCTTTTCAGTCTACACAAAATGTGTTCTAAAAACCTGTCATCTTTAATTTTTCCTCCAGATTATTCTTATTATCTTTTTTATTGTTAAAACCACATTATAAAGAGTTCAGGGGTGTGGGCCTAGAGAAATGGGAGGCTGGTGTTCTGTTGTACTTTGGTTTCCTGTGGCTGGTATGAAGACTTATGTTTGTATGTCAATGGTAATTATCTGGTAGAGAAGAAGAAACTGATAATTCAGCAGAGACAGAGATAAATTCAGGAATTAAGTCCTTCCGAGTGAGGATACAATCCAAAGCACAAAAGGAAGTCCCGGGTTACGTGTCTGATTGTAACAAGGAAACAAAAATAACTAAGTGTCTCTCTTCCTTTTGATTCAATATAAAATTATGCTTCCTGATTGAATTTACTTTTTTCATTAAGTTTGTCATATTAAAGTAACTAAACAAGGAGACCATTAGATTGAGGTGGCAGCCTATGTAAGCAAACCAAAATCCAAACCCAAACATGTAAATGCCTCAAGATCATGAAATCAAAATGCTAAGGACAACCAATTCTAAGCTTTAAACTACAGTCATTAAATAATTTCCTTCCTCTTCTTCCACAGCTTCTTTATGTAAGTCTTTCTCCTAGCTTCTTTTAGCAAAACACTCCTAACCACTTCCAATTTGGTGGATTGGAATGGATTTTTGCTCAAATAAACTCTTGAAATTAAAAAAAAAGAAAAGAATTCAGAAAATAGAGAAAAGAGCACCCTGAAGAATTTTCCTGCATCTCTCTGCCTCTGCTCCATGCCCACCTCTTTTGGCCCTCTTTACGGCTCTCTGGCTTTGGTTAGCTCCATGCTTGTGTCCTAGCACAGTGGAAGTCCTGGGGAGGAAAAGGAAAGGACCTGGGTGTGGCCCAGGGGGAGCGTGTCAATCCTCCTCCTTGAGCACGATGGCCCAGAGCTGCTCCATGCCTGTCTTCCCACTGTCCTACCTGTGGCCCACACCATGCTCCAATGCAAAAGGCACATGTCTGCAAGACAGGCCGGCGAGGTTGGTCTCAGTGGGAGAACTCATGTGGCCTTGGGCAAGAGGCATCCCCGCTCTGCCTTTGCTTCTTCATCTGAATAACGAGGAGTAGAGCTAGAAAATCTCTGAGGTCCTTTTGCAGCTCTGATGATCCCCAAATTCCAGGCTACTTCCTCCTCAGCTCATGGCTCAGCTCAGGTAAATGGGAAAATTTACCTGTGGTTCTATCACCAACCACCCGTTGGAGACCAGGGTTCCGAAGGAGATATAAGGGGGCAGGCACTCCTATTTTGTTTATTAGTGTGACCTCCAGAAATGGGTCTGATCCCTTCAACTCTTGGCATAGAAGCAAGGAAGGGCTCAGGGTTTGGGCAAAGTCTACCCTGGTTTCTTACAGAGAGCCTGTGTGAGAGGGGGAAGGGTCTGGCTGTCTTTTGGGGAGAAGGGCAGGGCTAGGAGTGAGGTTGGAGAAACTTGACATTTCTTGGCTGGCATTTGATCCACAAACAACAGACGAGTCTGTTTCCAGAGATTCTTCAGGCTGGGAAAAGTCTGTTAGGGGTAATGGGGAGGATGGGGTTAATGGGCCCCGCTGAGTGTGGGGGGCAGGGGTCACAGCTGGGCCCTCTAGGGTTCCTGTTTGCCTTTGATTCCATCTGGGCAGGGAGGGAGTGGCCCCCAGCCCCCTGAGGCAGGTTTGCTTTGGCCCGAGATCTGACCCAGCCACCGGCCCAGAGCTCCCCGCCTCCCTGCTCCCCCTATCAAGAGACAGCCCGGTTCCCCCTTAGCCTCCTCCTTTCTACCTCCTTCTTCCCTAACCAGGCCCCCTCCACTTGGCCCAGAATACAGCTCTGCTTGTCTGCCTGTCCCCTTTGGCGTTCCAGACACCCGGCTGGGACAGGATGCCCTGCAAACATCTGGCACACAGGGCCGAAATCTTGTGACACACAGCGAGCTCTCCTTGGGACCTTGTGGAGCTCGGCCTCCACTGTGCCTCGGTTTCTCTGCAAGTCCAGGATCCTTTCACTCTTGTGCTCCTGTCTGGATGTTCTCAGCCTTGTCCCTTGGGGAACCCAAGTGCCCCCACGGATAATTCAGTCAATGATGTGGGCTCACGGTCAGTCCACTGCATCCTTCAGACTTTCTCCCAGTATTTCTGGAGCACTTACTGTGTGCCAGGTTCTGTGCAAGGTACTGGAGAGACTGTTACAATCAAGGCAAATAAGGTTCCCACCCTCATGGTCCTGTTGTAAGAATCTCATGGCCTTTTAGTCACCAAATCCCTTTACCCCATCCCTTGATCTGGTATTCCCAAGGGCAGCTCTGAGCCCTCAGGGATGCCTCATTTCCTCTAGCTCCCCTCACTTCTTTACTTTCATTTATGCTAAGTGAGATTGGGTGGGCCTGGGCTCTGCTTCCCACCTGGGTGATTCTCCCATCCCAAAGATGCAGGAGCAAAGGCTGGGCCATGGAGTACTAGACATCACCCTGGGCTGGACCAGAGGGAGAGCAGAAGCTTGCCAGATAGGACTCACTCCACCATGAACTAGCCGTGTGAACCTGAATAAGTCCTTTACCTCCCATCAATAGAGTGAGGGGGTGTACTGGGTAGTACACAGCTCACCTCTAGCTGTATACTAATAACCCATGCCTGGGCCTCACCCCAGGGATCACGTTTTAGCTGGTCTGAGGTGGGACTCAGCCATCAGTAACTTTTAAAAGCTCCCAGATGATTCGATGTGCAAGCAGAGTTGGAACCAATCATGTCTAAGAGCTCTAGCTCATCAGAGCTAACAGTTAATGAGGCACCATGCTAAGCACTTCCCATGAGTTACTTCATTTAATTCTCATAGCAACTCTTTGATAGATGGGGAAACTGAGACATGAAGATCCCAAGATGCTTACCCAAGTAAGGCAGCTGGAATTCAAACCCAAGAAGTTTGGTTCTAGAACCTGCACATATAACTTCTGGGTTATAAGGATGCAGAGAAGAAGCTGCTCTATCCCTAGGAGCACACGCGCAGAATCCTCCAGGCTGCAATGGCGAGAGAGAGGAATGCCCCAGAAGCTACAGGGAAGGAACAGTACAGCTGGCTGCTGGCCGCGCACTGTTGTGTTTAGAGGGTGATGGGAGCTCAGAGAAGGAAGAGATGGTTCTCAGCTGGAAGAATTAGGAGGCCTGCAGGGAGGAGGTGGCATTCTAGTTGGGTCTTGATGGATAGGTAGGATCTACCTCTGGCTCAGAGAACCAGAGAGAGCGTGTTCTGGGTAGAGGAAACACAATAGGCACAGGCACAGAAGCCTGAAGCACCCAGTGTGCAAAGAAACAAGGGAGCTGATACCGGGAATGGGTGTGGGAGCCGTTTCATGGGGGATCTTTGAACACCAGATTAAGTGCCATTCTAAACGCCAGTATTTCCTAAAAGGCTCTGATGATAATAATCACTTCGGGGGCTTATTGCAAATACAGGAGAGCAAGCCCATCTCTTAGAAATTCCGATCCATAAGGGCAGGGGTGGAGAGTGGGAATCTGTATTTTTACCGCCAAGCAACTTTGAAAGATATTGTTATAAGCAACATGGAGCCACTTCAGATTTTTGAGCAGGGAGTGATGCTCTCGGAAGGTTCACTGATTGCAAGGGGTGTGTGTACATGGACCGAGGTGCTGGGCTGGAAGGGAGAGACAGGTAGGAGGTTATGGCAAAAATTTAGCCAAGAGGTAACAAGGGTCTGGAGCAAGAGAGTGGCCATGGCAATGAGGAGAAAGGGACTTTGAGAGGTAGAATTTCAGGATTTGTCCATTAATTGTACGTCAGGATGAGAGAGGAAGGCGCTGGAGATGGGGGAGGATACTGGTGCAGAGTGAACTAAGAGAAGGGTGTGGAAGAAAGGAGGTTGTGTGAGACAGAAGACACACATTTGCCCCGGGGCATAGTCAGTTTGAGGTGTTACTGGCAGGGTCTCCAGGTGAAGGCGCTCAGTGGGTGGTGAATTGGGGACTGGAACTTGGGAGAGAGGGCAGGCTGTGGAAGTCACCTGCACAGAGGTGGTCACTGAACCAGGAGCATCAACTATCTTGGACAGAACCTTGGGTAACACCCGGTGTAGAGAAGGAGGATCCAGAAGATGGAGAATTAGACAAGCCAGAGAGATGGGGGAACTAGACCAAGTAGGAGGCCTGGAAACCGAAAGAGGAAAAAGTTATAAGGGGCAAGGAACTAACAGCTTCAGATGCTACAGGAAGCCAAGGGGAAATGAAAGCTGCTCACTTTGGGGGGAACTCAGAAGTTACTGGTGTGACTTTTGAGAAAACCATTTCCATAGAGGGTGGAGTTTGGAGATAAAATTGTGAAGGGATAAGGAGTGTATGGAAACTGAAGCAGGCGTGGAGATTACCGTCTTCCAAGAGGAATACAGGAAGTGGAGGGAAAAAGAGTGGGAAACAGAGAGCAGAGGGGGTGGGAACCAGGGGACAGACACGGCTCACTTAGAAGTATCTCCCCGCCTCTATTTGCTGCAGGTCCTGCTCTGCCATGTGCCCTAGCTTTGATCACAGCCAGGCACCGTGATACCTATATTCTCATTTTATCTTCACAATAGTCCTCAAAAAACATAAGGTCAACACTACTAATTCTCACATTCCACATGGTGAAACCAAGGCTAGAGGAAGTCAGTAACAGGATGGAGGCAACACAGCCAGTAAAACTAGGTTCAGCCAGACCTATGTTGTCTGATTCTCGAATCTCAGCCACAAAGATTGTTTTAAAAAATAAATTTATTTATCTATTTATTTTTGGCTGCATTAGGTCTTTGTTGCTGCACATGGGCTTTCTCTAGTTACAGTGAGCAGGGGCTACTCTTCGTTGCTGTGCGCGGTCTTCTCATTGCGGTGGCTTCTCTTGTTGTGGAGCATGGGCTTCAGTAGTTGTGGCACAAGGGCTCAGTAGTTGCGGCTCGCGGGCTCTAGAGCGCAGGCTCAGTAGTTGTGGTGCACGGGCTTAGTTGCTCCGCCGCATGTGGAATCTTCCCGGACCAGGGCTCGAACCCGTGTCCCCTGCATTGGCAGGCGGATTCTTAACCACTGCGCCACCAGAGAAGTCCAGCCCCAAAGGTTTTTTTTTGCGGTACGCGGGCCTCTCACTGCTGTGGCCTCTCCCGTTGCGGAGCACAGGCTCCGGACGCGCAGGCTCAGCGGCCACGGCTCACAGGCCCAGCCGCTCTGCGGCATGTGGGATCTTCCCGGACCGGGGCACGAACCCGTGTCCCCTGCATCGGCAGGCGGACTCTCAACCACTGCGCCACCAGGGAAGCCCGCAGAGTTTTTGACTAAGATGAGAACACAGAAGTTTTACTTCATATGCCTGAACTCCTAAAGCTAACCGGCTTCATCCCCCAACGTGGGGGTCTGCTCTGTCTAGTCACCTGCCCCCAGGGACATCTAGTTCAGAAGCTGGCATCCTCAGCACCAGCGCTCGGTGCCTCAGTGCCCTCTGGAGCAGGCAGTCCTGCCCACCTGGATTCCCATCACCCCGTCCTGCCAGCTGGCTGGACCCGCACCCTTGTCGTTCCCCCAGACACTGGCTCTTCGGGATTGCCGTTTGTCCTATGCAGAAGCTGCATGGCAACGTGGTCAGGAACTACTGTGGAGTCAGAATGCCTGGATAAGAAACCCTAATCTACCACTCACTGGACAAAAGTTTAGCTTCTCTGAGCTTCAGTTTCCTTATCAGCTCTAATTCACAGGGTTATTTTGAGAACTCAAATGCTCGATGCATGTTCGCTACTATATTTTCTGCCCTTGCTCTTCCATGTCCTGGTCTTGGGACCGCAGTTTCTTCCTTAGCTGAGTCCAGTCTCCAGCACACTTCCTCCCCAGAGGACAGAGCTCGGCCCTTCCCAGGCTGCCCAGGAAGCCAGGCTGGGTTGTCTGCAGAGGGATGGAAGGTTAGGGCTCTGAAATAAGAGGAGAAGATTTCTGTCAGCTGTGGATGGTCTGTTTGTCTGTGGAGTGTCAGACAAACTCCAGAGGGGGCAACAGTGCCCACCGTGGAGGCGATCTGGCCACGAGAGAAAGGACCCAGCTTCCCTCTCTCTCCGTCACCCATTTGCTCCCGCGCTTCCTCAATTGCTTGGCACTTATCTGTGGCGCTTCTCCTCCTTGCCAGGCACTGCGCTAGGCATGGGGGCAGAGCAAAGAAGAGCCAACGGTGGCCTTGAGCAGCTCGCAGCCAGGATGGAGAGGCAAATATAAAGCAGGCTTGGGACAACAATGCAGAGTGGAAAACGCCATCAAAGGGCTGAGGACAGGTGCTGTGGGAGCAGGGGAGGGCACGTCAGCATCAGGACCCCAGGCCCGCTCCACCCCCCCGGGGCGAGCTCCTTCACCCTCACCCTCCACTCTGTTTCTTTGTTTTTGTAGTCTTTATTTCTGGCTTTGTTTTCCCTTCTCTTTTCCAACAGAGAGCCTTTGGAAAAATTCCACCCTTGTTTCAGTTGGACTAGGGAAAAGGGCATTTGTCTACTCTTTGGCCAGGAGAACCAAGGGGTGTCAGGTTCCTGCAGAGTCCAGGTGTGGACATTGGGGTGCCAGGGCTGTGGGGAGGGAGGCTTGGAGAGCACGCAGCACCGGGGCAGGGAATGGTGACAAGCAGGGACTGCATGCTCCCATACCCTCTTCCCAGAGCTTGCCTCATATCCCCCGTCCTCTGTTCTGATTGGAGGGGAGAGTTAAGGCCCCCGTCCATCTCAGGGAGCCCTGTGAACCCCGCTTTCAGTCCTTTTTCCCCACCCAGGGTGCTTGGAAGGGCTGGGACCCCAGAGGTAGAAGTGAGCCTTTGATACCGGCAGCTCTAGAGGGCTGCGTATGTGTGCGTGTGTGCACGTGTGTGAAATTCCTCTCGCCCATTTCTCCCCCCACCCCACCCTCCATACCACACACACACACACACACACACACACACACACACTCCTCTTATTGATTCCTCTTTTCCTGAGCCTCAGCACTGCATTCATTCATAAAACAAATATTTATTAAACACCCATTATGTGCCAGGAGCTGGAGACACACTCGTGGGAAAAGACTGTTATTCAAGAGGTTGTATAGACACCAGGAGTGCGTGCGTGTGTCTGTGTGTGCGTGTGCGTGCACATTTGCGTATATGAGCAATTGTGTGAGGGTGACGGTAGCAGGAGGGAGAAGAATGTTAGCAGCTTAAGTTCAGGAGACAAACGGCTTGCACCTGCGTCCGGATGCTACCATGTGCTAGCCTGGCGGCCTTGGGTAGGGGATATACCCTCTCCAGGCTTCCTGCTCCCATCTGCAAAACAGGTGGCAACAGGACTCAGCCCTCGTATTTGTTGTGAGGACCGGGCCGAGGGAGGGAGTGCGTGTGTGCAGGGGCGCACAGCAGGTGTTCAGGAAGCATTAGCAATCGCCCGTGCCTCCCCCTCACCTTGCTCAGAGCTGGGTGTGGGCAAACTTGGAACGACCTGTTCTCTAAACCTGTCTCCCGCTCACTGACTCAGAGGCAGTCACCAGGCGCTTACCACCTCCTGCCCCCGGAGTCTCATCTACAACACGCAACCCACAGACCTCTGTCTAGCCGTACCGCTGCCATCTTCTGCCCACTGCCCCACCCCAGCTGCTTGTGATGGGGAAGAAGTGACGTCACACAATGGGAGCTGCCTCAGCCCCATTGCCACTCTCCAGACACATAGGTCTGCACCGGCAGCTCCCTCTCAGCTGGCTGGGAATGGAGGAGAGAGATGCAGGGAGCACCTGCGGTGGAGCCCAGGCACACAGCCTTATGGGACCGGGGACCAAAGGACTTGTGTGTGGGGGGAGGGGCTTCCAGCGGAGAGGGATCCATCCACAGCCTTCCAAAGTGGGCGACCACTGGCACTAATCCTGGCTTTAGAAATGGCAGGGTTTCCTCCGGAGTCAGGGCTAGGCCAGCAATGGCGTTGTGGGTTCTCTGTCCTTTTTCTTCTTCTTCTTCGTCTTCTCCTCTTTTTGGCCACGCCATGTGGCATGCAGGATCTTAGTTTCCTGACCAGGGACCAAACCTGCACCCCCTGCAGTGGACGCTTGGAGTCTTCAACACTGTACCGCCAGGGAAGTCCGTGGTTTCCCTGCTCCTGAAGAGATGTGCCGCCCCCTTGGCATAGGCTTTGAGAACTGGGGGAGGAGTGTGGGCTCAGCCAGGGCTAGAGGAGGTTCAGGGAGTAGATACACACACACACACACACACACACACACACACACACACACACACGATCCCCCATGAGGGTGCAGATGCCTGGCTAGGAAGGAAGGAGGGAGAGGGTCTGGTGTGAACGTGTGTGGGTGTGGGAGGTAGCTTTGTGGTTGTGTGAGTGGTTCTGGGTGTGCACGCTGCCTGTGTGTTTCTCTTTTGGTGCACCCAGGTCCCTGTGTCTGCATCTCTGTTTCAGTGTGTCTCTGCATGAGTTGGATGTCAGGGTAAAGGTAGGTTTTTTGCTCCGGCTCTGTCTTGTCTCTTTACTTGAGCCTCTCAGCAAGTCAGCAGAGGGAATTTTCCCTTTTGGGAGGGTGGGAAAATATGGCTCATCGGGGCAGTATGGGTCAAGGCTTTCATAAACACACACAAATCACAGGACATTCTTGTGTGTGATCCTTAGCTCCCACTAAACTGGGATTTATACACATTTAAGAGGAAGAAAGCCGAGGACTGCGAGTGTGTTTGTGGCTCTTCTGTATGTCTACTGTCTGCTGGGTATGTGTGCTCGCTTCTTGGATGTGTTTGTCACTCTGTCCCCAAGGCACTGTCCGTATCCATAGAGGGGTGTGTGTCTGCACACACATGCTGGTCCACGTTTGCCTCTAAGAAGCCGTTTAACAGAAGAAGCACCGGCTCCTCAGACAACCCGAGGTTCAAATCTGAGTTTGGACAGTAACTAATCCATTAACTTTGGACACGTTCCTAAACTCCCGTAAGCCTCAGTCTCCCCACGGGGGTGATAATAGCACTCATCTCACGAGGTGCTGGGAGGATTAAATGAGATCATGTTACACACCTGGCACACGTGAGCATATGTCAACAGCCCCATCTGTGAATGTGCCTCTCTGAGAAAAATGTCTCCACGGTGTGACATCTCAGCCAGATTATCCATTCCTTTAGGGCACAGCGTGGGTCTTATCTTTAAGGACTCAGGACATCTCAGTGCCTTGTATATATTTCATCTTAGGGGAACTGAGTTAAATAAGCCTGGGAAACATAGGCCTGGTGTCTGATGTATGCCCACCCCTGGTGGTACAAGGAGGGCGAGTTGGCTGGTGATGGCATAGTGACAACAGCTCCCCATGATCACTACCGCCCGCTTCACTCACATCTCTGCAACCCCAGGCTCCCTCCCTTATGGCTGATGAGGCTGGCCCAAGACTCATGGAAAGGCCGCCTTCCTCCTTTCTCTGCTCACCCCACCGCAGGCATCAGCCTCGGTGCTGGGTAAGCCTGGGTGGAGTTTTTAGGGACCAGATCGGGAGGGTACAGGAGACCTCTCCACTCCCGACGATATATCCCTCCTCTGCAGCATGTGGGTGTGCTGTGTGTCTGTGCATCGCTCTGTTGGGGGTGTGACGTCTTTCTGTATGAAGCTTCTCTGTGTTATTGTAGGTACGTGTGTGTGCTACTGTGTGACGCGCCTCTGACTGGGGTTTGCTCTCCTCCCCCAGTTTTCCCAGTTACATAAGCATCTGAGGGGCTACTCAGGCCTGGGCAATGGGCTCCCCCTGCTGGCAGCCTCTGGAACTCACAACCTGGGGAGGGGCACGTGCGAGAGCGGGTCTCCCAGGACCTCCTTCCCACCGGAGAGGCCAGCCCAGCCCTCAACAGCTGCCTGCCCTCGGCTCCCTCCCAGCCCCAAGCCCTAGGGTGTTCTCTGGTCCTTGAGAGTCCCTCTCATGACACTCATTCTGGGGGTTGGTTATTACTTGCTTATGGTACAACCCTCTGGCACGACTGTATGTTCCCTGAAGGAAACATTTCTGCCTGTTTACCACTGCATCTCTAGTGCCCTGCATGAGGTGTGGCCCAATCGGTATTTTTGTGTGTGCGTGTGTGCTTCCACAGCACGTCCATTTTTTGGGAAAAATTTTTATTGGAGTTTAATTGATTTTAAATGGTGTGTTAGTTTCTGCTGTACAGCAAAGTGAATCAGTTATACACATACATATATCTACTCTTTTTCAGATTCTTTTCCCATAGGTCATTACAGAGTATTGAGTAGCGTTCCCTGTGCTATACAGTAGGTCCTCATTAGTCATCTATTTCCAGTCGGTATTTGTTCAATGAAAAGGTTATAGGGTGAAGAGGCTTGGGAAGAGAGACAGTGAGGTGAGGGAAGATTTAGAGTTTGGGGGACAGATAGGCCTGAGCTCATCATACCTTGGCCACTTAAAAGCTGTGTGGCCTTGGGCAGAATGCTTAACCCCTCTGAACCTCAAGTTTCTCATCTGTTAAATGACACCATCTGGCACAATATGCTGTAAAGACCGGAAGTAATGTCCAAAAAGGCCTTATTGTACAGGCATGTGTGAAACTGAACAAAGGAAACCTAAATCAAAATGGAGTCAGGAAGCCATGAAGGGAGGTCTCTCATGCACTCATTGCTCACCACAGCTTACAGATCCCAGGAGGAAGAAGGAAGTCTTCCTTTTGACCCAGCAACAAGCTGCCTGCCACTTGCAGCCAATGAAAATTCCCTGCCACCGCCTGCCCTCTTCTCCTCCCATTTCTTCCTAAAACTTAGTAAAACTTGACCTTCCCTTTGTCTCCTTGGACTTGCCTGTGGTTCACCATAGTTTGCTTGTCCCGAATTGCAATTCCTGTGCTATTAACGGGTAAACTTATTTTGGTTAGTTTAAGACCATGTTTCATTTTTATTTTGTTTTATTTTTTAACATCTTTATTGAAGTATAATTGGTTTGCTTTTATAAAGTTTCTGCTTTATAACAAAGTGAATCAGCTATATGTATACATATATCCCCATATCTCCTCCCTCTTGTATCTCTCTCCCACCCTCCCTATCCCACCCCTCTAGGTGGTCACAGAGCACTGAGCTGATCTCCCTGTGCTATGCAGCTGCTTCCCACTAGCTATCTATTTTACATTTGGTAGTGTCTATATGTCCATGCCACTCTCTCACTTTGTCCCAGCTTACCCTTCTCCCTTCCCACATCCTCAAGTCCATTTTCTACGTCTGCATCTTTATTCCTGTCCTGCCCCTAGGTTCTTCATAACCCTTTTTTTTTTAGATTCCATATATATGTGTTAGCATACGGTATTTTTCTCTTTCTGACTTACTTCACTCTGTATGACAGACTCTAGGTCCACCTCACTACAAATAACTCAATTTCGTTTCTTTTTATGGCTGAGTAATGTTCCATTGTATATATGTGCCACATCTTCTTTATCCATTCATCTGTCGATGGATACTTAGGTTGATTCCATGTCCTGGTTATTGTATATACTGTTTCATCTTTAATGGTGACATTTCATGACAACCATGAAGGGATCTGAAGGAGATGAAGCCCCCTGGAACTGCATGCCCTCTGCTCCTGTGAGATGTCTTCTTAGCGGTTCACAAGCCTCCTCTCAGATTCGAGCTCCCTCTTTTTGGCTGAGCCCTCTGACTTTATTCAGGATCTGTTTTCCTGAAGGCATTGTCCTTTTGGTGAGTACTTGTTTGTTTTTCTGAACTTCTAAGTTAACATTATGGGATCCCACAAACACTCTCAGGATGGCGCTTCCTTTGGGACCCTGGCCCATTCTGTGTTTAAAAACTATGGTCCCCCCTCACTTGCATTTTTAATGAAATGGACTGACCTAACCAAAGATAATTTAGAACTTCAGTGGCCATTATGGCGAAGCTTCAACCTCCCCAAATTTGTTTCTCTCAGAACTAAACTTGAGGACCAAAACTCTAAAATACAACAAATTGAATGGGATACCTATTTCAGTTGACATTTTGAGGCTTTACAAAAAAACCTTTCTAAATTGACAGGGGTGAATAAACCATTACAAGAAGATTAAAACGCATTGAAAGACTCTTCATCCTCTTCCCCTACTGCACTTATTCCACCTCCTTTGTACCCACCACATCCTCATTCCAACCCTTCCAGTGAATTTCCATTTTTCTCCAAACCTCTCCCTATTTTCTCTTCATCCGAACCTCTTAGAACGTGCTCCTTTAAAATCAGTCCCTCTGAGGATCGTATTGCTAAGCCCCCAATTTCCTATGTCCTCTAGACTAAGGCCAAACTAAAAGCCATAGTCAAGGATTTTCCTAGAGCTACTGAAGATCCTTAAAGATTTTGCAGAGACATTTAATACAGTTACCCAGATTTACCAGTCAGGTTCCTCAGATTTATACCAGCTAGTTCACATGCTTGTTGGCAAAGGCCAAGCCTAGCATTGAATGAAAACAGCTACTTGGGGTAATCCTGAAAAATCTCTAGAACTGCAAATGAGAGACCTACCCCCTGCCTTGTTATAGGATCAGGCTGGGCAGTTGCTAAATGACTTCACCTGGAAATCCCCAAAACCTGTGAACTTGAATAAGATTCAGGCTTACACTCAGAAACCCAGTGAACCTGTGTACAACTATTACAGTCAACTCCAAATGTTTTTGAGATTTCTGGTCTCCCTCTGGATGTCCAATCCGATTGGGTAGGCTTCAAATCTGTGTTCATGAATGGGCTAAACCAGGACTTTTCTCTCTTGGTTAAGAGAACCAGAATAGAATGGGAAACCATGTCCATTGCAGACTTAGTTTGGCAAAATAATTAGCCTGCACCCTAGATGATTACACTAAGAAAAAGACCATTAAAATCCTAATCTCTAGCTTCAGCAGATGGAGGCCTTTAAGCAAAATCCCCCCGGCCTGTTGTTACTGTGAGAAGTCAGGACACTGAAAAAAAAGGCTGCTATAAACTAAATGGTCCAGGAGTCTTCAGTCACCCAACCAATCTTTCCAATGTCCTTCCACATCCCAATGATGGGACTCCGAGGAATCACAGGGGCTTTCCCCAACCCTTCTCCAGGCTGGGAATGACTTTCCACTGGGGCTACTATTAAACAGCCCCTGCTTCAGAATACTAAATGATTCATATAGTGGGGATCTCTGATAAACTTCAACAAGTCAAGAGAAAAAAAAACATTGCATCAAAAATGCCCTTTGAACAAGACCATTGCATCAAAAGTGCCCTTTGAACAAGACCGAACAGACTGGTGATGACAAAGTGAGAGAGCAGGTTGACACACTGTTGAAAGTGTTGCATATCGTGAATTTTAACACCAGTGTGCAGACTTTAAAGTTGCTTTCCCAAGTAATGAATTCTCCGCAGATGATAGCAGACCAAAATTATGCAGCATTGCACGGAAGATGTTGATCCAGGGATGATGTTTATTCCTAAAATACAACCCAGGAAAATCTGTCCTCACTGCTTCTAGGCACTTTACATTGCCTGATGGACCATGCGAGCCTTGGCGAATGGATTTCATACAGCTTCCCCCACCTCACGGACGTAAATATGTCTCGGCAACGATTTGCATGTTTTCTTTCTGGACTGAAGCTTCTCCATGTAGACAGGCTACTGACTCCTCCGTGGCTAAGAACCTATTGGAAAAGATCATTCCTACCTGAGGGAACCGCCCCCAAACTTCATAGCGATAGGGGAACCCACTTTACTGGTCAAGTGTGACAAGAAGTCTGTGCCATATGGCCAGTTCTGCAACGTTTTCACCGCAGTTATCATCCACAGTCTCCAGGACTAGTCGAATGTACCAATGGCATCATCAAAACCCAACAGGAAAAATCTGTAGAGACCCTTCAGATACCCTGGCCAAAAGCATTGCCATTGGTCCTTCTGAGCCTTAGGGCCACTCCTTTCGGAACCCACGAACTATGCTTAACCACATATTAGAACAATCTTTCCATGGCATGCTCCCAGGACATGAAGACCTTAAGCACCATACCTTACAACCTGGAGAGTTGTCTATTGGAAAAGACATCACTCTCTTCAACGCCACTGGAGAGGTCACTATCAGGTAATGTTAACCAACCCTTGTGCCACGAAACTCCAAGGAATAGGCTCTTGGATCCATATATCACATCTAAAGAAAGCACCAAACCCTGACTGGACCTACATCCCAACTGGTGACCTAAAAGTAAAGATGTACAAGAATTGAAGCATACAGTAGCTTAAGGAAACAGCTTTCCCATGATGACCGGCCTGTATATCTTTTCCTTACTCTTACTTCTTGCCTTATCTTCTCCCTCTCTTTCTTGGAAAGACAATGCTCTTACCCATATTTCCTAATCCATTGCCAAAGGGGGAAACCTTCTGACTGTTGAATATGTTACCAGAAACCTCGATATGTCCATGACAGTGGTGACCCTCTGGTATTAAGTCTGCTTGATGTGACGAAATAGCCCCTCTCTTTGCAGCCTTTAGGGACAAAATCCACAGAACAGAATGTTTTCTTCTTTTTTTTTTTTTTTTTTTTTTAGAATGTTTTCTTCTTAAATATTCCCCAAACGTCATTGACTCTTGGCTCTAAAGGACCAACTGGTAAATTCCAGTTAGTGGCACTGTTAGTAAGTCTTATGTGCACCACCTGGCTTTAGCCTTGTCTGTGGCAAATGAAACTCTCAATGAGCCTATGAATGTTTGGACAGCTGGTAAATGGGAGGCCAGTGTTTACTGGGATATTTAACCATCCTTGTTAATATCTATAATAAATCCGAAGCTTCCCACTGATCTTCCCCATTATATCTTCGTAAGCATCTTAAATGGGAACTACCTGGGGCATACATGACTCCGGGCTTGCCTCCATAGCGAGAGGCTTTCCCCCTCGGGTCAAAGTTCCAATGAGAATATGAACATAAACCTCTCCCTCACATTAGAAGAGCTAGCTGATCCTGCAGCCTGACAATGATCACTTGATTCCTTGGCTAAAGTAGTGGTAGACAAGCAATAGCCTTGATTTTGAACCAGGTGGCATTAGCATATACCACCTGTTGCATATGGGTAAACGCCTCTGGAGAAGTAGGAACTCAATTATACGAGAACAGGGAACGAGTGCACTTGCTAGTTGACTACTTTAGGATCATGACTTAAAGCCATCATACAAACAAAGTCATATTACTTTTAATTCGCTTTGTATAATCTTAAATTTTTGCACCTTTGCCTGCCCAACCTCTGCAGAAACTATGCACCAAACAGAATGTTGACTCAACAGATGCTTTCAAGGAAAGATTTTGATCAAAAGGGGAAAATGTGAAAATGAACCAAGGAAACCTAAATCAAAATGGAGTCAGGAAGCCATGAAGAGAGGGCTCTCACACACAAATCACTCACTGCCGCTTACGGACCACAGCAGGAAGAAGGGTTTCCTTCTGACTCAGCAACAACGAGCTGCTCACCAGTTGCAGCTAACAAAAAAGAAAACTGCCACAGCCCTATCCAGTTTCCTCCTAAAACCTAGTGAAAGCTGACCTTCCCTTTGTCTCCTCTGACATGCCTATGGTTCATCATAGTTTGTTTCTCTCAAATTGTAATTCCTCTGCTATTCCTGAATAAACTCATTTTGGCTAGCTTAAGACCTTGTTATTTTTAAGATCAACGCGTCCCATAAACTGCATCGATGATGATGATGATGACGATGATGTTTGGCAACACCTCTCATCTCTCAAGCATCAGGAAGGCATCGTGTTCACTCCTCTCCTCAATAAAGGGAGAGTGGCTTTCCTCCAAAAGCTTCCCTATACATTTCAGTTTTCACACAGCTCAATCTGGCCTGTGGATGAATTCAGATGGAATGAATCTGGAGATATCAGGCTGTGGCTATGACAAAGTAGGAGGAAAAAGGCACCCTGCTGCCCTGTTCCTGGGCCAGAACTGGAAGTATTGAGAGGGGAGGGTTGGACCTCTGATTCCCTCAACTTTCCCCAGCATTCTGTCTCAGAATTTCTCCAGTCTCTCCAGGGTTCCTGAATGTGGCTTCAACCGAGCACCTCCTCTGATCTAGCCACTGTGCCAGTCTCTGGGAAGACAAAGTCAAGGAATGCCGGGTCTGGCCTGTGTCACTTCCCCTCTCTGGGCCTCCATTCTCTCCTCTGTAAAAGGGAGTGAGGAGTGAGTGGAAGGGTTGGGGGAATGAGTGGGGACTGATGGAAGTTTGAGGATGGAGGTGCTAGATGAGCTCTGGGGTCACCTCCTACGGATGGCCACTCTGACAGGCTTAGCCTTGCAGACCTGGCTGTCCCTTTTCCTGGTTCTAGCTCCACCCTTCCAGCTCCTCCCCACTCCCCACATTCTCCATAGTTGAGAAAGAAACAGAGTGCCTAGGAAAGATGCCTTTTCCTGTCTCCAACCTCTAGGGCACACCCGACCCCTCCCAGTGCAGAGTGTTGTCCACTTCTCCTCACTGGAACTAGAGACTCCTTCACCTAAACCCAGGCTCACCCTTTCCTTAGGTCCTAACTAAACCTCTTAGCAAAGAGTTTAAATAATTTATCCCCCGGTCCCATCTCCTATTTAGTGTGTTCTGTGCCAAGCACTTTCTGTACATTATCTCAATTAACGTCACAAAAATCCTTTGGGATGGATGTCATCCACCTCAATTTGCCAACAAGAAAACAGGTTGGAGGAGGTTAAGCAAGTTGACCAGGATCGCCAACCAGGAAGTGACAGCATCCAAACGGCCCAGCCTCCTAACTCACTTCTTCTGGTTCTGCCCCGAGGGGGTGGCAAACAGGTCTCCAGTGACATTGCACAGCCCTGAAGCACCCTTCAGACCAGATCCTCCTCGTTGCTTAACTCCTAGATCCCGCCCTTTCCCACTTCAGCAGGGTTTGCGGTAAGGCCTAGAGGCCTAGAGCAAATGGCTGGATTCAAAGTGAGAAGCCACAGTCACCTCGCCGACCCCCGGGCCCCTGCACCCAACTCTCAGGGAAAAGCTGGAAGGTGCAGGGTACCTGTGCGCTCTGCGGAGCTGCCGGGGATTTGGCCAAGACCAGGTGCAGCCCGCCCCCGGACCGGGGTCGGGGCGGAGACAGGGCTGAGGGGGGCGGGCCCGGGTGGGGGTCGGGGCGGAGCCGGGTACCGAAGAGGGGGCGGGGCTAGGGCTGGAGTCCGGGCGGAGCCTGGAGCAGGGGCTGGGGGAGCCGGGGCCGAGGTCCAGGACCCCGTTGGGGCACACCCGGGGACCTGAGCAGGGCCAAGGTCTGGAGGGGTCAGGGCGGAGTTGGGGACCGGAGTGGGGCCGGGGCCGGGAGCCCAGGGCGGGGGCGGGGCCCGGGTAAGGCGGGGCGGGAATGGTCTTCCGAGTTGCCAAGGCGGGAGGGAAAACAGTAGGCGGAGGAGAGGAGGAGGGGAGAAGGGAGGAGGGAGGAGGGCAGAGGGAAGAGGGCAGAGGGAAGAGGGCCGTGACTTGGCAGCTCCAGCTTCGCTCAGCTTCGCTCCGCGCACCCACGCCTCGCTGCCCCGCTTCGTGCCCCCCACCCGGGCATGCGCCCCCCGAACCCCCGGCCACCCAGAGCCCGCGCCGCCCCCCAGAGCCTTCGCAGAGCCGGCTGCGCAGAATGGGCGCCCTCGGTCCCAAGCCGCCGCCGCTGCTGCTGCTGTTAATCCTGGGTAAGCCCGGCTCTGGCTCCCAGCCCCGCCCGGCAGGTGCCTGCCACCTGGTGACCAGCCCTGCCCTCCTCTCCAGCATTTCGGAGCCCCTCGCACCCCCTTCTCCGTCAGGGGCTCCCCCAGCCTTCCCGGGCCTGGCGCCCAGCTGCTGTCTGTGGCCGCGCTCCGAGCCAGTCTTGGGGCGGGCGGGGGTGGGGTAGCGGTGAATGCTCCCCAGTTCTGGGCCCCGGGCTGGGGCACAGTGAGGACCCACCGGATGTCGCCCCCAGGAACCGCCAGGCCCCACTTCTCAGCCGGCACCCTCAGGTCCTGAGGTCGCTGCGCACAAATGCTGCGACTCCTCTCTGCCTCACTTAGCTTAAGGCCCAGCCTTGCGTGCTCGCCCTGGTGGGCAGTGCCTGTCCATCTTTATAATTGCCCAAGTTGGCTGGAGGCCCAGGGGCCGGTTCTGCCCACAGTCTTTGAAGTACGTCTACCCTAACTGCACCCCCCTCCCACCCCCCTTCATCATCTGAAGTTGGAAGCAGTTCCATCTCCATCCTGGGCTGGGTCTTTCCCCCACTTTCCCTCTCCCAGATAGCAGCACTTGGCTCTGTAGCCTCCCACTGGTTGTCACACCCCCTTAGTCCCAGCTTCCCTGCCTCAGGAGAAACCAGGCTCCATGGAGACTGATGCTGAGATCTCCAAGCACCCTGTACCTGTTGTGGTGGGTGTTCACGGTGGGATGTTCTGGGCCACCGCTGCATGGATGCATGAGGACCGTGACAGTGGAAATGTTTTTGGCGTGAACGGGAGGGCTCCCTGTAGGGATGGTCTGGGGAGGAGTATGGTATCGAGGCAGTGAGACTGCCTGTACAGATGTTCAGGAGACTGAAACCCTTGAAGTAAGAATACAGGGTGGTGAGGGGGTGGCTTTGGTGCCAGGATTTGGAGCTGCCATAGTTAAGGCAGAGGCTGACGTAGCCCCAGCCGCCTGTTTCTAGACCAGAGCTCCATCGTGGTGCCAAGGAGCCTCCCTGTGCTGCATAGGTCCCTGGGCCCTGGGGGACTAGAATGAGTCCTCTCCTTGGGGCCCTGGGTGGGAGGCAGGAGGATATACAGAGGAAGGAGCTGTGAGGCCTGGCTGCCTAGTACTTGGCCCTTTTTCCCCAGTGGGCAGCGTGGAGCAGAGAGGAGCCCAGGGTAAATGTGGTGCAAAGAGACAGAAGAGCTTGCCGAGATGTGAGCGCCCTGGGTGTAGGTGCTTAACTTTCATTTTGAAGATGAGGAAATGAAGTCACTTGCCCCAGAGAACATATCTAGTGAGTGTTGGGGCTTGGATTTGAGACCACTCCCATGTGACTCCAAAGCAGGTCTCTTTGCTCTCCTTTCCCTCTCCGCTAACACAGAGGAGGGGACCTGGCTGGGGAGAGAGCTGCCTGGCAGCTGGTTTCCCAAGGCAGTGGGGGTGACTTTCCCATGGGGATCTCCAAGCATCAGCATTTGTGGAGCCAGGAAGATGGGAGGGGGCCCTCCTGAGCAGAGTCTGCCCGGAGCCCAGGGAAGGTGTCAGCTCGGTGTCTCCGCCATCACTCTGATTATGAAACATCCTCGGGCAGAGCCCTGCTGAGACACAGGCTCACTCACTGTCAGGGTGGAAGCTCTTAGCTCTCCTCCAGAAACTGAGGCCTGGGAGTGGAAGGGGCTGGTCCAAGCGGTACAGCTGGGGATGGGGATGGGGCTGGGGCTGGAACCCGACCTCCTGATCCCAGCCTGTGCTCTAACCGAGCAACCACAAGTTTTCCCTCTGACTCAGCCGCAGGAAGAAGGGAAAGGTAAGGGTAGTGCTTCTGGAGGAGCTGAAGGACAGTTTGACTAAAGATTAGGTGTTTTCCTCCAGCCGGTTATGCCCCTGGGAGTGACATTCTGGTTGGTGAGGTCAGTGCCCTCAGGCCTCTCCTTGGAGTTCCCCATGCCTCTCTGGCTTTGTCCCTCTGCAGGGGCGTGTGGAAGCTAGCCAAGGATAGTAGGAACTTGGCCAAGACGTTATACTTCTTGTACCTTAACTTTCTCATCTGTAAAATGGAGGCAGAGGGCTGACGCAGCCCTTCTTCCATTCTGAGGTTCTGTGATCTGGGGCTGTGGAAGGATGGAAGGAGAGAAGGAGGAAGCTGAGCCCTCCAAGGCCACCGGGAGTATCTGCGAGGGCAGGGTAGGGGTGAGGGTGGGGTGAAGAAGAATTTTGGCCTCTCTGAGGAGAGAAAGATGGGAAAGGGCAGCTGGGGGGTTATTGCCACCCTACTGAAAGGGAGCGGGGATGTAAATAAATGCACACCATATGCAAATGAAGGCTTCTGTTAGGGAGTTGGAGGGGGTGGGGTGAGGGTTGTTTGTCAGCTGGGCCTGCCCAGGAAGATTGGCAGGCACTGGTGGGGGAGGGGAGCTTCTGCCTCCAGAGGCAAAGGGCAGAGGCTGGTTCTTACCCCATGAGCCTCAGCTGCCTCGGCAGCCCTGCGGGGCAGAGAAGCAGTGAGCTCATGGCACAGCTGGAGTGGGGAGGGATTGTGTGGTGAGAACTGACTGGGCCTGTGCTCTGTCCTGCTCCGGCCACTGGCTCCATTGTCTGGAGTCCCCTGGCCCAGGTGACACAGCTGAGTGAACCAGCCCTTCTGATCAAGATTTTGCCAGCTCCCTTCAAACAAAGGAGGGGGACATGTGGTCTCAGGATCCCTTAGCTAGAAGGCTCAACTGGCATAAACGTGGGGAGATGGGGTGGAGGGGGAATTAAGGCACAGCTGGAATCGGGAATGGTTAAATCAGGAAGCAGATACACTCCTTTCTGACCTTAGATGCTCTGCTTCTGGCCTCCCAGTAATGGGGTGTTTCTGGGGTCTGAGGCAAACCTGGCTCTATACCACCACTTCCTTGAGACCCAGGTGTCTTACCTCCCAGCATCCTTTGCCTGTTCTCGGAACAGGGCCCAAGTGTATACCAACTTTCCTCAGGTTTCCTTTCCTTTCACAAGCAGAGGTCAAGAGTGATGCGGGGGTGGGGGTGGGGGGATGCAGTAGGGACCCAGGCATCCCTAACTTCTCCTGTCCTTCTCTATAGGAGTCGGGTGCTGTGCCCGGGAGGTGCTAGTCCCTGAGGGGCCCCTGTATCGCGTGGCTGGCACAGCCATCTCCATCTCCTGCAATGTCACTGGCTACGAGGGCCCTGCTCAGCAGGACTTCGAGTGGTTCCTGTACAGGCCTGAGGCCCCAGAGGCTGCCCTGGGCATTGTCAGTACCAGGGATACCCGATTCTCCTATGCTGTCTTTGGGCCCCGAGTGGCAGCTGGTGAGGTACAGGTGCAGCGTCTGCAGGGTGATGCCGTGGTGCTCAAGATTGCCCGCCTGCAGGCCCAGGATGCTGGCATTTACGAGTGCTACACACCCTCCACTGATGCCCACTACCTGGGCAGCTACAGCGGCAAAGTGGAACTGAGAGGTACTGGGCCCTGGGATGGGGTCAGGGCCGTGCCCTCCCAAAAGGCAGAAAGTCAGGGCCAGCAGGGACCTAAGAGGAACCTGAGCCCCAACGAGGTTAAGTGACTTGCATAAAGTCACCCAACAAGTTAGTGGCTGGCCTGAGACTCTAACCCAGAACTCTGGGTTAACTCCCTTCATTCCAGTCCACTGCTCTTATTCTGTCCAGCTACTTCCTGGGAGAGAAGAAGTGTCCTTAAGCTGTCCAGCACCTTTCCATTCCCTGATGGGGTAGGGGAGCCTGATAGGGTGAACAGACTCCATTCCTGGAGATTCCAGGATCCAGATCTGGGGGAGTGGGGGTGGCGGGGGAAATAGAGGCAGGGTAGGAGGAGTGAGACCACATGACATTCTTGCTCTCAAGTTTCTTTGTCTTCTGAGAAAGAAGACAGAGCCACTCTTCTGAGTGTTTCAAACAGGGGTCAGTCTCAAACATAAGGGTCAGTAGGCGATGGGCTGGTTCTATGAAATTCAACAAGTATTGAGCGCCTGTTGTGTGCCCGGCACTGTGCTTGGCACCATTGGGTTACAGAAGAAATAATACAGCATGAAGTCTCTGCCTTCTAGGAGCTCACAGTCTATTTAGGGAAATAGGTTGTAAGTAGGAAACAGTACCGAGGGTTAGTTACTGTACAGCTCCCAGCCCTCCCTCACTCCAGCTGTTCTCTCCAGTTCTTCCAGATATGCTGCAGGTGTCTGCTGCCCCCCCAGGGCCCCGGGGCCGTCAGGCCCCGACTTCACCCCCTCGCCTGATGGTGCACGAGGGGCAGGAGCTGGCACTGGGCTGCCTGGCACGGACGAGCACGGAGAAGCACACACACCTCGCCGTGTCCTTTGGGCGAGCTGTGCCCGAGGCGCCAGTGGGGCGAGCAACTCTGCAGGAAGTGGTGGGACTCCGGCCCGACATGGCCGTGGAGGCCGGAGCTCCCTATGCTGAGCGGCTGGCGGCAGGGGAGCTGCGGCTGGGCAAGGAGGGGACTGAGCGCTACCGCATGGTGGTGGGGGGCGCCCAGGCGGACGACGCAGGCACCTACCACTGCACTGCCGCTGAGTGGATTCAGGATCCCGATGGCAGCTGGGCCCAGATTGCGGAGAAGAGGGCTGTCCTGGCCCATGTGGACGTGCAGACGCTGTGTGAGTGCCACGCGTCCCACTGTGCCAGCTGGGAGCCTTGGTATCTCAGTAGGCACCATGGGCACTAGATGGCTATCGTCTGGCTCCAGGGAGCCCACCTTCCCTAGAGTGAAGTCCCATTAGTATCGCTTCCTGTTAGCACCTGTACCCATGACGGGCTTTCTCTGCTCAGAAATTGGGTGTGGGGATGGGAGGGCCATGGCTGAGGCGTGAGAGCCAGGCCCCTGGATGGCAAAGACGGGTGGCCTCGAAGTTGCTGCTATCAAGGAAGGACAGGTGCTCTGTGCCCTCTCCTGCCTCCCTGACACCCCTTCCCCTCCTGTGTTTCAGCCAGCCAGCTGGCAGTGACAGTGGGGCCTGGGGAACGTCGGATCGGCCCGGGGGAGCCCTTGGAGCTGCTGTGCAATGTGTCAGGGGCCCTGCCCCCAACAGGCCGTCATGCCGCGTACTCCGTGGGCTGGGAGATGGCACCTGCAGGGGCACCTGGGCCCGGCCGCCTGGTTGCCCAGCTGGACACGGAGGGTGTGGGCAGCCTGGGCCCTGGCTACGAGGGCCGGCACATTGCCATGGAGAAGGTGGCTTCCAGAACCTACCGGCTACGGCTGGAGGCTGCCCGGCCTGGGGATGCGGGCACCTACCGCTGCCTCGCCAAGGCCTATGTCCGAGGGTCTGGGGCCCGGCTTCGGGAAGCCGCCAGTGCCCGCTCCCGGCCCCTCCCCGTGCACGTGCGTGAGGAAGGTGAGAGGGGGCGGGTTGGCCCTGGACAGGATATGGGGTCTGCAGAACCTTTCCCTTCTGTTTCTGTGCCTCTCTCCCTCTCCATCGGCTGCCTCCGTGTCTCAGTCTCACACTCCTCTTCTAAGATTGTGGGAACACCCGGAGTTTCTGGGGTGTTGCTTGGACAGCAGTCCTAACCCCCACGCCCCTTTCACCTTCTGACTTTTGTTCTGCAGGTGTGGTGCTGGAGGCTGTGGCCTGGCTAGTGGGAGGCACAGTGTACCGCGGGGAGACGGCCTCCCT
This sequence comes from Phocoena sinus, assembly GCF_008692025.1. Lineage (NCBI taxonomy): Eukaryota > Metazoa > Chordata > Mammalia > Artiodactyla > Phocoenidae > Phocoena > Phocoena sinus. Next base: position 117,396,079 of record NC_045763.1, on the reverse strand, counting down.
GCTCTGCAACATCTCTGTGCGGGGCGGCCCCCCCGGGCTGCGGCTGGCTGCCAGCTGGTGGGTGGAGAGGCTGGAGGACGGGGAGCTGAGCTCTGCCCCTGCCCAGCTGGTGGGTGGCGTGGGCCAGGACGGTGTGGCAGAGCTGGGGGTCCGGCCCGGAGGAGGCCCCGTCAGCGTGGAGCTGGTGGGGCCCCGAAGCCATCGGCTGAGACTGCACGGCTTGGGGCCCGAGGACGAAGGCGTGTACCACTGTGCCCCCAGCGCCTGGGTGCAGCACGCCGACTACAGCTGGTACCAGGCAGGCAGTGCCCGCTCAGGGCCTGTCACGGTCTACCCGTACACACATGGTGAGTGGTGCAATCCCTTGCTCATGTGCCCCCCGCCTCCCTCAGCCCCATGCTCTTGTTCTCCTCTCTGCATCTCATCCTCCTGCTAGTGGTCCCTCTGGTTCCTCTTTCTCTTCCTCTTTGCTTCACACGGAAAGTCTGAAAGTCCAGCTTTCAGCCCTTCAGTGCCCGGCTGCCCCAGTGTCCTGGTGGTAGGGGCTGGCTTGAGCGCAGAGCGGGCAGGGAGCAGGTGGGGGAAAGCTGTGTGGGAACGGGAGGAGGTGGTGTGGACAGCCTGACCGAGAAGGTACTGGCACGTGGGTGGAGGGCAGTGACACCCCAGACTGAACACAGCCATCCTCTCTCGCCCAGCCCTGGACACCCTGTTTGTGCCCCTGCTGGTGGGTGCAGGGCTTGCCCTAGCCATCGGAGCCACCATCCTGGGCTCCATCACCTGCTGCTTCATGAAGAGGCTGCAGAAACGGTGATCCCTCACACCCCAGGTGAGGGGCAAGGACCCCCATCCCCACCCCTGTCTTCCCTAGTCCTGAGATGAGCAGCTCCCTCCCTGGTCCCAGCTGGAGAAGGAGAAGCCCCTCTCAGCTCTGTGGGCCAGGGCCAGGAGGAATTCACACTCTCCTTAGCCCCCTCCACGTGCGTTCTCCCGTTCCTGCAGGTGTGACTATCTTCCAGCCCAGCCGCAAGCCCGCCTCTGGTGTCTGAATACCCTCTCCCTTCTTCCTGCCCTTCCTTTAATTTATTTGACCTACTCCCACCCAGAGTGGGGGACACGGCCCCCATGCCCCACTCCTTCCTTCCCAAGCTCCTCCCTCTGGCCTTCTGTTCATGATCTCATACATAGCCCAACGGGAGGCCGTTCCCTGTCCTAGAATTAGTTTTTCTAAAATGTGAATAAACTTGTTTTATAAAATCCAGGGCTGGCTGTGTCTTCCCCGCTATGAGGCTCTAAGAGGCAGGGGCGCGTGGCAGGTGGGCTACTGGGGGCTGACAGCCTCTTCTGGACGACCCGCACCTCTCTTCCCCCCAAGAAACACCATCTGGCCACCGTGGGCCGTGCCACCTACCCCGGGAGGGGAAACCTGGGTCCCATCTGCTGTCTGAGCTGTCAGTGCAGAGCCAGTTCCTGTTGGGATTCCTCCTTGGGGTGGGGAGAGAGAAAGGGGGATGAGTTCCAGTTGAGCACGGCCTCTGCCCCCAGACGTCTCCTAGGTTGCAGGGCAGGGTCTTCCAGGGCCCGGTGCCCTTTTCTGAGTCCCCACGCTATTCTGCAGTCTCATTCTCTCCGTCAGGCTAATCTTGGACCTGACTCCTCCCCCCAGGCCCTGGGGCCTCAGCCTTTCTCCTCCTGATCTCCATTATTCTGCCTGACGGCAGCAGAATGGAAGGCCCGGAACACAGCCACCTAGGCGACGGGAACGCCAGCAGTCAGAGGGGCCCCTGCATACACCCGCCCCACCACCTGCGCGCAAGCCCCCTCGCTTCACCCATCCTCCCGTGCCCCCGGGGCTCCCCGCATTTGTCTCCGCCTAAGGATTCTCGGATCCTAGAATTCTTAGCTGCACTGCACCTCGAGAGGCACGCAGTCTACCTCTTTCAACTCAGTGATTTAAACATTTATTGAGCATTACCAGTTTACCAAGTGTTGTTTTTACAGATAGGGAAACTGAGGCCCAGAGAAGTGATGCGACTTGCCCAGAGTCATAGAACTAATTCGTGACAGTGTCAGGCCTAGAACCCAGGTCCCCAGACTCCTTGCACTGCACACAGTGGGGCCCTGAGTGGTCGCTGAGTGGCAAGGAGAGGGGTGGCGGGGTCTCAATGCCTTCCATCCAGCCTCAGTTCCTCTACGGTGGGTTCACTTGCAATGGGTGAACTACTGCGTGAGTGAGTGTGGACACCCAGAGCCCGCTCCCTCCTGTCCAGACTCCAGATGTTTCAGCAAATTAAACCAGAACTGTTTCTTACCCCATGCCCCAACATTTGTTCTTTGGGAACAGCCAGCACCAGTGTTCAGGGACCTCATCTTTGGGTGATAGTGACCCAAGTCACCATGTGACCTGAGGCAAAACTGTTCTCTCCGAGCAGACCCAAGCTGGCGTGGGCTCCCTCCGCAGCCCCCTTTCCTGCTTCCAGGAGGCACAGCATCCCCCAGGACCCCAGCTTCCCAGCCTGGAATGCAGCACACTGGGGTGCTTCCCCACAAGGGGCTCAGACTTTTGTTAAAGAACAGGAACGGGGTACAGCCAGGGCCAAGGGCTGGAGGTCACTGCTGGGCCCGTGTGGTGGGAGGGTGTGTCTGCCTGTGTGTACACGTCTCTCCCAGAGGCAGGTCCCCCTACCTCTGCCCCTTCTCGACTCGCCATTGCTCCTCCTTCACAATCCTGGGGTGGGGGGTGTCCCTGGTGACCGCGATGACACCAGGAAGGGGGTGCACGTGGCATGGGAACACCTCTCCAGGGGCTCCTGCCCCAGCTGGGCAGACAGCAGGTCACAGTCACATCCAGACATTTGGACTCTCGCTTCTCTCTCACATCTTCTCCCACATTTAATCCTGCCTCTTAAGTCCTACGTGGGATTCTCTCCTTTGCCACAGATGCCCTTCCTACCTCAGCTCGCCACCACCTTGGCAGCACGTCCCCTGAAGCCTTCCCGACTGCTCTGTACCATCTATCTTGCCTACTCATCTTGCCCAAACACCATCTCTAGCTTGTCACAGCCCGATTTCCACTGACGGGTGAGTCCCTAGGCCCAGAGTCAGACTCTTCAGCCTTGGTTTCACGGTCTCCTTTCCCCCCACCGCAGTTCTCCATACCCATTATATTTCAGTCTCCTCCCCAAGGACCCTCAGCTTGATGCCCACCTCCTGACAGGACCCCCAAGTCTGCTTAGGGAAGGGCTTCTTGGAGCGTGGTCCCCGTTCCAGCAGCGTCAGCAGGACCTGGGACTTGTTAGAAATGCAAAGTTTTGGTCTCTACCGCAGACCCATTAAGTCAGAAACTCTGGGAGTGGGACTCGGCCATATGTGTTCCCAAGCCCTCCAAGGGACCCTGATGCCTACCCAAGTTCGTGACTGCTGGCTCAGGTCACTCTCCAGGCCTGACGCAATGCCTAGCTTTCTGATTACCAAGCCCTTCCACCCCGTGCTCGGAGAGATCGCCCAGGTTCTCAGTTTGAAACAGCTGCCACAGGCATATTTCTCTGTTTTCCCCACGTGTACTATATTCCTAGAATAGGAATCGGGTCTCTGACTGTCCTCCCCACACATGCCTGGGTCAATGCTCTGGACCCAACGGGCACCCAGTGAACCACGTGAATGACTCCCTCTCACTGTGCCCTAAGACTGATTCTGCTTTCCTGAGGACCCCGTGTCCCAGCTCTAGTGAACTCATGTTTCTCTATCTCTCCCTGGCCCTTCTTCCTCCTCAGAACCTCTCTATCCCCTCCCACCCCTGCAGTGGTACTCACGAGACCTCACTTCACTGTCAGAAAATAGCCATCCTTTGTTCGCCTTTCCTAGGCCCTGCCCCAGGGCCCCAGCTCTGGCATCTCCCCCATCGCTGGTTTCCCTGCACACATGGACAAGGTCATTCACACCCTGCTGAGCCGCCCTGCAGCCTTTCACCCTCCCTCTCAGCCTGTCACAGTGGCAGGGGTGGAGCTGGGAGGGCACCCTCCTCATCTCTGCCCGCCTCCGTCCAGCTTTCTCACCTCTGGGTCAGCTTGGGCTACTGTGTCCAGTGAGACAGGTGCGCCAGACTCAGGGAAGCTGGCTGAGGAGGTGAGTGGGGACTAAAATCCAGCCCACACTCTGCTCCCCAAGCCATGCACCCTAGTTTGGGGTAGTGTCAGTCTGGAGGAAAAAGCCGCCTTTTTAGAATTTGCACCAAGATGCTCTATGAGTTAGCGGCAGCCCTGAGCACACCACCTGTCTGTTGGTCTGTTGGCCCATTCACCTATCCACTGGCTGGCTGTCTCTCTCTGTTTCCACCTTCTCATCCAACCCGCATAGGTCCATCCTTCTGTCCATCCATCCACACGTGAACAGAAGTGAAGGTCAAACACAGACAGGCTGGCAAGTTTACCCATTCCCCACCCTCCATTCTCCTGAAATCAGGATCTCTCCCATCCATGTTGGATCCCAGACCTGAGATTCTGAGGAGGCTCCCCAGCTTTAGTGCATTCCCAGGGACCTTGCCTGCGCCCTCCTCCACCTTCCGTAACCAGCTCCCCAGGTACCTGTGTCTGGCCCTGCCACAGGGATCTGGAGGAAACTGGTCACACCTTGGACTCACTCTCCGGGGGCGGCAGGCAGCCATTCTGCTCTTTGTCAGCCCCAGCCTCTTCGCCCGCCCCCTCCCCCAGCCCCTCCTCCTCCACCTTCTCGTCCAGCCGGCTGGGGATGGACCAGTAGAGATGGGCGTCAAGGCGGGCTGCAGCCTCGGCCAGCTCCCGGGCGCTGCATGAGGGTGTGGGCACCTCAAAGGTCTGGTGGAAGCTGGCATAGTCTACCTCGTAGAAGCCATCCTCCAGGGTCAGCACTGACGTGAAGCGGTGACCCCACAGCACCTCATCCACCAGGTAGGAGCTCCGAGCTTGGCATGTCATTCCTGGGGGTAAGGGCATGGGTCAAGGGGGATCCCGGCCCCAGCCTTCCCTCCCCTGCCTCATTCCACAACCCTATTCCTAGAACCCTTCCCTGGAGCCCTCCTCAAGGACCCCCACCCACCCACTTTGGTCCAGCCTGCTTTCTCTTCCTTCCCAACTCTTGTACTTATCCAGTTCCCCCTCCTCCTCTCCATTTGCCCCAACTCCTCTTAACCTCCAGCCCACATTCTCCCCTCCTCTCCACTGGAGATGCCAGTCAGAGAAGCTTAACCTTGAAACCGACCTTGGGGATCATCTAGCCCAATTTTCCTCTCCATACAGGGCTCCCCACTGGAGCATTCCCAATAATGGGCAACTAGCTTGCTCTTGATTACATCTCAGGATTGAGAGCTCACTACCTCACAAGGAGCCCACTCCTTTGTGTGACGGCTCTAATATTTGGGTTGTTCTTTATACAGAGCTAAAATCTGCCACCCTTATTTTCACTCTCCTGCTATATGACACCCCTTCAAGTATCTGAAAGCAGGAGTCTCAGTTTTCATCATGTCTTCTCTCCTTCAGGCTGAACATCCCTGTCTCCCTCCACCATTCCTGATGTGACCTGGCTTCCAAAAATTTTACTTTCTTGACTGCAAACCAGAGTGGCCAAGGAGGATCCTTTAAGCACTCTGAGTGTGATAAATACTCCGACTGTGGCCTGATCCATGCATAAGAGAGGGCTCGCCACTTCTCTCTTCTGGCCATGATGCTTTAGCTAATAGGGCCCAAGATTACATTACATAAACATTTTTGGAAGCTGTATCACATTGCCTGTGGCCAACTAAAACCCCCAATTCTTTTTTCACCAGAGCTCTTCCATGCTGTGCTTACATAAGTGATTTTTTAAAGCCTAAATGTAGAACTTTATATTTATTCGTTTTAAATGTCATCTTGTTGGATTTTGGCTCATTTTACTTGCTTTTCAGAAGCATTTTGGATACTGACTCTCTCACCCAAAATATTACCATCCTTTCCAGCTTTGTCTCTCTAGAAAAATCCAACAAGCTCCCCTCCCTATCTCCTCCACCCCACCCTCCCCATATCTCCTCCACCTCACCCTCCCCTGTCCTCCTTGCTGTGGGCCTGTGTCCTGTTTTCTCTGTGGGGTGGGCACACCCACCGGGGCAAGTGATTTTCCTTCTACCCTGAGATCTCTCATATTCCCCTCAGCTCATATGCACCTCCGAACAAGGGAGAACGGAAGAGTGAACATTAGCTAAGCAGAGACTGGCTCTCAACATTGAAAGCCCTGCCCTGAGCAAACTTGGGGACATTCCTTTGTTCCTTTGGTGAAGACTGGCGTATGAAATGTCCGGTAGAGGAGGGGAAGAAGAGGCAAAAGGGACACTGGGGAGAGGGGCTGCGAGGAAGAAAGGGAAGGGCTGGAGGTACAAAGGGAGAAGAGGGTTGGGCAGGGACTTCTCAGGTACCAGCAAAAATGTGCCAGCCGGTGAGATGAGAGGAAAGGAAGCAGGGTGCATGGGGGAGGGGGAAGGAGTTAGGGGAGTATGGGGGTGGGGAGAAGGAGTGGGGAACACTGAGGCAGAGAGCGGTGAAGTAGAGGCTCAGCCTGAAGGGCCAGGAAAAGGGTTTGATGGCACCAGTCTGGGAGAAGTCAGCAGAGGGCAACACTGGCAACAGTGGCAGGAACTGCGGGGCCCCCTGCCGGGCCTTTGGTTATCCCACTCGCACTTTTCTTCTCCACTTCTGGATCTCAAGTCCCAAAGGACTCATTTCCTGCCCCTGCACTGGTCTTATCCTACTTGCTCCCAAACCTTTCACTGTGTAAGCCTGAGTTGGAGGTTCTCACATCACAGGTACATTGCTAGTTCCTTCTGGAAAGGGGTTTGAAATGTGTAGATCATCTATCCTTTGTCAGTGGAAACCGACGTGGAGAAACTGAGGCAGAAGTGAGCCCAGCTATCAACCTCTCCCTAAGGTCCAGCCTAGGAATAACTCAGGCCATGGAAAACCTGTACCATCACATGCCAGGGGCCTGGACCTCTCAGTACCGAGAAAAACCCGGAACCTAAGCCTTCCTTCCTACTCTGCACCCTAAATGCTGAAGCCAGACTGCCTGGGTCCAATCCAGACGTGGCCACTTATTTAGCCTATGACTGTGGACAACTTAACCTTTCGCTGGGGCAATTTCCTCCCTGAAAAATGAGCACAGTAACAAGAAATTACCTTCATGGGGCTCCGATTAAATAAACCAGGAGGTGTAAAGTGCTTTGGAGCCGTGCAGGGCACAGAGTTAAGCACTGGGTGTTGTCTATTATCATTACTGTCTCCTATTCCCAGTGACACAGACCTCTCAGCCCAGGGCCCCAGGCCAGGGCCACTTCGGAGGATTCCTCCCAGCTTTCTCTCGCCTCTCTGGGTGGGTGGGGGGGGGGGGTCACTCTTTTCATACACCCCTCCCAACCCATCTCATCTCAGCTCTCATCCTCCACCAGCCTCTCCATCCACCCCACACACACCCCACCCCGCTTCCTCCGCCCTGGACCCTCTGGGTCCAATTCCCCGCCCACCCGCTCCCCTCCTCCCCCTGCACTTCCTCCTCTCCCTTCTCTTTCAGCCCGCCCGCACCCGTGGCTTCCACCATGCCCTCGAGGATGACGACGATCTCGAAGTCGTCCCTCTCGAGGGCGCGGCGCGACGCCTCCCAGAAGGGGCTGGCGGCGTCGATCTCGTGGCTGATGACGAGCGGTGAGACGAGGAAGAGGCGGTCGTCGCCCGTGTCAAAGCCCACGCTGAGGTCGGTCTGGTGCAGCGGGATGAACTCGCCCTCGAGCGTCTGGCGCGAGCGGATGAGCTTGGCGCGTATGGAAGCCTCGACTATGTGCGACGAGCGCAGGTCGCCCACGCGGAACATGAGGCAGAGGCGCCCGTCGCGCAGCGACACCACGGCGTGCGAGGAGAAGACGAGCGTGGCGGCGCGCTTGTTGGGCTGCGAGATCTTGACGAACATGCAGCCCACCATGAAGGCGTTCACCATGGAGCCCAGGATGGCCTGCAGCAGCAGCAGCACGATGCCCTCGGGGCACTGGTCGGTGATGACGCGGTGCCCGTAGCCGATGGTGGTCTCCGTCTCGATGGAGAAGAGGAAGGCGGCCACGAAGCCGTTGAGGTTGTTGACGCACGGCGTCCACGCCGTGTCCTCCAGGTGCTCCAGGTCGCCGCGGCCGTAGGCGATCAGCCACCAGATGGCGCCGAAGAAGAGCCAGGTGAGCGCGTAGGCCAGCACGAAGAAGAGCAGGCTCAGGCGCCACTGCAGGTCCACGAGCGTGGTGAACAGGTCGGTCAGGTAGCGGTACGTCTCGCGCACGTTGCCCTGCTGCACATTGCAGCGGCCGTCCTTCTCCACGTAGCGCTGGCGGCCGCGACGCCGCGGCTGCTCCTCAGGCCCCGGCGAGAAGGCGGCGTTCTCCTGCGCCATGGCCGTGGCCACGGCGGGGAGGTCACGGCCCGGGCGGCGGCGGCGCGGGGCCTGGAGGGGCTGAGAGGTGGGCCAGATTAGCCGAGCCGCGGGAGAGGCCGAGACGTCCGGGCCTGCGCCCAGGGGCCGGGTGGCCCAGAGCGAGTCCCTTGCTGTGTCAGCCTCAGCTTTCCGCATCGGTAGAATGGGCGCAATACACACAACCCTAGCCGTCCCCACCCCCAGCTCACAACACCGTGAAGATCAAATGGGATAGTGTGTATGAACTGGATCGCACTCTGCACGACTATTTTCAGGGAAACGGGGTACCAGAGGTCTTGGTCCCACTGCTCTAACTGGGCTGTGCAGCACCTCATGGCCACCCCCAGGCGAGAGGCCCAGGCCAGGAGGGAGTTTCCTGAAACGCTTAGACTGTGGGTACCTTCGAGGCAGGTGCTTAATCTTCCTCTCCCGTGCAGAGCCCTCCCTGCCCGAAGGCCACCCCCGCCCCACTCCGCCCTGGCTGATATCAGGCAGTCCGCTAATCCCTGTCTCCGCAGTTCAACCTGCTGTCTAACCAGGCTCTTTGGAAGTTCACCTGGAGACTGACACAGAAAGTCTTTCCCATTCCTCCCTCCTTGGACCTCGCTTACTCTACCCCCTCCCACATCTTCTTCCTCTCAACAAGCTTACGAAGGAGAAATGGAAGTGGTGGAAAACGAGTGAAAAAATCTCCAGTGGGCAAGGGTTGAACATTCCCACCTTGGGAAATTCCTACTGGAAATCCTCCCTGAGGACTGACCATGATCATTGCGGCTGTAGCGTCAGCCCCATTTCCCCTAGGTTATTTCCACAGTGGAGACAGCCTGCAAATGGGCAGGAGGACGGGAGAATATGAGATCAACACGGACAGCCGGGGTAAAGGAAGCACAAAGTTCAAGGTAGGCTTGCAGCCCTCTAGTATCCTGTTCTTCATGAGCCATTAAATCAGATAAGTGATTTAAGCACACACCTTTACCTCCTTCCTCCCTTCAGTTCGCCCCTCCCTCCTCAGCCTCCCACCTCCCTTGACTATCTTTAAACAGCCCCCCTCCATATGCCGCAAAGCTCACATTCCAAGGGAAGCCTACCTGATTTTGCTTTAAGTTCTTCCCCGTGAGGAGCTCTCTGAGCTGCAGGCTGCCCCGAGAGAGACCCAGAGCCCTTCCCTAGGCACCCAGGGGCCCCTAGGAGGTATGGCTCGTATGAGGAAAGGTTAAGAATTCAGGACTTTTCAACTTTCCCTTCTTCTTGGGAATCATCCTCTTTCCCCACTCCAAGGAAACCTGGGCTGGCTCGGGTGGGGTGATGGAGGGGAAGAGTGTGACATAAGGACCACAGATGGCCTGGACGTTTGACCAGGTCCTGGGGAGAAACTGCCTGGGTATGTAACTCCAAACCCAGCACTCTCGAATTTAAATTCTGGAGTGAGGTGTTCTGCAGCCAGACCTTTGGAGGCTCTGGTGTGTGTGTGTGTGTGTGTGTGTGTGTGTGTGTGCTGGGTAGAGGGCAGGAGGAAAAAACAAAATGAGATGGCTTGGAGCTTAGGGGCATCCCTTACATTTCCAGGAGGAATCAGGGGACACAGGATCCAGGAACCCCAATGCAATGGCAGATTAGGGTCTTCCCCTCCCCCAACCATGAGCTTGCTTTTTCTCTTCCTGCAGCCCACGATGTCCTCGACTGGCTTAGAGATCACAGGTCATTCAGAGAAGTACCTGGGCCCACTTATTCCAGCTTCTGCCAAGGTGGGCTTTCGGATGTTCTCTCAGGGTCTTAGGTAATCTGACCCCCAATCTGCCTGCTGAGGCAGATTTATCTGCCCAGGTGTGGGGAAGAAACGCCAGAGTCTGATGGCCCCCAGAACTCTCTCACCCGCCATTGCCCTGGGAATCTAGGTGAGCCTCACTTTGATGGTGTTTTATCTCCTGTCTTCGGGCTGCACTTTCTCAATGGGTAAGGAAAGGTGTGAAACTGTTGCCTCTACCTCAAGAGCAAAGACTCGATTTCTACACCTTCCCTCCAAAGAGTCCTGTTCCTCCAGCCTATTCCTCCTTATTTCATGTGCATGCTGTGTCCCCTTTCCAGAAGACCCCAGTGCTGCATTTTCCTGGATCTCCCTTTCTCTGGCTAGAGAGTGCTGGCCAGCAAGGGGGCTTATTTTTTGGAAGGGGATCGGGCGAAAACTCCCTCAGGAACCAGCTCTTCCCAAACCCCCACTTGCCTTGGAAATAGGGGCCCAAACCCAAGTCCCCTGGAACTCAACTCACAGCGTGTGGAGAGGAGAGTAGCCGGCAGCAGAGACCCCTGGGGGTGTAGCGTCCATGCCCCTGACACCGCCTCCCCCCCCACCCCAGCCCCCTTGGAGGGTGGGAGCCGCAGGCACCGCTGTTTCTCCTAAATGTAGCAGCAGCTCTGACTAGGACTTGCTATCTGTGTCATCCGCACTTCCCAGGCTCCCCTGCTCCTCTCCTGTTTCCACAGCAACCAGTCTGGCGACAGCTCTAGAGCATCCCCCTCCCCTCCCCAGTCCTGGGTACCACTAGAGGCTGATCCATACGCCATAGCTATTTTTAGCCAAAGTTCCTCCTCTTGGACAACTCAGAGCTCGCCTCCTCACCCCCTCAGGAAAACAAAACAAAACAAAAAAGAAAAGCTAGCATGCTGACTCTTTCCCAAGAAGCTCCTTGCTCTGGGAAAATACAGGCCTTGATGTGTTTGGGAATAAGGCATTTGGTTTCCTAGGGATTCACCTCCAGCCGGGCTTCTGGGTGCATGTGCTGCTCTCGGGTCAGGCCTGCCATCACAGTCTCCGTTTTTGGAGAGGTCACCCTGATCCAGAAGAAGGTAGCTAGAGGGAAAAGAGATCCACCCAAGGAAGGGAGGTAGGGTCAGAGGTTCTAATCTTTGTCACTGATTTGCGATGTGACCCATAGGAATCACTTCCCTTCCCTCAGCCACAGTCGCTCCATCTTTCACAAGACGTGGATATGTGCAAATAGCCCCTTCTGCCTACTTTACAGGGCGTGCAGATGGAATGAGGGAATATAAATACAAGGGCTTTGAGGAGTAGTTTCTTAACAGCAAAAGGTCTAGAAACAACCCAAATGTCCAACAGAGAGAAAAGGCTAGTTTAGGGCTTACTAACTCTTCATTCAACAAATTTTTGTGGAGCCCACGTGCCAGGTAATGTGCTAGGTGGGGCTGGTTACAGAAGTGGATAAGTCCCTGGCCACCAGGAGCTCATGGTCCAGTGGGGGAGAAAGATCCATAAGCACAGAATACTAACACTACTCCTGAGAATTGATTGAGCATCAGCTCTGAGCTAGACACGCACCTTATTCAACAACCCTGGGCGATACCCTATGAGACAGGTATTATTTTCTCTATTTATAGATGAGAAAATTAAAACTGAAAAAGGTTAAGTGATTTACCAAATGTCACAGAGTCGGATATCGGCAGAGAAGTAGTCACACTCATACACCTGTGTCACACCTCCATGCTCCGCTCCCTTGGTAATGCAATATTTGTGGCAAAGCAGTCTAATCAGTTACGATGTTCGTATATGTAAATGTGCATGCAGGTACGCTGTTACATAAAAACCAGGACACGAGAGTATTCTTTTTTATTTTTGCCCGCAGCACCACACGTCTTGCAGGATCCCAGTTCCCCAAACCTGTGCCCCCTGCAGTGGAAGCGTGGAGTCCTAACCACTGGACCGCCAGGGAATTCCCCAAAGTATTCTTATAAACTGATCATAACTGTATAGAAATAGCTTTAGGAATACTGATAAAAATCAGGGAAAAAAAATTGGAGAAATGGAAATACTTCCATGTTTATTTTCCCCAGGGAAATAATTAAAAGCAGAGAGTGGTAGACAAATGCCAGGCGTTGCTAGTATCAGCATTATTATACCCGAGATATTGATCAGTTCTCCAGCTGCCTTAAAGTTGGAACAGGAAGATGTGAGCTAGAGAAGCAGGACGATATAGAAATGGATACCAGCAGGTAAAAAGTCCCTGGAATGTCCTGGCAAGGTGGAAAAGGTGGTGTTGAGTAATATAGTCTCAGGAGGCAGTGTCCTGGATTCAACCGCCAACTCTGTCCCCTATTGGCTGGGTGACTTTGAGCAAGTTACTTAACCTCTCTGACCAGTTTCTTCATCTAAGAACTGAGAACAGCTGTATTATCCATCTCTGGGGGATTGTCATGAGGATTATATGAGGCAGTGGGGGCACACTGTAAGTACTCAGTAGATGCTAGCTATGGTCTTCCTTCTTCTCCTCCTCGTCGTCTTCATCCCAGGCATCTCCTGAAATCTCCACCTACCCTGTGCCGCCTTCTTCTGTGCTGGTGCCACCCAGTGAGACCTGCAGGGGGCACTCCTGGTACACCGCCCTCCTCTCCCAGCCCTCTCGCCTGTGTTTCTTGTTCCAAGTGGAAATATCGAGTTTTCAGCCCGAGATTGGCATCAGGAGGGCTGTTAAAGCCCCAGTCAACATCCCCGTCTCCTGGGCCTGGCCCTGTCACCTGAGCCTTGGGACTGCTAGCCTGCCCTTCTCTGTCCTGCCAAGCAGCTGCTCACGTTGGTTCCACTGTGCCAGGAGCTCAGAGAGAAGAAACCAAACTCCTGGGCAAGAACGTATTTGCATAGAACTGGCCCCATTTCCTGGAGGGGGAAATCACAGGGCTGGCAGCGTCCTCCGGAAGATGTATCAGCCAGCCCCCTGCCTCAGTGCAGGCTGCCTTGAGCGCGGCCTTCCTGACAAAGGAGAACACCACCCCCTCCGCTGCTTTATGGATCTGGCAGGTCCTGGACTTTGCCTGGTATCTAACCTCAATTCTTTGTTTATCATTGAACTTGAACAGAGTGAGGGAAAAAAAAAATGTTTTCTTAGGTACCAGGATACAGAAAAATAAGCAGGATCCTAGCTTTCAGGTATTATGAAGTAAAGAAAGCAACTTTACGAGGAGTCAATGAAATATGTCAGTACAGTTGTGACGATGGGAGATTGGGTTTGGAACTGGAGAATGCTGAGGGCGGGAGGGGCACAGCTGGGGCCACACTGCTGGTCTATAAAGAACCTTGGTACAAAGTAGAAAAAAGGAACCCCCCTCTGGGCATATGCACTCCTTATGGCATGTAGCAGGTGGTACTTCAGCATAAAAAAAAAATAAAAAGGGGAATCCCTCCAGTAGACACGGCTCCAAGCCATGATGCAAGGAATGGCAAACTGAACGTGGTTCAGTCCTCAGTTTGCCCCCTCAGTGGGTGCCTTAATGCAGTGCACAACCCGTACAACTGTATGTGGCAGCCTTGGGATCAACCAATCTGGGAAGATTTCCTTGAGCAGTATCATGAGACTTCTTAGGTAAAAGGTTGGAGGTGGGAGAGGAAGCATGATGGGGAATACAGGAGATGGCTGAGGATATGAACTTAATGGAGCAGGGCGGCCAATCAGATAGATTATAACAATTTCTATAAATTCAAGGGAGATGGGGCCCTAGAAAACTCAGAGCAGAGGGAGCGTAGGTTTGCAGGAGTGAAATGTGGCTGGATATTAGAGTGAAATTGGGAGAAGCAGAGCACAGACCCAGGACACACGGAGCCCCACTGGGCTTCTGAGGCTGAGGGCTTTGCTGGTCTTCTGGCTGAGTTCAGGAGAGCAAAAGGATCAGAACCTTCTCATACACAGGTCTATCTTGCTTTATAGGACTGGAGGAAGTAGACCAGGATTTAAAAGTCACGGACGTTAGAGGTAGTCCAGAATTAATCCTCACTTTACAGGTAAGGGATGGGTCCCAGGCAATTTACAGACAAGGATGGGTCCCAAGTAATTTACAGGTAAGGGATGGGCCCCAAGAGCATAGACAGAACTAAGACCCAGGCCTCCTGGCTCCTGGTCCCTGGTTGTTTCTTTATTCCCTGTCGCCTCCCTCCTACCACAGTATATTGGGTGTTTTAATAGAATTTCTGTCCATTGGACCCAATTAGAAAGGTACTAGAGAAACCACCTAGTTAAAGAAATTCTGGATAGAACCCTTTGGTAATGTGATTAAGCATCCCCTAACTTATGTCTTATAAATGCAAGTTCTTGTAAATTGCATTTACTGAAAGGAGGTGGTATACCTAAATAATGATCCATTCATGCCTTGGTAGGGGGTGTAGCTCAGGCCCTCTCTTGGATTTCTCCTCTGTGGTCAGGATTATCCAGCTATTAGGTGCCCCACTACTAATGGAAATTGCTCAGCCTTGTGGGGCCCGAACACTAAAATGCCCCTCGGAATCCTGTGGGGGGCGTTGTCAGTATCTCCATTTCCAGCCGATCCCTCTGACTGTGAAATGTTGCCTGTTCTGAGCCTCCTCATGCCTCCTGACCCAAAGCTTCCCTCATCCCTTCCGTCCGCACTGGCTTTTCCCAGCAGAAGCCCCTCATACTGCTGCCCACTTGTGGATTCTTCTTCCCAAACAAGTTACTCACCCCTTACTGTCCTCTGTGTTCTGAAGGAGCCCCTGCCCTATGACAAATGAGGTAAAAGAAGAGATGAGGCCAAAGTTGGGAGGAGGGAGTTAGAAAGGAGCAACTGAGAATAAGAAAGACAGAACTTGCTGAAGTGAGGAAACAGAGGGGTGTCCTTAAAAAGAGATGGTTCCCCTAACTGCCATTTTGTGTGGGAACACTGGACATCGCAACCCTGGCAAATTTTTCATACCGATGTGTGCTCATATGGACACGTTTATGTTTCAACCATGCAAAATCACTCTAGGATTACCTCGAGACAAGCTTTGGAGTTCAACGTGCGTGGATTCAAATTCCAAATCGAACGCTTTCTAGCTATGTTACCATAGGCGAGCTGCTGAAACTCTCTGAACCACAGTTTTTCCATCTCAAGTAACATGTATATCTTGCGTAGTAAACACTCACAAATATGAATGCCCTATGCCGTTTATTATTGATTTCCTATTGGGCTCCTAGTGACTGTTCTAGGACTTCTTTCTTTTGTAAAAAGACTTCGAAATTAAAAACTGACATTTGATACGTACAGAGGAATGTATACATGATGGATATCTGTGTATATGCTATAAAACGTAATTTAAGAACAAAAGCTCGATTTAAATCACTCTTGTAAAATTAGAAACTTACAGCGCCGTTCAAGCTATCTGTGTCTTTTTCCACAACCTCTGCACACCTGCTGTTATGGAACTTCTAAATGCTTTCTAATTGCTCAGTCCCACCGCCACCCTGAGTTTCAGTAAATGGCTTTTTTGAACTACAGAAGAGTGAAAACCATTTGGAAGGAACTTCTGCAGAGACTCCTTGACCACCAGGTATCTCTATCTGCTCCTGCCCTTTGATTCTTTCTTCCCTCCTCTCTCAGAGGAGTACTCCAAATGTCGAGCTGAGGAGTTTGGACTGCGACCTGCAAGCAAGGGCCACCAGTTTGGGGTTTTGATCCAAGGGCACAGGGACTGACATTGTGAATACAGGTTACCTCTTCCTTTGAGACTAGAGAGAAGGGTGAAGGGTGGGTCAAGGTCCTGGGCTGCTAGTGACCTTCCTGATCCTGACAGTAGCCGTGAAATGAGAAAGGATATCCTAGAGACATAGAACAAAGGGAGACTTGACAGAATTTGGTGGTTTTGTTGACATGTCAATGGATGGAACATAGGGTAAGGGTGAAGATGATTTTTAGCTTTTTAATCTGATCAACTGGGAGGAACACAGAAGTAAGGAAGGAAGTCATGAGAACTCCCAGCCTTGAGGAGGAAGAGGATGAGTTCAGTTTGGAGCCTGTCCAGGTGGGAGTGGAAATCCCCTGCCAGCCACTGGAACTGTGGAGGTAATGCTCTAAAGAGAGCCTAAGGCTGAAGGTAGAGATTTGGGTGTAACTCAGGAACGATAGTTGGAGCCATGTAAGTGACGAAGGGTCCAGGAGCAGGACACGGAAAGAGAACGTAAGACTGAACCTTGGGTATTGGAGGAGGAAACAGCTGTAGGTCGGGGTGCGTAGGGGCAGTGGAAGAAGATGAGGCTGGAATGGCACCAGGTCCAGGTCATAAGAGGCCTTCTGTTCCACGGTTAGGAATTTGGACTTTACTTATAGACAATGGGCAGTCTATGGAAAGCTTAAATCGGGAAGTGACACCGTCAGATTGGTGTTTCAGAGAGATTGGTGTTTCTTCTTAAATGAAGGATTTCATGATCTGACAGATTATTAGAGTGGAGAAAGACTAGAGGTAGGCATTAGAAGGCTGCTGTAGTAATCCTGGTGAGAGGTGATGGGGTCCTGGACCACTGGCATGATGATGAGATGGAGAGGAAGGGAGTGGGATTTATGTGATTTAGAAGGTAGATGCGTTGATTAGATAAGGGAGATGGGGTGAGGAAGAATGAAGTCTAGGATTGCTGCCATGTTTCCTCTTGAGTCAAACCACTTTGTTCACCTGCTGATTAGTGATCCTAAAATTCTGCTCTACCTTTGTCTCCCCTCTGCTCGAGAAAACTTCATTTACTCTCCATTGCCTTCAGAGCTGACCATGAATGGGCACAGCTCTATATTTACTAGAGGTCTTCCCCCACCACAAACGCTACGCTTACCTTCAGCCCAGTGGCCCCCCACCCCCGCCATGGGGGCTATTTGAAATGGACATTGACCCGTCATAGGGCGTCTAGAGGCTGAACTGAACTAAAATGTCAAGTGCCTTTCCTCTTGTCCCCCCACTATGTATATCAACTCAATATGGTAATACTGGTTACTGATTAGTAGTTAAATATCTACGATGAGCAAAAATGGGGAAATAAATGTTTTCTTCCTTAATACATGCCAAGAGTGGGAGATTGTGGATAAAAACCTCTCAAAACATGGATTCCGATAATGAAAGAAGTCCTTCGTGATGAAAAGGTTGAGAACCACCACTCCGTATTCTGGTCCAGTGGACCACTTTGCTGCTGTTTCCCAAGCAGACTTGTATTTTTCCTGTCCTCCCAGGACTTTGTGAATGCAGTCACCTCTGCCTTAAATGCCCTCCCCGCCGTCTCCCCGTACCTGAATCCTCTGCATTCTTTAGGGGCCTTATCGGATGGATGTCACGTCTGTCCTCCCACATCTGCAGGACCCCCTAAGTAGAGTGATCTTTCCCTTTCTGCTGCCTCCAGCACCTCCTGGGCACTTGGGCTACGTGTTCTGCCCTCTCTCAGACCATCCACTGCAAGCGGGAATGATGTCTGCGCATTTCGCATCCAGGACCTCACCCTGCACTTAGAAAATGGCAAACAGCATGGAAATGGTGCTGAAGGATATAACCCCGTAGTCCCGAGCCCGCCCCTTCGGCGCTGCCTGTCGGGCCACTGGGCCGGTCCTGAATTCATTTCCACCTCATTAACTCGGCCCCAGGTCCGCCCCCGCCTGCTCCCGCTCTCTGTTCCCCATCCCTGACACGACAGCCTCCTTTTTCTTCCTTCTCTCTTCCCCTGTCATCTTGCCAGCTCGGCTTCTATCGCTTCGCCTATCGTCTCTCTATTTCTCCCTGAGTCTGTCTGGGTCTCTGTCTTTGGGTGTTGCTCTCCGTCCTGCTCCTCCAGCTGTCTGGGGCTCTGCTTCGTTGCCCCTACGCCCCACCCCCTGCCCAGTCCCCTCCAATCCCGGCAGCTCGGGCCTGGCGCTCCACATTCCCATTGGCCTGTCCGGAGCCCCCCGCCCCCGCCCGCCCGGCCCCTCCAGGTCCCTCAGTTCACGCAAAGTTTGGCTCTGCGCTGCGGAGGGAGGGGGCGGCCCGGCCCGGCCCAGCTCTGCCCCCGGCCGGCCCGACCCCGGCCCCGGCCCCAGGACCAGCCCTTATCTGATCCCGGCTCCGGGTTTAAGAGTCCTGGCCCTGCCCGTCGCACAGCTCCGTTCCTCACGCCTGCCCTACCCGTCTGTCCGTCTGTCCCGCTGCCCATCCGAGGGGCCACTCCACCCTGGACCCAAGGTAAGACCCTGGCCCTGATGAAGGAGTGCTGCCGCCGCAGCCGGGGTCCTGTCCACCTCACTCTCCAGAGATACCGGGGCCCCCAGCCCCTAGGTCCCTACCCTGACTTGCCTCAGTGGTACCGTCCTATTCCCCAGCCTCCCACCGGGGCGGCCCCAAACGGAGCCTTATAGGAAGGGCTCACCAAGAAGGAAACTTTCCCAAACTGGTCACCTCAGCACTTTCAGCTAAGAAAGGGGCTTTCCTAATGCTCCTTCCTACTGGGCAGACCTTCAGTTGCATCACAGCCCTCCAGCTAAATACAGTGACCACCACATATAACCGTGCACCCTCACAGGCACTGCAGACAGCGCCCCCTCTTCCCGGGATCATCAGGTTACTCCCACTCCCATGCCCAGCCCCTCTTCCCCCTCCCCATGATGTGACATTCACATAGCGACACCCACTGATCACTAGTTCAAACAGGGGAAGAAAACACCTACAGCTCAGGTTAGGGAGATGTAGTAGCCTGGTGTGACTGGGACCCCTGCCCGCCCAGTTTCTTCCCTTCATTCCAACTTGCCTCCCACTTCAAGACACCTCTCCCCATTACAACCCTCCTCTCCTCGCCGCAGCTGTTTCACACTGAGATCACCTGGAGGAGAGCAGCAGGGTCACCTCTGCTAGAGTAAGAAGGGCAGATTGGGTTCCATAACATCCACCCTCCAGGTGAGATGCCCCTTCCCCATCCCATCCCTTCTCCCTATCAGGAACTAACCAAGGGCACCTGCGTTAGGAAAGAGACAGGTTGGAACTTCCTGATTTGAGGGAGAAGAGTTGAGCTCCAGGATGCATGGAAGGACAAAACTGGGGACGAGTGCGAGTAGGACCTCTTGTATCTTGAGATCTCATGCTTGTTAATGAAGGGCCCCAGGCACAGTGAGGCAGATGGGGGAGTGGGGGTGCGGAAGAAGCCAGTACAGATTTGGACCCCAAAGGAGGCCTAGGCTTAAAGCCTGATTCCGTTGCTTATTGATACGTATTCTGGCTAAAGATTTCTGGCCCATCTGCCTTGGCCATGGTGCTTGAAATATTTTTCCCCACCAGGACTGCTTTAGGCATTTCTGGATGGGAGGGAGATGATGTTGGGAGACTTGGTGCGCTTCTGTGAGGAGGGACACTTGTTTAGGCGTGACGAGGGCCTGGAGTGGGTATCAGGAAACCAGTCTGAGAAGGGACCAGAAGCTACTCTGCATTCCATTCAGTTTCATCTTGAAACGCTGTTGCTAATCTCCAAGGATTTCTGTTCTGTTACGTGTTCCTGGCATGATGGTGGGTACCATCCTGTGCAGGGCTTGTTAATTCCTCATGGTATAGGCTTGGTACGGGGGACCAAGTGTAGAAGCAGCCAAGTGTCCTGGCTTATAGCTAGTTCTTCAGGGAGGAGGAAACGAGGGAGGAGGGGGAGGGAAGGCATCATGCCAGGGAGAGGGGCCAGGGCTGGTCTGCAGAGGCAACAGGCATGGCCCAGGCAGTGCCAACTCCTCTTCCCCGCCCTCCAGTCCTTTGGTGGTGGTGGCGAGGGAGGGAGAGAGGGGGTGTTGGGGGGTGATCTGGGCCAGTCCAGCCTCCCAAAGCCCTTGCCAACCTGGGTCCTGAAAGAAGCTGCTGTTTTCTGAGCCATCCCCCCGCCCCCCACCCGAGCTGAGCAGCCAACTTGTCTCAGTGGATATCAAATGGCAACGACTCCACTGAGTGGAGAGGGCTGGCGGGGGCAGGGTTAGGGTCCCAATCCTGAGGTTCTAATGCAGAATCCCACTGCTGCCCCCTACCCTGAGGGAAAAAAATCTGTCTGCCCAACATCTGCCCTACATGCGGTCCGTGGACACATACGTTTGTGTGGGAGGGTTAGTGGTCCAACTCCTGGCATCCCTCACCTCCTCCCTGTGCCCCACTGAACAGCACCCCATCCCCACACCTGCACCTCTGTGCACGAGCTCGTCTATAACTCCAGCCTGGTTGGCTTGGGCTAGAAGGGAAGGGGGTGGCAGAAGACCCAGGGGCTTCCTTCCCTGGTCCTCCTTAGGGACCAGAGAGGCTGGGACACTTGGATCTGGGTGGGCTTAGATCAAGTCCTCTGGGGTCATGCCCGAATTGATGGAATAAGGGGTTTAGGGCTCTGGGCGGCGGGGGGGTGAGTCATGCAGAAAGACCCACTTCTACAAAGGAGAAAAGACCCCCTGCATCTTTTAGCAAAATGCTTGGTTTCTGCACACAAGATGGAAGATAGGCCGAACCTCCTGGCATCAGTGGGGAGGGAAAGAGATGTTGGGCAATGGAGCCCCTCAACTTTCCTGCCAAGGGTTATTTAGGACGGAAGGAAAAAAGCTCCAGTCTCCCTCCCCTCCCCGGCCTAGATTCTTCTCTTGCCTGACTGGTCAGTGCTACTGTCCGGGTTAATGCCAAACTGTCCAGGATGGTGGTGAGGCCCTGGAAGGGGCAGAGAGAAGGGACAGTCCAAGGCACACTGCTA
The DNA here is from genome assembly GCF_008692025.1 of Phocoena sinus. Lineage (NCBI taxonomy): Eukaryota > Metazoa > Chordata > Mammalia > Artiodactyla > Phocoenidae > Phocoena > Phocoena sinus. The sequence continues at coordinate 117,375,149 of NC_045763.1, read as the reverse complement.
AGATGAAACTGCAGAAAGATTAGAGATGGGAGATCTGGAATCCAAGTGTTTTAGCACCCAGTGAAGGCTGGTTGGCAGGGGCGGCTCTTGGGAATCAGAGCTTTCTGAGTTTACCACATCACCCTGTCTCTTCCACAGGCTGCGTTCAATGCTTTTCTCCCTTCATCCAAGTTTAATATACGCGTTGCCACCATTTTCATGGAGACAGTGCATCTGAGTGGCCCCTCTTCGTCCCCTCCCCACATCAGAAGCTTGAAAGGGCACAGAGAAAGGGATTATGGGAAAAAGTCTCCCGTGGGTGTCTGCCAGCTGGGAGCTGGATTTGAGGTGGGGGAGAAGGGAGGGGCTGGCTCTGGAATGCAGGAGAGAAGCGAAAACTGAACTGGGTGGCCTGGAGAAAGCGGCTGGAGAAGCATGGGCTTCAGAGGACTGAATTAGCACTTCAGGCCCCTAAAAAGGTGTAGCATAGAAGGAGTGGATATGGCCATTCTGCTCCCCTTCCAATGGCAGAAGACCCGGGGAAAGGATTGGGGCTGCAGCTTGAAGGACTTAGGCTAGATTTCAGGAAGCGGGTCCATAAAAGGAAAGAGATCCGAAATGGAGTTTGGGAAAGAGAGGCAGACCACCTTCTGGACCCAAACTAAAACAAACCCACCCCCAACAAAAAAAGCCCATCATTGGGGGCTTCCCTGGTGGCGCAGTGGTTGAGAGTCTGCCTGCCGATGCAGGGGACATGGGTTCGTGCCCCGGTCCGGGAAGATTCCACATGCCGCGCAGTGGCTGGGCCCGTGAGCCATGGCCGTTGAGCCTGCGCGTCCGGAGCCTGTGCTCCGCAACAGGAGAGGCCACAACAGTGAGAGGCCCGCGTACCGCAAAAAAAAAAAAAAAAAAAAGCCCATCCTTAAGGCTTGTGAGGGGGAGCTGTGAAGCTCGGAGAAGCGCACGGATTATTGCAACAGTTGTCAAGAGGCTTCTTCTGGAGGGAAAGTGCGACGCCACAGTGCTGTCTGTCTCAGGGCTCCTTTCTGTTGTCTGAGAGGCAGAGGCGTAGTGGTTAAGAGCACAGCCTTGGAGTCAGACTTCCTGGGTTTAAAATCCTGCGTTCACTGCTTAGTAGCTACAAATGTCTCCTCAGCCTTACAATGGGGCTAATTATAGTTGAGTATTAAAAGACTCGATATTTGTAAAGGGCTTGGAGTGGTGCTCAACATGTTAAAAATAAAAAGTGCAGTTGTTGGCTGCTATGGTTCTCCCACCTCTGTGACTCTTTCTACTCCCTCATCTTGCCTGGCTCCAGGGCCTGCTGCAGCCCTTCTCTGTGGCTTTTCTGAGGTCTGTCCTAGGTCTCTGTCTCTCCGCCCTTCTAGAGTTTGGGAAGGTGGGAGAATTATCAAGTCGTTTAAGATGAGGTTCCTGTCTTCATTCCAACAAGGTGGGCGTCGCCTGGGTCTCCACGCCCCTGGGCCCTTCTTTCCATGAGTTTTCACCAAGCAGATGTGCTGTCTCCAACTTGGATTCGATAAATGTAACCGAGCTGCTGGGCTTCCCTAAAATAGTCTCTTTCCCCGTCTGGGTGACTTACGTCTTCCAGCCAAAGACGCCAGCTTCTCTCTACCCCGACATCTCACCCCTGTCCCTCCATGGCCCTGCCTCTTTCCTCCCTGCCCGCATTTCCCCCACAACTCCCCTCAGGTGTGTGAGTCCATCTCTTCTCTGCCCCCTGATCAGCCTGTTCGTCCTGTGAGCCTGGGTGCCCAAAGCGGCCTCCTTAATGATCTTCCTAACTTCCACCTTTCTTTCTCCTTGATTCCCTCTTTACTCCACACAGAATTATCCCTGGAACTGTCATGAAGCATCAGTTTTATCTTGCCCCTTTGCTACTCAGACGTCTCTGTGGGTTTTCAGATGAAAACTCCCACTCACAGTCTTCAAGATACTTTATATCAACCTTTCTCCCATCCCCTCCAGTTCCCCTATCTTTTGGGACCCCCATCGATTCAGACCTTGTCTTGGGGGAGCATATCCCATGGCAATCCCTGAGCCACACCCCTTCCACCCTGGGCCCTCACACAGGCCTACCCCTCCAAGTCCTGCCCCTCCTACAAATCTCCATCCTTCTGTTTCCCTATCTGCTCTGTCATCTTGTACCCCTTCTCCTCAGCATCCTGCCTGTTCCTTGTCCTTCGTGTCTATGAATTTGCCCGGGATGACCTGGACAGTGGTAATGTTGGAGGGGACATCCTGTCTCCTACCATAACAGGAGCTCTTCTAGGGTGGGGCCTACACCCCTGTCAGATTGTCGACTCCCTGAAGCAAAGGCATCTCTTCCCTCCCTGGACCCCTCTGCCCCCAGGGCACAGACTGTCTACTGACCAGCTTGACTCTAGGTAGGAAACCTTTCTGGTTGCTAATTCTGGGGGAGGACCCTGACTTCAGAGGTTTAGGAGTGTCCTAGACTAGGGTATATGTAAGACTCTTATCCAACTCTCTAGGGAACCTCCAGAGAAACTCCTCTCCTACTAAACTCCCCATCCTGTGGAGACAGTTTTACCCTCAGATTATAAGCAGCAGATTAAACGCTGCTGGCCCAAACACAAAAATCCACGTGGGTATCCACAGAACCTTTCTCTCCTCGCCAGGGAGGTCTGCTCCTGCCTGATGCTGGGCTTGTCAGTGGGCGTCTGGAGTGGGAAAGGGGCAGAGGCCAGAGTCCAGTCTGGGACAGCCCCGTTGTCTGCAGCATACCTCTGGGTGGGAGCCTGCAAGCTGGGAGACATGTGGGCATAGCTCTCAAGTCGGGTTAGGCCTGACCTTTTAGCGATATATCCTCAGCTCCACCCCCATCCTTTTCCCAACCACAAGACCCGGGCACACACCTTCTCCCCACATCTAAATCTCCCTGGTTGACCCTCTGTAAAAAAGACATGGGCAATGGCAAGAGGAAAGGGTGAGGATGTCTGAGTCTAGGGCAGTGGTTCTCAAACATTTTAGTCTCAGGACCCCTTCACATCTTAAAAATTATTGAAGACTGCAAAGCGCTTTTGTTCATGTGGATTACATTGATAGGTTAGAAATGAGAGGAAACTTAAAATATGCATTCATTCATTTAAAAATAACAGCAATAAACCCCTTTTGCATGTCAATTTAGATGACTTTTTTTTTTTTTTGTGGTATGCGGGCCTCTCACTGTTGTGGCCTCTCCTGTTGTGGAGCACAGGCTCTGGACGTGCAGGCTCAGCGGCCATGGCTCACGGGCCCAGCCGCTCCGCAGCATGTGGGATCCTCCCGGACCGGGGCACGAGCCCGTGTCCCCTGCACCAGCAGGCGGACTCTCAACCACTGCGCCACCAGGGAAGCCCTAGATGACATATCTTTAATGAAAAAATAGCTATATTTAGAAACAGACAAACAAAAGTCTAGTAAGTGGCATTGTCTCACATTTTCACAAATCTTTTCAATATCTGGCTTAATAGAAGACAGTTGGTGTTTCATATCTGCTTCTGCATTCAATATGTTATAACATCATATTGCAATGTAGCTTCTGGAAAACTCCATTGAACACTCATGAGAGAATGAAAGTGAAAAGAAGCAAATAACATATTAGTATTATTATGAAGATAGGCTTGACCTCATAGAGCCTCTGAAAGGGTCTCAGGACCCCCCCAGGGTCCCTGGACCACACTTTGAGAATTACTAGTCCAGAGGAACGTCAGAAAACAGTTTGGAAAAGCCCCAGGTGATTTGAACATCCTGGTTGATCTCCCTTAGCTGCCCATGGTCTTTTGAATGTTTTCACTAGGGAGGCAGTATGGGGTAGTGGTTAATCATGTGGGTCCTGGGGACAGACTACCTACTGGAGCCTGAATCTCAGTTCTACCACTCACCAGCTGTGTGACTTTGGGCAGATTATTAACATCTCTGTGCTTCAGTTGTCTCGTCTATAAAATGGAGCTTTTAAAAAGTGCCTACTTTTTAGAATTGTTGAGAATTAGATGATGTAACGCTAGAAAAGGGCCTAGCATAGTGCTAAATAATATGAGCTCTTATTAAATACCAGAGCCTTGCCCCTGAATCCACTGCCCATGGGCCCAGGAGGCAGTGCGATGCAGAAGTGACCTTTCCCAAATTGCAGGTGTGGGCTTCTTGAACCAGAGAGGAAAAGTGACTTGTGTGAGGTCCCAGGAAAAGTTAACAGGGTTGTTGGGCCCTGAACCCAGGAGTTCTAACTCTTAGCCCTACACTTTCCCCACCAGACTTTTTCAGTGGGGGAAAAAAACCCAAGGTCCTGAGAGGAGGGGAGCAGAACTTACCTTTCCCCCAGCAATCCCAAGTGTGCCATCCAGGGCCAATAGCAGTAGAGCAGGAAGCCTTGAGTTGAGGGCGGGTAGCAGGGAGGGACTTCCTGACCTCAACAGCAACTGAAAAAGGAGAAAGCAAGTCAGGAGAAGGCATTCCTAAGCCCAGAAGGTTTTTCCATCTTGCCTTGTGGGGAGCAGTTCTGTAAAGTGGCCCCAGCCCTCTCTCCTAAGGGTTCCTGGCCCAGGGCAGAGGAAGTCTGTGATCTGTGATCGGGCAACACTGCTTCTCCTGGGGTGTCTCTTTCCTGCTCACTGCCTGCAGCCCCCTCCTGGATCATTCCCTCCTCTCAGTCTCCCAGCACTCCAGGCTCTAGGTCCCTTTCCCGGTGGCTCCTGACCCTGCCCTTTGTGCTGTGGTGCCACGGGCAGTGCATGCACCTTGGGAAGGGTGCCAGTGGGGGTGGGGATGAGGCAGATGGGGAGACAGACGAACACACCAGGGGCAAGGGTGGGAGGAGCCAGCCCTGGCTCTTTGGCCTGTCAGCCAAACCCCCCTGAGCTGGGCTGCAGGCACCACCTTGTCAGAAGCCTAAATACCCCAAACCCCAAGCACACACCCTGAGCAGAAGCATTCTGGAGGGTCAGATCCCACCAACAGCCCCCGAGCCTGAGGAGTCGAGCCTGAGGAGTCGGGGCGGGCTTAGGTTTGAGACCTTGCTATCTATTGCTCAGTTTTTCCTCTGCCACCCACACAGTTCCCTAGAATAGATGGGAAAACTGAGGCCCAAAGTGGGTGGGGTCAGGCTGCGCACGTGCTTCTTTCCAGAGTCCAGTTGGGAGGAAGGGGCCTGGCCTCCCACAGCCCCTCCTCCCCCATCCCTCCCAGTCCCCCTGGTTTTTTCCATTTGGAAAGCCCTTTTTGGCTCGTGGCAGGTTTGGGGGCCCTGGTCTAGTCTCCCTCCCCTGTCTCCTGGGCAGTGTCCCCAGGGGAGCCCCCGGGGGCTGAGATCTCTTCAGTCTCAGCCTTGGCCCACCCCCTGCCTCCACCCGCGAGGCCAGCATCCCCCCCAGCCCCCGCCCCTGGGCTGTGGGACAGGGAGAGGGCCGAGGGGCTGGCTCTGCATACTAATGTCCTGCCCATTGTCAAAGCCCCTTTGTGCCCCGGAGCTCCATTGAGGCGCCTCCGGGGCGGGCACAATGGGGGCTCTGTCCCCGAGTTCCCCCAAACAGTCACCTGCTTTCAGAGCCTCCCCCCGCTCCCACCCCCACCCGCCCCAGTGTCCGGAGGGCCCAGCGAGCTTGGGGGAGTGGGGCCAGAGCCAGGGGGGATGGGCAGGAGGCGACCCCTCCCCCCCTTCCTCCCCGGGCAGGCTGGGGAGATGGGCCCAAGGCCGGGAGAGGCCCCGACTTACAGGGGGCGGGGGTGGGGCAGTCTGTGGATGGACTTGGAATGCAGGTTCCGCGAGGCCGGCCAAGGGGAAGGGGCACTCAGCCTGCCCACTCCTCGGTTCCACATGCCCGGCCGCCGCGGCCCGTGCCTTCCCGCCTCTCCTCCTCCTCCCACCACGAGGCTCATATATGCAGAGACACACAGGCACACGCTCATGCATGCGGCCCCACACACGGCTCCCGGACGCACGCCGGAGCGGATGTGCCCAGACCCAGCAGGCCGACTCAGGTACACAGACCCGCACCGGCCACTCGCATATGCACCAGCACACCCGCCCTCCATCCCCTTTGCACCCCTTCCGCCAGCCTCCAGCCTCAAGCGGCTCAGCACCAGCGCCCCAGCCCCCGACCACCCCCCACCCCGTGCCCTCGCTGCCCCCTGCTGCTCCAACACAGGTTATAACAAGTTTGCACTTGTTGTGACCTCAAGAATGTGGCCCTGGGGCGGGGAATGTCCCGCTGCTCCAGACCGCACTTGCTTATACGTTAACCACGGACACGGTCTCTGCTGAACCGTGAGCACGCCCGCCCCTCCCCCCCCATCCCACAGAACACAGAGAGGTTTGGTGAGCCAGGACCCCCGCCCCAGAGCGGAGCCAAACAAACTGAATGGAGTGATGCGGGAATGACCAACCCCAGCCTGCCCCAGCACCGGCCCAGGGCCACCAGCCCTTGCATCTGCCCAGTGCACTCAGGATCACGGCCTCTCACCACCCTGTGAGGTAGATGGCCTCGTTATCATTTCCCCGTTTTATAGTAGGGCTCTGACAGGTGACATGACATATCCAGGTGGCAAGACTGGGACTCCATTCTCGAATGGAAGTCTCTTGCTGCTGGGTGTTTTTCTGGGTTGTATTTTGCGGGGGAGGGGTCACTATGCCTCTTGGCTTCACTCAGATGACCCAACCCATGTGGAATTTTCACAGAGTTATCTTTTGCCCACCTTCTTTGGGAAGAGTGGGGGCATGTTGGGGTTGGAGTGGGGGAGAACAATGGGTACAGGGACCTTAAACAGGATTCTGCGTCCAGAAAGAAACTCAAAAGTTCACCTTGACCCTTGACTGCCTCTAGGCAGGGTGAGCCTACCTCCTTTCATTTCCTACATTCCCATGGGCCCCATTCCCACTGCTGATGGATCACTGGAGAGAGGAGCCCCCTGGCCTTCTTGGCCAGGGTTTGGAGTTTGAGATCTCTGTTGATTATAAGTCCTTCACGACACCTGGCTCTGACCTTCCCTGTTAATATCCTATGTCTGTATAAGGATCTATAGGGCATGTCTATGCCTCTCCTACTATTCTGGTCTGGGGCATCTTCTGGAAGCCTGGAGCAGGTACCCTAAAAAGGGAAGGGATAATAATAAAAGATTAAAAAAAAAAAAGGGAAGAGATGGAGGGCTTACCAGGACCAGGACCCCGAGAATTTGAGGGCTGCTTGCATGATGGTGTGCTGGGACCTGGGACGGTTGATGGGGTCACAGTTGCAGAAACCCCATTAGATGGAGAACTAAGCTGATATTGGTTTGCTCATCTGCAAATGTTATCGAATGCCCATCTCCACGACGTTTCCCTTACATCAGAATTGCAAAGACCCCTGCAGGGCCCTTCTATGCCTTAACCCCACTGCTCACCTAGCGTGCTCCCCCGCTGGCTGCCAGATTCTGCTGAAGCGTTACCCATCTGTCTTCCTCCATGCAGGAACACTCCTCTCCCAGCCCTTATTCTCTGGTGTATTCTTCTGACTCCAAGTGCCCTTCCAAATGTCCCCTGTTGGAGAAGGAGGCCTGGCCAAAGGACAGTTTCAGCCCCTCCAGCTGCACTCAGGCTCGGGGTGGGGGGCTGGGGGGGACAGTGAGACAGCCACCTCTGAATCTAGTTCTGCATCTAGTCAGTGTCGTTGGGCCACCCCTGCCCCCATCCTTCTAGTCAAAGGAGAAATGTGGATAAGGAATAAGTGGCAAGTTGGGGAAGGGCAGAGAGATTCCCTCCCAGGGTGACAGTAGACCCCCCATCCCCCCACGCCAGGCTTCTCTGTGTGAGGGTCAGAGGTTGCTCTTCAAATGTGGAACCTGAGAAGGAAAGGGAGTGGCGAGGACCCCTGTCGGGGAAGGTTCAATTCCCTGAATATGTATCAGAAGCACAGGGTGCCTATGGGGCTCCATCTCCACCAAGGGTAAAAATAAGAACAAATTCCTTAGGCAGCAGCAAGTAAATTTTGACTTAGCAGGAAGCATTTCCTGGGTATAAGGGATTAGCAGGCAAAGGGGAAGGATGGGAAGAGGTAGAAGACTCACTCCCCCTGATGAGAAAGAGAGGCCCAGCTTAGCTGCCTACTGAACAGAGGTTGGGTGGCCTAGGAGACATTTCCAAAGGGGCTCAGGGTCCCTGTGGGCCATGGACTTCCAGCTGTCTCAGATAACTCCCTTGATCATTTCCACAGCCCCTAGCAGAGAACATCATTGAATCTGCCCCTTCCCAATGGGCCCGCTATCTGCTGTTTCTTCTAGCTCTTCTTGTTGTCATATTTCTGGGCCAGCTGCTGTGGGGCAAGGAGATTCCTGAGGCCTGCTGATGGGAGGTGCACACTGGACACCCCTAGGCTGGGGCTTTGGTTGGAGGGGAAGAGCTCAGTGGATAATGCTCCCAGGTTGGCCCTTCAGGACCCCAGGGTTAAGAAAAGATCTGGTAGGAAGAGAGAGCTTTGGGATGAAGAAGAAAGTCAGGATTATTGCTCTGATTCTGGTGCTATAAGCCGGCTGTGTGATTGTGGAAAAGTTACTCAACTTTTCTAAACCTTGGCTTCCTCTTCAGTGAAATGAAGGGGTTGAACAGGATGACCATGCGGGCCTCCCAGCGCCGACATGCCATGATGATATGGTGGCCAGATGAAAAGTGCAGTTTAAGTGGGCCTGGGTTCAACTTGCAGTCACCTCTTCCTTACTAGTGGTCCTTCTGGACAAGTCAGCTAACCTTTCTGAGTCTGGTTTCCACACATTCACATGAAGGCAATGGCATTACCCACCTCTCAGGGAGGACAGGATGACGCGGTACGCGGAAACCCAGCACAAGGGCTGAGGTGGGGAAGTCCGTAGCACGTGGGGACACAGAGGGGCAGCAGCTCACACTGGGGCTGTGGGCGTCTGGAAGGGCTTCTCAGAGAAAGTGACATCTAAGGCGAGGCTTGAAGGAAGGGTAGAGATTGACCAAGTGGAGTGGGGAGGGGAAGAGTGCTTCACGGAAGAGGCCCCATTGTTTGCCAAGAACTGTTGGTAAGAGAAGGCATGGCCCGTTCAAGCACTGGGAGAAGCTTAGTGTAGCTGGCGGGCAGAGGCTGTGTGTGAGGGGTGGGTGGAGGACCAAGAATGCTGATGCTGGAGAGGCCAGCTTATTACATACTCTGTCCCACCTGTCATTCTAGGGGCTTGCGAGTTGGGATCCTTCCACTTGCCCTCCATCTTTCTTTTCCTACTTTTCTTTCTCCCAAGCTCAGTCCTCTTGTCTTTGGTCACGTGGGCACCAGGAAGCACTGGGCTTCCCAGGAGGACCTGGTCGGTCCAGGGAGAAGGAGAAGCTCTATCCATAGTTGCCCGACTCTGGACCAGTTTGGGGTCCAGGTCTGGAGTTTTCCGCCTCTCTCCTTTCCCACGATGAAAGAGGGATCTGCCCCCTGCAGAAGGCTCTGGGTTTCTGGCATTGAGGCTCTGTGCTAAGCACTGAGTACCCACTGTGGGCCCTCCCCCACCTGGCCCCTCATGAGAGAGAGACACGAGAGTGTTGATGGCAGTGGGCTGAGGGCAGTGTGGAGTGAGAACTGAGGGAAACTAGAGGGAAGACAGCTCTTCAGCCTGGAGTAAAGGCGGATGGAGAGACCGAGTCACTGCGCGCAGCTGTCTGAAGGTTGACGCTTTAATGGGAAGCTCGGAGGAAGGACTTCCCAAGGATGAAGCAGGTCAAATACCAAAAAGGGAGCCTGAGGGAGGGTAAAGAAATGTACAATATCAATACTATGGGCTCTTTTAAGCCAAGAAATACTTAGACAAAGCTCTATACTAGGCACTGAGGAGGTCACAAAGATGAACAAAACACAGGCTAGGAAGCAGTTCAGAAGTGATTCTCCTGATTGACAGGAGAATCATTGACAGGAGGGGGTAACTCTCCTGCCTCCCCGCCGCCTACACTGCCTCTCGGACCCTCCACCGACTAGGTCCAAGGCCTTGCTCATCACAGCCACACAGCTTCTAAGATCACAGACGAGAAAAGGTATAGAGAAGGGTGCTTCAGCCGGGAGGTAGGTCAGCCTCCCTCTCTTCTCTCAGGTGGGGAGCCCTACTGGTTCCAGGACCCTAAGGAACCGGTCCCATCAGGTTGGCCTCTCTCTGGTTTCTCAGATTCTGGTGGCAGATCTGGTGACAGCTCAGTGGCTCCCTGGCCTCCACCCCAAAAACCTTATCTTCTGGGGCCTGGCCATCCTGGGCTCCTTAAAAAATTTAAAAAAAAATTTTTTTTTTTTTATCATTTCTTAGTGAGTTATTCTCTTAAGGCTCCATCAGCAGGTGGAGTGGAAGACCCCTCCCCCCCTGATGCCTTGGGTAACCAAAGCATTATCCTCCTTCAGTGCCTGCTCTGTCTGGAGGATCCGCACATCAATGCCTTGTTTCCTGAGGTACTCCACAGTTGATGAGGGTACCTTTGAGGCCTCACTCATCCCCTGGCCAATAACAAGGGTCAGCACGCCTTTCTCGACAACTTCCTGCACATCTGCAGGCTGCACACCAGGAGAACACTCAGTTCTTGTTTCTCTCCAGTCCCAAGCCTGACTTCCCCCTGGCCACACTTTGCAGTCCTTACAGATTTTAGTAGAGCCTGGTACTTTCATTTGCCCCCTATGAGAGGGAAACAATTTCAGGGGAAGAAGGAACTTAACTGAACTCCAATGCCCTCTCTTTTCAGAGTTACGATCCCAAACCTCTCCGTGTTTTACCCCTCATCCTGGGCTTTGAGCAGCCTGCCAGCTGGCTGGAGCCACCAAGGGGAAGCAGGAGGGCAGGGGACCAAAAAGCATGATGTAGGAACTGAGTTCTATGTGTCATCCCTCACTAAACACCTTTCCTACCTCTTGGCAGGTTGAATGGGTTTTGGAGGGAGCTTTACCTTGGGAATTATGATGGAATTATAGGGAGGTAGGATGAAGGAGGTGGGCTGGAAGCCTCCTCCAATTCCAGGGCTGTAGTAAGTCCTACCGCATGAATCGCTGTTACCCTGGAGAAAGGACAAATAAGGCAGGAGGTAGCTGGACCATCACCAAGCCCACGTGGGTGTGGAGAGGCAGCATGAGTGAAGGTCCATGGGACTTGGAGACAGAGGGTCCGGCTTTGCCATTAAATAAACATCAGCAAGTTACTTTACCTCTCGGAGCCTTAGTTTCTCTAATTTGCTAGATATTTTTCTTTCATCTGCAAAGTAAGCTAATAATAATATATTTGCATACAGGCCTTACAGATTTCACATACTTTTATCTCCTGTAATCCCAACCAAACAATGGAAGGTTTTATTGCCTCCTTAGGTGAGGAAACTGAGCCCTAGAGAGATGAAGAGATTGACTGAAGTTCCCATAGCAAGTAGATGGCACAGATCTGGATGGCAAATAGTGGGAAAGAAGGATAGATAGGGAACTTTGGCTGTGACCCAGACCTGCCAGGATAACAAATAGGTTTCATTTGTAAGGCTAACTGCATTGGATTGAAAATGGCTCTCTGTATCACCATGCTGGGAAAGATTCTGAGGTTCAGTGAGGAAAAAAGTACTGTGATGAATTAGTGATATCTGTTAAGGGCAGGAGGTGGGGTAAATGATGGCCCAGACGCAGTTGGTTGGCATCCCTAGCCTGGAATCAGACCAGGGATTTCATGTCTAAGTCTTTCCTCTATACTAATCAATTAGGTTAAATTCAAAGGCACCAGCTTGAAAAGAGAACTAAGGTGTAGTCTCTGCCTTCAAGGAGCTCACCATCTCTCAAGGACAGAGGCGTGCTATATTGATGATGCGGCAAAATGTCCCAGGAACGTAGAGAGAGTAATGAGGGCATTTTAGGCAGAGAGACCTGCTTGGTAAAAGCATGGGGCCGTGCAAGTGGGGTGCAGACTGCGTTTGAAGAGCCAGTGGCAATTCTATATGGCTAGAAGATGGGGTCCATAGGGAAAAGTACCAAAAGGAGAGGCTTTGGAAATCAAGGTGGCATCAGATGGTGAAGGGTTCTGAATGCCATGTCTAGAAGTTTGGGTTTTACTACAGAAGCTGTGGGACTCCTTGAAGGATTGAAAGCCAGAGCGATGGGATGTAACTGTGTTGTTGAAAGGCACTGTGGCAGCTGAGGGGGTGGAGGTGAGGGAGGCGAGGCTGGGGGTGGGAAGACAGATCATTGCAGCACTTCAGGTGAAAGAGAACTAGGGCAGCCTCAAAGGAGTTGGAGAGAAGCCCACAAAGGCAGAATTGATAAGACCCAGTGACCCGCTGGATGAGCGGCAAGAGAGAAACCGAGGGCAACTCTAAGGTTTCCAGCCTGGGCACTGAATGGATGGTGATGCTGGGAACAAGAGGGGAAGCACAGGAGAGACTCCCTTCTGAGTAGAGAGGATATCAGTCTGAACACGTTAAAACTAGACTCTCCAGTTAGAGGGAGCCGGTAAGTGTTGGTTGTACAGGGCAGAGGTGAGGGGAATCTGTGGGAGTGGTTGAAACAGCCGAGGAAGGGAGAGCAGAGTGGTTAGAGATGCCAAGGGGGATCCCTGAGAAACACCAACAATTCAGGGCCCGCGAGAGACCACAGCAAGAGAGATGGACCAAACCTAAAGAGACCGGGAGGCGAGAGCCTGGAGGACCATGCGAGAGAGTGATGATGAGACTCTGTACCCTGTTAGTGCTGACCCCACTGAGTGCTCTTGGTATGTCTTTGCACTTGTCTAATTCTCCCAACACTCTGGTGAGGTAGATATCATTAGGCCCCTTCTTTTTTTGCAGGTAAAGGAGAAGGAAACTCAAAGAGTTTAAGTGATTTGCTCCAAATCCCAAAGCCTAGAAGTGGCAGGGCCACTAATGAGCTAATCAGGGTCTCCAAAATCAGTGGATCCCCACCACATCTCAATAAGAACCGAAGGACAGAGTGTCCAGAACGGACAGGCTGGCCATCAGTCTCACATGACGCAGAGAGACTGCTGGGGTCGAGGACTGAGAAAACGCCCTTGGCTTTGACGATTGGAAGGTTAGCTGTGACCTTGGAGAGAGATTCTTGCGGCTCTAACTGCCACCAGCTGGCTGTGCGGATCAAGCGGAATTGCATCTAATGTGCTTCATATCACGCAGAGCCTGGTAGTCTGAAGGAGGCTGATGCTGTTATTTTTATTGGTATCAAATATTGGTAAATTGGACCACTTGATATTGCTGACATGGGACCCATTCTTTAAAACTGGTAATTTCATATGGTTCAACCTAACAGTAAGAGGGGGTGGGCTGGGGTCGGTGGGCAGGAGAGGACAGGAAGAAGGCAAGCCGCCAGGGCAAGGGCAGTCCCATGGGGCTGGGGAGCCCTGCCCCCTGGTGGCGGGGAGGTAATCTTCAGCACCAGGCTGAGGATGGGTGAGGCTTGAAGTTTGCAGGAGTCCCTCTCATCTCCTCCGCTCCTCTCCAGCCATCTGCAGTCTTGCCAGCACCCTCTCCACTAAGTCCAGCTGGGCATGGGGGTGAACTCTCCCTAGGGGGCTCTGTCTGGAAGAATACTTCTAACCTCTCAACTAGGGTGATCCTCTCAACCAGTATCTTTGGGGATCAGTTGGGTTCTCCCCTATGGAGAATCCAGGAGCCTAGGCCAGGTGGTGACTGATTAAATAGTCAGAGCAGACTGACACACGAATAAGAGGTCTTCAACAGACCCCTTGGTCATCGCCAGCCCAGCCCCTCTGAAATCTCCCCCAGTATGCTTGGGAACCCTTTCAGTGTCGCAGGTCTTACTGATAACAGTAGAATAACAATGACAACAGAAGTTATTTGTACTAATGCCATCACTTCCAGCCGTGTCTTAGCACCTGGACTGATTTTTCTGGCTCTTCGGTCAAGGTGAGGAGGGATGGGTTAATGTCTCTGAGATGTTCCTCTGGGGTGAGGACCCAGATGGGGCCAGGCCTGCAGGCTCTTGGGATGGCTGGAGCTGGGGCTGAGGAGGCAGTGGTGCATCCTTTGTCCTCAGCTGAACTCTGCACAGTGCCAAGCTTCTCAGACAGGACCAGGATGTGCAGCCTTGCAGCCCTACACAATGGGTAGGCGCAGGCGCTGTGGCCGCTGTGGTGACTCAGAGAGGGAGCGTGCTGGGGGTGTGGGGGGGCTGGAGGGTGAGGAGGCAGGTGCATCAAAGAGGCAGTCCCCATGGGCTGCGTGTGCCAGGAAGTCATCCTCCCTCTCCAGCTGGGGAACGGGGGGTCCCTGAGGTACCCCACTCTGGGCAGTTCTCTGCAGGAACACTGTTCCCTTCTCATAGGGCACAGAGGCACTGCCTGGGGATTGGGGCGGAAGAAGGGGCAGTGGTCCCAATCAGCCCACACTGACAGGACGGGTGGTGTCCGGACAGAGGCAAACATCTGACATGGCCCCATCTCTGTGTTCTTCCCTCTCTTGACCGGAAAACACACAGGGGGGTCAGAAGGGCCAGATGGAGGTCACAGGCTCCCAGGAAACGCTTTGAAGGCTTTTATCCTTTCTTTTGATCAGTCTATGAGAACTTTCCAAACGTTGACACAAGGGAAGAAAAGCCTATTCTTCCTTGGGCCAGGGCCTTGTGTCAGGCCGAGGCTAGAGGATGGGAGGGAAGGGGAAGGAGACTGGAGGGTGAGAGGCAGAGGCAGCAGTGACTCAGCTGGCAAGGCAGGGCCCCCCGACACACACACGGCCCTTTTTTTCCCCACCTCAAGATTTGTGTGCATCTGGCTCTGTTTCTATTTGTTTGTTTTCTTTGGGGCAGGACAGAAGGGAGATTAATGAACAAAGCCATCAAGTTTAAAAAGAACCCCAAACCCGACTCCATTCTTCTCCCAACCTTGAGGGCTTACATAATCCCGCAGTGCTTTTCTTCCAGGCCTTCCTTGACACCCGTCTCCTTTCTCCTCTCTTCCCCCCTCTCTCATTAAGAACACTTGAAAGCCCAGAAATGCTCCTTTTCAGTCCCCAGTGCAGCTGATCTCCTCCTGGAGGCCTCCAAGGCCACTATTCAAGTTGGAGTTGGTATCCAAAACAGAGATAATATGGTTGGTGAGAGGGGGCTGAGTAGCAGTCTCCTGTCTCCACCAAGGCCAGTGGGAGGGATGAGACGAATCTGTATTGGGAGGGACACAGGCTGCATGTGGACATTTAAAACAGGAAATGACCTTGAAAACCCTTAAGCACAGAGCCTCCCAACCTGACCCAGAAACAGGTTGTGAAGGGCAGAGGGAATTTTACCCCAGAAGACACAGGGATGGGCCATAAGCTCCCACACACTGGACATCCTTGAAATCTGTTTTGTCTTTTAAATTATGTAAATTTTTCATTCTACTCTATCAGACATCATTTGATTAATATTAAAATAAGATTTTCCCTCAAAACCCTTGAGTAAAATTGATAGCTCAGGAAAATACATTAAATTTAATCCTGTGGTTCTGAGCACCTCCTGGCACACTACTTTGAGAAGTATGGAGCTAATCCAATGCCCTTTTTCCACAATTAAAGATATAATGGCTGAAGAGGTTTAGACACCTACCCAAGGTCACTTTTAGTCAGAGGCAGAGTTCAGGCTGGCACCTAAGTCTCTTGCTTCCCAGTCGAGCCCACTTTCCACCAGGTAATGCTGCCTTCTTAGTTCTATCTCCAGGATGCTAGGCTTGGACATGTACTTAGCTCAGCTGTCTAAGATGAGTGTGGGCTGAGAGACCAGCCCAGCCTCAGGCCCAGGGGCTGGTCGTGCCCACAACCCCTCTGTGCGCAGGGCTCTCTCAAAACGTAGCACTTGAGCATGACAGGAAGTTACTGGGACAGAGAATGAGCTGGTACTACCACTTTCTATTTCTACCTCTACCCCCCAGTGACTGGTTCAGGTATTCCTGTACCTTCAAACCTAAAGTAATCGGATTAGTTCATAGCTATAGTGGGAACACCTCCTGTCTTCCTAGAAACTGTCTCCCTTTCTGATCCTGTTTCCAAACCCCTAAATGAAGAAGCTCTTTTCTGGAGGGAAGAAGCAGGGAGAATAGAAGGTTGTAGGGCTTAGAATGCCTTTACTAATGTGGGCACCTAGGCTTCGGGTTATGGGTGGAGATACAGCGTGACGCAGAATTTGAGGGTCAGAGCTGCGATTTGATGGATAGCATAGTATTCTTCCGTATCACCATCTTCCAAAATCAGATTTCTAGGAGGCTGAAGAAACTCTTAGGGGAAGAAGGGATGATCCAGACAGATGTGCAGGGAGTGAAAAGACAAAGAGGACAGTGAAAAGGAGGATAGGATCAGGGAGACACATTTTGGTAACGGCCAGCATGAAATACGAGCAAGGCAGTGTAGATGATAGAAGAGATGAGAAGAAACTTGGGAGCAGAGCCCAAGAGAAGGAAATGGGGAGGATAAAGACCTGCCATGCAAACCTAGGAGAGGAGCACTGAGATGGAACAATCATAACAAAAGAGTATCACCGCTAACCATCAGATGCGCCCTGGGTGTCATTGCTGGTGAATTCGTCACACCTGGCTGGTTCCTGCTAGACCCCTATCATGCGCTAGGTGTCCATCTTCTCTGCTTGTGGAGTGTGGAATTTGCTCATCAAAGGCAAATTCAGTATATAGTATTAACCTGAAGCTATAGTGGAAAGGACTTTGTAATGCAGCCAGAACTAGGTACTAATCTCAGCTCTGCTCCTTGTATGTTGCATTGCCTGGGCTCTCTGAACCCCAGTTTCATAAGTAAATGTGAAGATAAAAACTCTGTTCCCCAGAGTTGTTGCAAAGATGAAATGTGAAGTGCTGGTTTAAACTAGGCATTCAGTAAATGATAGTTGCTCTCCTTCTCTCTTCTTCCATTTCCTTGAACCAAACATCAGGAAGAAGTACTCCATGGTCAAAAGAGAAAACTCACCCAGTGGCTCTGTGAAAGGGTATGCAGCTAGAGCACCATGAAGAGGAGGCCAAGTCCCTGCATCTGATCCCTGTGGGAGGCATGGGGCTCCACACCCACGCCGTGTGGCTCTCACCCTTCATTCTAGTGGCCACAAGGCAGGAGGGTGTTGTGGGATCAGAGCCCATCATTGTTTTCCCAATTTGTCCTGTTAAGTCTTTCATGTGCTCCCAACACTTCAACCAAAATGATTGGCTCCTATCCCCTGCTGGCCCTGAATCTACTCAATGCTATACCTTTTGCTTGTACTGCTCCCTTCCCTGGAGGTGCCTGCTCTTTGACACCCCCAAACTCCAGTCTCCAAGGGTCCAAATCTTGCCTATCCTTCAGGCCCAGTCCCAATGCCACCTTCCTCTATATAATCTCCCCTGAGTGAGACAGTCAGGTATGGAGGAAAAAACTCAACTCCTGGTTGTTACTTACTCACAACAACCTAGTAACAAGTGGGGATAATAACATTCCTACAGGGTTGTTTGAGGAATTATATGAGCTAATATTAAAATATCCCCAACAACTTAGCCCAGTGCCTAGCACCTAACAGGTTCTCAATCAGTACACTTCATTACCTTCTCAGCCCCACCCCCTTGAGCTAGATGTCACCTTCCCCTTTGCAAAGTCCCTCAGCACTTCATGGGTCCCTATTCCATGGCACTTATCACTTCTTGCCTGTTATGTGGTTGTCTCCCTTAATAGACTGTAAGGTCCTCAAGGCCAGAATCCACACCTAATTCACCTCCATAATTCAAGTGTCTTGTTTAGAATCTGGCACCCTGTAAATGTTTATTGTATAAATGCATGAAAATACAACTGAGACTGCATGGATCTTCCTGTGTGGTGGGCAGCATCATTGCAGATGAGGACATTTGGTTTGTTTGTATATCTGTTAGTGTCTATAATTAGTTATTGGGGTTTCTGTGGATACAAGGAAAAAGAGAAAGCATCATAAGAAAAATCAAGAGAAGACACAAACAAGAAGGGGGAGTGAGAAGGCCCCAGAGGGAGAGAGGCCCTGGACCAGAGTGAAGTTCCATCTGTTGTACCCAGGCCAAGAGCTTCCACATATCCTTAGTCCTCCTGGAGGATGGAGTCCGTTCCCAGTGCTCTTAGATTGGCCCCTACACCTGGAGTGATTTGGGATCCCCCTTCTGCTCATTTATTCACTCATAAACTACTTCTTGAGCACCTACTATGTGTCATACGTTGTGTGAATCATATATCAGACTCATCAAAACATATTATGGCTGAATCCTTATTTTAGTAAGCTTCTTTGTAGTAGAAGACACATGCTATACCAAGTAGATGTGCCATAAGAGATATAGATGGAGATATATATATAATACATATATTCAGAAAAGAGAGGCCTTACTTAAGGCTGTGGGGATCAGAGAAGGCTTCCTGGAAGAGGAGTCATTTGAACTGGGCTCTGAAAGATGTCATGGCTATGTAGAGACAAGGAGAAAGGGAGGTCGGGAAGAGAGACGAGCGTGAACAATCACGTGAAGGCAGGAAAGCATGGGTGTATACGACAGGGCGCAGGGGACGGTTGGTTTGTCTGAAGTTTGCCATAGGAGAGATGAGGCAGGAAATAAGGCTGGAATGAGGTGTAGAAGCAGACCATGCAACTGTGTCAGACTGAGTTTGGCTTCTCTTTGATAGCTAGTGGACACATTATCTGTCAAACCTAAACCCAAAGGTAGAAGGGATTGAGTTGGGGAAGGATTTGAGATAGTTACAGTATAACGACAAGTGGAGTATGGAGGCAGAGAGGTTTGGGAGGCCGAAGATCTCGATTTACCAAGTCACATCGTCTCTCGGAGCTTCAGTTTCTTCATTCATAAACTAAGGATTGTAATCTTAATACCTTATAGGAATTCCATGAGAATAAAATGTGAAAGTGCTTTGTGAAGTGGTGGATACATGTGCACTGATTTGTGATCAGAGGTGTAACTGAGGAAGAGTGATCCAGTAGTAGCGTAGGAAGGATTTGGGGAGAGAAAGAATAGAGACAGGAGATGTGTAGGAGGCTGAGGATTCAGCAAAAAGGTGTGAAGGACCTAACGTAAGACAATGAAATGAAGGGGAAGAGACACAAGTAACAAATCCACAGCTTGTGGCATTCAATGAATACTGAGATGAGATGAGGAAGGAGGGGAGTTGGAGATAATCCCCAGATTTTCAAAGGATGATGGCACCGTTAACTATTTAGGAAACCAAAGAGAGGCAGGGGTAGAGAAGAAAGGATTCATTCACACGTGGAGGTGGATGCATTTAGGATTCGTGCCCCAAAGCTTCTTCATTCAGGTTGCTCTTGCCACAGAGAGAACAGATAAAGCTCTTTGCTCAGGGCTGCTTCCCTGCCCACCACCCCTCCCTACCCCAGCCTGACAGGTTTCAGGAGAAGGTGCACAGCTCTAACCTGCCCCCTCCACCACTGCCCCGCGGAGGGGCTGAAGCCTCCTTTCTGGTCACTCGATTTGACAGAGTCTGCCCCTATGCCCACAGCTATTCCCAAACAAGGCTTGTTTTCCTCCTTCATCTTCCAGCAAAGGGGACAGCGAACCCAGAGGGAGCTGGGACCAGTGCCTCGGGGCTTGCTCTCTCCCATCCTTAGAAAAAAGAAATCGCCAACATTTGCACGTGAGCAGAGTCCGTGAGGCAGACCAAGGCTGCAGCTCTGACTCGGGCCTCTGTCTCTCTAAATCAGGCTTCCAGTCATCCCTTTACTCAGACTTTCTTAACAAACTGCACTTGGTACTGGGGAAACAGGTGACGTTCACAGTCTGTGGGCTTAAATTGAGAACTCACAGATGGCAAACAGTGGTAAACAAACCATTGCAAAGCACGATGATGTTTGAAAATAGGAATGTGTACAAACCATGCTTAGTAAACCCATGCTGGGGGCGGGGAGGTAGAGAAGATGAGCTATTTCTTCGAGGGTCAGGGAGGCTTCCAAAGGGGCAACTAACACTTGAGTGAGTTTTGAAAGATAACCTGGAGGTCATCAGGTGGGCACGGAGCGGGTCCAGTGCAAAAGCGGGTCCAAGGGTAGAAGGGATGAACAGCGAGGTGCTTTGTGGAGCTGGAGTCTACGATACGTGTGGAAGTGGCAAAACCAAAGCCAAGAAGGAGGCAGAGACCAAATCATGAAGGGCCTTGAGTGCCACGCTCAGAGCAGTGGGGAGCCGGGAATCAGTTTTACTCACAAGAGGAGTGTCTGTACTGCAGAGCAGTCCTGTACTCAAGAAGGGCTCTGATAAATCCATTCATTCTGGAGAACAAATGACTCAGGTAAAGAAAGAAAGCTCTAGGTCAGTCTGCAGGCAGGAAGCAGAAGGAGGGAGAGTTATTTGCTGAGGGAACCTGCTGGACATCACTGTAGGTGTGACTGGCTTTTGTTTTAGGGACTCGTTAGTTTAATTTTTAGAGGAGAAGGAAGGTGATTGTGTCTGTTTCTCTTCTGACCACTCAGAGGCTGCTTTTTTTTCAGAATTCTTCAGCTACTGTCCCTGGTATCTGGCTGGGACTGTTTTGGGGGAAACAGCACCCTCTAGAGGAGAGAGTTTGTGTGTTTCAGGTGGGGCAGCAACAAACCATTTCCAGAACTCTGGCCTGCTCCCTTCCCAGGGGCCCGGGGGGTGGAGTGTGACTGATTGTTTATCTGCTGCTGACTCTCACTACCGGGGAGAACAAAGCTGCCTGGCTCTGGGAGGTGGCACAGCAGCTGGGAGCAGCAGATAATAGCTGGAGGAGGCAGATACAAAGGCTGGCAACAGCAGGCACACAGCTGGAGGTGGCAATCACAACAAAGAGGTCTAGCCAGTACCAAAATCTCCAGTGCCCCGAATCTGTAGCCTTAACGCTGGGCTCTGGAAGCTCCGGGCTCTGTCTTCTCTGTCTCAGCTGTGATCCTCTATACAGGGGACCACAAAGGCACCTCCTGAAAACGAGAGACTGTGAGAATGAACCTGGGATGCACAGAAACAGTTGCTACAATTTAAAAGCTCTGGATCAGAAGCCAGAAGACCTGGGTTCTGGTTCCAAAACTACTTGTAGCAAATCTCTCTGAACCTTAGTTTCTAATGATGCCTCTCCTACTTACCTCATGGTGTGGGGGTCAAATTACATGTTTCATAAACTGTAAAATGATATATAATCATAGACTATTATCTTGGGAACGATAAGCAAGACTTTCCTTGGGCCCCAAGAGCTTCCATTTCCCCAGATATACAGAGTCTCTCTTCGGCACAAACAAAGCTAGGGCTTTGATGTGGGATCTCTGGATGTCATGGTAGAAGGGGCAGGGTAGAGATGGGGAGGAGGCAGGCATCTTGATCCTCTATGAATGTAGTTGGAAACTTAAAAACAATCTTTAACCTTCCCACCCAAAACTTTAATCTCCTCTCTAGAATCTCTGCAAAGCGCTCGTCCAACCTGTCCTTGAACACCACGGGGGGCAGGGTACTCTCTACCTTTTGAGATGCTCTTTCTACATTTGTTACAATGTTCTTCATATCAGTCTGGAATCTTTTTCTCAGTGGTTTGAACTCACTGGTCCTGGTTGTTCCCCTTGGAGCTCAAAGAACAAATCCAAACCTTTGTTCACATGGCAGCCCTTCAAACCAAATATTCTCACATAGCCTTCATATCCCTCAGATCGTCTCTCCTCCCAAGTAAAGTTCCCCGTTTCCTTCAAACACGTCTCATATGATTTGGTTCTGAATCCTCTCATGTCCTGATTGCTCCTTGAGACTCAATACTGCAGATGTGGGATCAACAGAGCAGAATCAACTGAATCCTTATTTTATTCTAGATACTTTAATTCAACTAAAGCAGCTTAAGATTGCATTGCTTTTTTTGGCAACCAAAACATGTAGATAACTCACACTGGATTACTTTCTGCTAAAATGCCTAATTTCATTTTCATGGTTCTGCTTACGAGATCACATCTTTCCAACGCAGAACTTGCTCAGGTAATTTTTGGACCCAAATGTAATCCAACGTTTATCCTTTTTGCTCGATTTGGCCCACTCCTCTGGCCCCTTTTGGATCCTAATTCTGCCTCAGACCTTTCATTTGCAGTCCGTCCCAGCTCTGTGTCATCTGCATAACTGATGGCCATGTGTTCCACATTTTTGAATAAAATTAGTGTTAAGACCATCGACTAGGGCAAGGCCAGAGATAATGCTCTGTGGTACATCGCTAGAAAACTGATTCCAGGCTATCATGATCCACTCACCAGTAACACTGATTTTTTAATTTTTATTTATTTATTTATTTGCGGTACGCGGGCCTCTCACCGTTGCGGCCTCTCCCGTTGCGGAGCACAGGCTCCGGACGCGCAGGCTCAGCGGCCATGGCTCACGGGCCCAGCCGCTCCACGGCCTGTGGGATCCTCCCGGACCGGGGCACGAACCCGTGTCCCCTGCATCGCTAGGCGGACTCTCAACCACTGCGCCACCAGGGAAGCCCTGATTTTTTAAGTCACCTAATTAGAGAAGCATTCTGTTCATTTTTCTCTGTCGTATCCCCAAGGACCTAACTTGAGATCTTGTTAAGATCTTGCTTAGATGCACTTTCTCTGATCTGCCAATTTAGTAACCTTGTCATAGAAGGAAATTAAGTTAGCATGATGTGATGTTACCTGTTCTTAGTAACCCCAGGCTGGGTCCTACTGATAACTACCTTTCCCCCACTCTGCCCAAGAATTCACTATCTTAATGTTCCATTCTAGAATCTTGCCTGTGGTTGATACCTTATCTGTTTGTCTGTAGTTTGTGAAATGTACCTCATTTTTCTTTTTGAAAATTAAAATTACGCTCACTTATCCACAACTTTCCAGCACTTCCTTTGTTCTCTCGAATCTGTTTTAGATTCCCCTGTTCCTCAAAATCTCCTGTAGAGGTTTCACATCTTTTCGCGAGTTTGAGGGTCAAATGAGAAGGCATGCTAATGTGTAAACTTTGAATGGTACATAGATGCAAGCTTTGTGGTGGTTGTTTCTTTTATTAATATTACTACTATTGAGTACTGAATGGGGCTTCACTTGGGCTCTAAATAAGAATTCTTCAAACTTCAGAATTACAAAGCCTCCCTCTTGCTCCAAAGTAGCCAAGGATATTGGGAAGTGGATGGCATCCAGTTCTGGCCAAGGAGTCTCATGTGTATGGAAGTTCCAAGTGGGTGGTGTAAAATGGGCTTCAGGTTGCCTCTGAATATTCTGGGATTCTCGTCTGTTGGTGATTTCCAATTTAGTGTCTGCTTGGGTGGATATATGAATAGACGCGAATAATTTAGAGTTTCCCAGGGGTAAGGCTATGGGAATATAGAATAAGGGCAGGGTGAAGGAGAATGATAAAATGCAGTGGTATAGACTTCTCGGAATGGAGAACGTGATGAGCCACTCTGTGTTCTCCAAGAAGAACTAAAATTCCCCAGAGGTCACCTGCTCCTTCCCAGAAGGTCTGGCCATCAGATCCAGAGTCCAAGGGCTCAAGTGATTGCAATTCTTTCTCTGATGGAAAAGTACAAGTTATTCCTTGGGCAGGGGTGCCAGGCACTTTGTATTAAGTGAGTTGTCTCCTATTTCAGAGCCTTGTCCCACTTTCTACTATCAGAGTAAATAGCAATCCTGAATTTGAACTTGTGCAGACATAGCCACAAACTAACATACACTCCTAACTCTTCTACTTCACTCAGTCAAGACAATTTTGCCACCTACAACCTGGCATTTCTCCCAGTCCTTGGGAAAATGTTCCTATGCTGCCAGGAGGCTTCAGTTTGATGTTTTTCCTCCACCATCGCTTGTTTATTTATTTATTTAATAAATTTATTTATTTATTTTTGGCTGCATTGGGTCTTCATTGCTGCGCACGGGCTTTCTCTAGTTGCGGAGAGCAGGGACTACTCTTCACTGTGGTGCGCGGGCTTCTCATTGCAGTGGCTTCTCTTGTTGCTGAGCACGGGCTCTAGGCGCGCGGGCTTCAGTAGTTGTGGCACATGGGCTTAGTTGCTCTGCGGCATGTGGGATCTTCCTGGACCAGGGCTCGAACGCGTGTCCCCTGCATTGGCAGATTCTTAACCACTGCGCCACCAGGGAAGCCCCCACCATCACTCGTTTATTTTTGCTTAGTTCTGTCTGTGCTCTTCCCAACACCACCCCAGAGCCTAACCCGGACCTAATTTCCCCAGAAGATGCAAATAGATGATGACAATAATAATGAGAATGACAATGATCATAATAAGAGCGAAATGGGCAGGGTGCTTAGAGAACATCCTAAGGGGTAGAAGAATGGGTAGTTTCTGCTATCTTCTGAGCCAGGCAAATATCTTTGTATCACCAGTGAGTACTGATGTGGAGGTAGGGGAGAGAATGGAGAAATTAAGGGCATGTGTGTGTTACGGGGGACTGGCTTGGAAGGAGTTCAACAGGATAGTCTTTCTTGCTGCTGCCATTCTTGAGGGTGGGGAGGGATCCTATTTCAGAATGAGAGATCTTCACGGAACTGGTTTTGTGGTGAATGGAGACCAGTAGAGCCCTCTTTAGTCTCACTCCCACCTTCAAGGAACTGTGAGCTTATTACTCTTTCTTCTCTGCTTCTCCTAAGAATTACAAATGTCAGACTGTACTGCAATTGTTTGCTTACTGAACATGAATCTTTCTCACTATGCTGTGAGTTCTTGGCGAGCAACGATGCTGTCAGATTCATCTTTGACCTTCCAGCATCTTGCACTACAGTGCCTGGCATATAGCAAGTGCTCAGTAAACATTTGCTAATAAGAGGACAAATCAGTGGCACTAAAATGAATGTTTCTTCTTCCTTCCCATTGGATGGTGGCTGGGAGTTGCTGGATTTTTGCAATACCGCTCATTATGCTGTCTTGCTCTCTGCAGATGACGTCGGTTGCCAAGGTGTATTACAGCCAAACCACTCAGACAGAAAGCCGGCCCCTAATGGGCCCAGGGATACGACGGAGGAGAGTCCTGACAAAAGATGGCCGCAGCAATGTGAGAATGGAGCACATTGCTGACAAGCGCTTCCTCTACCTCAAGGACCTGTGGACAACCTTTATTGACATGCAGTGGCGCTACAAGCTTCTGCTTTTCTCTGCAACCTTTGCAGGCACCTGGTTCCTCTTTGGTGTGGTGTGGTATCTGGTAGCTGTAGCCCATGGGGACCTGCTGGAGCTGGGACCCCCAGCCAACCATACCCCCTGTGTGGTACAGGTGCACACGCTCACCGGGGCCTTCCTCTTCTCCCTTGAGTCCCAGACCACCATTGGCTATGGCTTCCGCTACATCAGTGAGGAGTGCCCACTGGCCATCGTGCTTCTTATTGCCCAGCTGGTGCTCACCACCATCCTGGAGATCTTCATCACGGGTACCTTCCTGGCAAAGATTGCCCGGCCCAAGAAGCGGGCGGAGACCATCCGTTTCAGCCAGCATGCGGTTGTAGCTGCACACAATGGAAAGCCCTGTCTTATGATCCGAGTCGCCAACATGCGTAAGAGCCTCCTCATTGGCTGCCAGGTGACAGGCAAACTGCTTCAGACCCACCAGACGAAGGAGGGTGAGAACATCCGGCTCAACCAGGTCAATGTGACTTTCCAAGTGGACACGGCTTCTGACAGCCCCTTCCTCATCCTGCCCCTTACCTTCTACCATGTGGTGGATGAGACCAGTCCCTTGAAAGACCTGCCCCTCCGCAGTGGTGAGGGTGACTTCGAGCTGGTGCTGATCCTAAGTGGGACAGTGGAATCCACCAGCGCCACCTGCCAGGTGCGCACTTCCTATCTGCCGGAGGAGATCCTGTGGGGCTACGAGTTCACACCCGCCATCTCGCTGTCAGCCAGTGGCAAATACATAGCAGACTTTAGCCTTTTTGACCAAGTCGTGAAAGTAGCCTCTCCGAGTGGCCTCCGTGACACCAGTGTACGCTACAGAGACCCTGAAAAGCTCAAGTTGGAGGAGTCATTAAGGGAGCAGGATGAGAAGGAGGGCAGTGCCATTAGTGTACGCATCAGCAATGTCTGATGGCTTGGTTCCCCACCTCCCCGTACTTCTGGTCTCTTTTCCTCTTTTGGCATCCTGGGTGAGGGATATTACCCAGGCTTACTGGACAGCCCCAGAAGCACCCTTCTCCACTCCCTCTTCTTTAACCCAGTTGGCCTGTAGTAGTCTAGGCCAACTGGACTTCCTCCCGTTGTTCCCTTCACCTCACCGCACTTCCACCCCAAGATGCACACGTCCCTTAAGCCAGGATGGGGGAAGGAGAGGGAAGATTAGGCTGAAGTGGCTTAGAAGGCCTCAGCCATGCCTGGAGACTTACATTAGGAGGACCATGCAGTTGGATGGATAGGCTCCCCCCACCCCGCCACCTCTCACCACCACCACCAGAAAGTTTGGTGCTTTGAGGCTGGAGTCCCCTCCCTATCTTTCCACTTAGCAAGTTCCCTAAGGCAAGACTCTCTCTCTGATGGTCCCTTTGGGGTTTGTGCCCTCAGAAATATAGGAGTCCAGAATCATTTTATTCTGAAGTCTCTACCAAAACCTGTTGAAAGAAGCCAGGGTTTTTCATGGTGTAGTTAATTTCTGTTGGCAACTCCTGACTATAACCTGGGACCTTGGTCCCCATTGTTCTCCTCTTTCTAGTTTCTCAAGTGGACACTTTCTTAGGATACCCAGTTCCCACATAGATGCCTCTGCTCCCAGAGAACTGAAGTTGACCCGGGAGATATAAAGCACACAGGCACAGCCACCACACCTGCTCCTGACCTGAATACTGAACTCTTCATTGTGGGGTGACTAATGCAGAGCTATTGTCTAAAACCTTGAACCTGGCCTCCAGGCAGCCCTGGGGGGATCTGTTTCCCTGTGTCCCATGAAAGTAATGACCTTCCCCAATATGTTCCCCTGGAAAAAATCCAACGCCCAGGCCCCACAGAAAGGTCTGGAAATGGTGTTCCAGATTACACTGTCCCTGGCTTCTCTGATTCTTTCTTGCCCAGCCCACTCTCACCTAAACCCAACTTTGGAGGAAGGGGGAGAAAATGCAAGGGCCTTCCTCTCTTACCACTAAAACTAGACTCACAGGGCACAGAGTCCCCAGGAAAGTTAAACCAACCAAATGGGATGAGTACATTCTCCGATTTCCAGACTGCTGTATAGAGCTTCTGGGAATTGGCAATGCTTTGTTAAGGTTTGGGCAGAGGCAGGACTCTGTGGCTGGCAGATACTATTCACCCTGTTACTCCTCCCAGTGCCCTTCTGAAAAGTGCCAGCTATTTTGTTAGGCAGTGCTGGGAGGGAAGGAAATTATACCTCCTGATCAAATAACCATGGTCTCCCTCAGCCATTCCTGAGACAGTATAAAATGAATATCAGTCTCATCTCTCCTCTCCTCTGCTATGAAGCCAGTTTCAGGCAAGTTAAAAGGCATACTTTACGAGATCAGACTCAGGCCACTCCTTGTTCCCTGATGGGGACTGTGGTATGGGGTCAGGAAGGGTGTATGGGCACCAGAACTTTCTCTAAAGCTCCAAATCCCAAGAGTGCTTCCTATTCTCATTTAGGTACCAAGGGACACTCTCCCCCACCCCAAATGATTTGGCACAGAGTCCCTGTATGAATCAAGTGGCAGTTTATTTAAGGTGGACCAGCCAGTTGTTATAAGCTACACATTTATCCAGAATGAGTACCTGCATCTGTGTGCAGAGCCTCACAGAGAAACCCACGAAATTTGGAGGCTGGGCCCATGGTCACCATTTACTACAACTGCACAAGATCCTCTTATATTGATCTCTCCTTGAACTCAACTAACTATATCTTGAAGATGAAGACCCTTCATTCCCTACTTACTGTAAACCCCACCATCACTACCTAGCTCTCAAGAAAACAAGAACCGGAACAACTTGAAAATCTGAGACAGAGAACAGAAGGCAAAGAGCCAGCTTCTGGGCTCTCAACTTTATTCAAATGTTAGACTCACTTGATTTCTTTCAACGTGTGTGTGTGTGTGTGTGTGTGTATCTTCTTATCCATTAGCAAGTTATCCTCCATCAAGTTTCTTCTGCACAGAGCTGCTTCCCTCCTGAGGGAAACACTCTCTTCCCATTCCCCTGCTGTCTATTCCAAGCCTCCAGAATCCTCAGATTCTTGGATAACAAAATGAGAACACTTTCTGACTTAACTTTTTTGACTCTCCTGCACGATTCCACACTTTCCTTTAAATTGCACTTTAAATCATACTCTCCTCTTAATACAACCTGGCTTATTCTCCCATAAGCCCCATCAGAGAGCAATGCCCCTCTCCCTCAACTCTAAGTGGTTCTTTAGACTACAGCCCCCCTCTCCTCTGAGCTGAAATCATCTTTCAGGCTATCAGGCAAGCTTTAGAAGCAGCCAGGTCTGATGAGAAATGGGATCCCTGACCACACCAACCATGGACTTGGAATGTCAGGAGAGCACTGGGCACAGATCTTAAGGGAGGAGATTTCAGAGGACGGGCAACACAACTGATGGGGGAGGATACTCAGGGTATGAAGATGAGGAAGGGTGGTGCTGCGGGATCTGGTGAAATCAATGAAACCCTTGAGTGTTACTTGGGCTAGCAGGTAAGAGGTAGGTGGAGGCTCAGGGAATTAAGCTATGATATATAAATGAAAGGTTTATCTAAGAAAGAGAAACAGATTTTATATATATGTAGAGAGATGTATATAGATGTATATAGGACCAAATATACTGAATGTACAGAAAGAAAGTATTCAGAGAGCTTAGCATGGGGGCAGATATCTTGCTCTGGTTTGGAGGTAGGACTCCCCAGATTCCCAGACTTACAGCCAGTGATCCTGGTTTCAACATGGAAGTGAGATACCTGACTAAGGCTTTCAGGTTTGATGACGGGAAAGGGAGGGGTGGAAGCTGCTCTTCAGAAATAAAGAGGCTTCCAATGAGGTTTCTGACAAACCCTGTGCTGCTGACAGGACCAGGAAGAGGGGAGATAAGAGGAACATGAGGAGGGAGACACTCCATCTGAGGAAATCTAGGAGAATCTACTACTTAGGCTGTGCGCTCCCATCCCCAGCAGTGTCCTGTGACTGTAGCACTTAAAAAATAAAATCCTGTTTCCCTCTCTTAAGGTACACTGTATTTCCCCTTCTTCCACAGGGGTGGGGCAACTGCAGCTCCAGCCCCGGGAGGTGATGGCTATTCAACTAAGAAGCTGAACACTTCAGTGTGCGGGAGGCACGAAAGGGAAGCCTCAACTCTAGAGTCTAAATGCCAGGACTAAAGAGCTGTTGGGCCCAAGATACTCCCAAGGCAGAGGATCAGATTTCTGTATGGTTGCAAGCAGCCCAAAGAGAATGCCCTCTATGCTAGGAGAGTCCCAATCCTGGCATCTGAGCATGGGGGAGGGCGTGGTGCTTTAGCTTTGTATCTCTGTATGAAAATGAGGACTGTGGGTACCAGCTGCCCTAGGGGATGGGGAGAGGCTTCTGAAATCCCTACTCTGTGCTTCACCTCATTACCTGCCCAACCTCCTACCCCAGCCTGTCAGCTAATAAGACCATCCAGGGATTTCTCTCTGAGGCCTGAGAAGAGAAAGGAAGCCACTTATACTATTGCTACAAGCCAGGGACACTGCCCCCTCCCAAGGCTGCTACCCTGGTCCTTTACCCTTGCTAGTTAACCTAGCTTATTTGTAAAATAACACACTACCTTTGCTGTAAAGTTAGCCTGGGCTCCGGCTCAGTAATGGCCAACTCTACTGAAGGAGAAATATCTAGGGATGATTTTTCCATTCATTGCATTAAAGACTAAACAAGGTCAAATGTACCTAGGAAAAAAGACATGTGAGTTATTTTGGTTTATTTTATTCTTGTCTGTTCAGAACAAGTTACTAAATAAAATGGCTGAATCTCTGTTCTTCACTCTAGCTTCTTTTAGAAATGAAAACTAATCCTGGGGACTTCCCTGGTAGCGCAGTGGTTGAGAATCCGCCTGCGAATGCGGGGGACACGGGTTCGATCCCTGGTCTAGGAAGATCCCACATGCCAAGGAGCAGCTAAACCCGTGCACCACAACTACTGAGCCTGCTCTCTAGAGCCCGTGAGCCACAACTACTGAGCCCATGTGCCCAAACTACTGAAGCCCGCGTGCCTAGAGCCCGTGCTCTGCAACGAGAAGCCACTGCAATGAGAAGCCCGCGCACCGCTATGAAGAGCAGCCCCCGCCTGCCGCAACTAGAGGAGGCCCTCGCGCAGCAACGAAGATCCAACACAGCCAAAGAAAAAAAATAATAAAAAAAAAAAGTTCAAAACAAAACAAAACAAAACTAATCCTGTTACTAAGGCCTGAACTCACTGACCTACCTTTGGGAAAGGAGGGTGGAACTGAGCTGTGCTGGAAGAGCTTCTGACCACACAGCCAGGCCTTTCCCCTTTGGTGCTATCATGCATTCCCCCAACTCCCTTCCCACACCTCCCCTCGTTAACTTCAGGGTCCTGTAGCAAATACCTTTTAAACTCAGTTTTTAAAGGATTGCAAAAAAAGTTAAGACCTAGACATCTGAAAATTGGCTCAGGTTAATCCAGGAAAGTCAAGTTGCTTTAGAACCCAGGCACTGTCCCTTTCAGCCAGTGATCATGCACCCAACTTCCCTGCCACACTACAGTGCAGGTCGTCCCTTATATATCCTCAAGGCTCTATATGCCTATTCATTTAATCACTGGGCATTTCCTGGCCCAGTTCTCAAAGAAGTGGGTTTCTCTTCTATTCTTATCTATCAATAGCCTGAAAAAGGCCTGGCTATCAATATCCAGCCCTGAATTGAAGTAACAGACCCCTATGGTCACTGACTCTTGTTCCCCAGAAATGGAAGGACAGAGAGAGAAAACTGGGTCTCTTACCATCGTCAGTGAATACTTATCTACAACATTTGGGAAACACTGTTTTTTAGGGATGAGTCATAAGACATGAGAGATATATAAGA
Source organism: Phocoena sinus (assembly GCF_008692025.1). NCBI lineage: Eukaryota > Metazoa > Chordata > Mammalia > Artiodactyla > Phocoenidae > Phocoena > Phocoena sinus. The sequence continues at coordinate 117,344,234 of NC_045763.1, read as the reverse complement.
TATGTGAAATATACAGTCCCATAACATATGAAGAAACTTGCCAACTTGTGAAGAAAATAAGATAAAATAACAAGTAGCATACATTAGGGCCAGATATGCCATTAACAACATGTTCTAAACAGTGAGATCTCTGTGGAAAACATTCCCCAGGGATAGGCACTAGGCAAGGGATGGTATCAATCTAAGAGGTCTGGTTAGAACACATTTGACACAGGATTCAAGAAAAATCAACGGAGTTCCTATTACATGAAATGTACCATTCAAGTGACAAAGAAACAGAAGACATGACACATGCCAGCAAGGTACGTACAGGGTTTTTTTGGCTTTATACCTGCTATTCCTTCTGGGGAACTCTCTGTACTGCCTGCCAACTCCCAAGTTAACTCTCAGTATGCCCATCTTAGACCAAACCCTGTTAAAAGCTGTGATTGCATCATGTACCCCTCTTTCATTACACTTGTCACCGATGCAATTTTATATTACTTGTGAATTTATCTGACTAATGTCTGCCTCACTCACTAGAGTTTAAGTGCCATGAAACTGTAACTGGGATTCCTGTCAGTGGTGGGTCACCAGTACAGCTGGGCACTTAGCACAGCACCTGCATGTATGATGCTCAATATATGTAGAAGGAAGGAAAGGAAGAAAAGAGGGAGGGAAGGAATTTGCCTACAGTTCACACAGCTAGTATGCAGTGGAGGTGGTATATTGGTTAAATAACCGTAAAAGATTTAGACAACATATTTCATAAGGCATGACAAAATTAACTGTTTAAAAAAATAGAACAGACAATAAACACCAACGTTTTTGGGGAGAGATCATTTCCACTAGTTAAGATTTAGGAAGAGTCCAGAGAGTTCAGGTTTGAGCCTAGCATTGAGAGACAAATAGTATACAAATAAGTGATGAGAAATAGGATTCTTTGTAGGTGGGACAGCACAGGCAAAAGTACCACAGTAAGAAAGCAAAAGGCATATTTAAGAGATTAACCGTCTAACCATTATATTAGAATATAATCAACAAGGACCTACTGTATAGCACAGGGAACTCTCTCAATATTCTGTAATAACCTATATGGGACAAGAATCTGAAAAAGAATGGAGCCATGTATATGTATAACTGAACTACTTTGCTGTACATCTGAAACTAACACAACATTGTAAATCAACTATACCCCAATATAAAATAAAAATTAAATTGAAAAAACCTAGAACAGAGGGCTTTCTAGGTGAACAGGTTGAAAAGGCAGGGTCATGGAGGGATTAAATGTCAGTCTAAATTATTATTTTTTTCCACAGGCTTGGGAGCTATTGAAGATGTTTGAGAAAGGAAAGCATCTAATTATAGTACTGTTTATGAATAACAATCTGGCAGTAGAACTGAGAGACAGGAGACACTAAACCAGTTAAGAGACTTGCAAAACCTTAGGGGAAAGGTAATTGCCACAGATCCTAGTTGAGTACAGGTGTTAATACTGTTATCAAATTGAGTTGTTGAAGTCTGGACTAAGGTGCAGGACGCTGAGCCCAAAAAGAATTAGGGATAGATTCAAAAGAAGTTACAAAGCAGGAAATATAAGCAAGATCTAGAAAAAGAAAAAAGAAGGTGACTGAATTACAGTGCCAGCAGGAAGCAGATGGTACACTCAAAGGGCTAATTGGACAGGACTTAATGAAGGGAGTATTTACAAAGGTGTGGGCAGGGTCAATAAACCAACAAGGGCTTGTGAAGCACCCTGGGACTTGCAACAGTAGGAAGCCTTTACCGGTATTAAAGCTGAAGGGACCATCATTGAAACCTGGTGAGAGTTTCTGAAGGGAGAGGGCTACAGCTTTAGCAGGAGCCTTGGCCTTAGGTAGAGGAACTCAGCCACTGCCGAAGATCTGCTAGTGCCTGCCACTGGCTCGTTCTAATGAGAAGCCAGAGGGCAAGGGAGACTGCGTGATGACGCACAGAACAGGGCAGAAGAGATGGCAAATGGATCTAAAAAGGTAATGACAGCATATACGGCATAGTGACCAAGGCCAAGGTCCTGGCTAAGGATGCTAGGGATGAGGTATGCATGTGTGTGCCTTCCCTAGCCACTGGCTCTAAAAGAATGGAAACCTAGAGACAGACAGTGAAAGGGAGAATGAGGAAGGGCTGTAATAATTCAAGAGGTAATGAACAGTTGAGCATTTGAAAAAATGCAGCCCTTTCAGGGAGAAGTGAGAAAACAGAACCCCTACACCCAATGCAAAAAGCTCAATATGGCGTTCTCAGACCCCGTGATACTTCTGTCTCACCTAGAAATAGTAACAGTAGTTGGCACACCACGTCCAGTTAATTTTACTGGACTCCCGTCCCCTCTTCAGTCCCACAAACACTATCTACATCTCATTTTGATCCAAGCTTCGTTTCTTTTGATGAGTTGCTTACTGTTTCCTTATTTGCCCAAATTTGGTGCCTCTCACCAATTTACTAGGTAGGCTCTATAGGGACAAATTAGCTGAGGCCTTTCTGTCATACTACCTAAACCAACCCAACCAGAGGAACCCTCACTTAATTAATCCTCTTGACATCTACCTCCCATATTCTCTACCTTCTGGGACTAACTCTCACTTATCTATCACTGGCAGAAAAAAAGAATAAATATATAGAATCACAGTGACAGAAAATATCAGAAAGATTCAAACAAGAGATCAATGAGAGGAGGCAGAGAGGGAAATTAGAATTCATCAACAACATTTTATTTGCAGGTTAGCCACATAGTAGTTAAGAATACTCTGGGCCAGAGAGACCTGCTTTTGAGTTCCAGCTCTGCCACTAGTTGACTGTATGACTTCGGAAAATTACTTAATCTCCATAAGCCTTGATTTCATTTGTGAAGGTGGGAATATCTACCTTACATGGTTAAGTATTTAGCACAGTGACTGACACACTGTAAATAAGTTCTCAACAAAGCTGTCTATTAGAAATCATCATCATGGACTTCCCTGGTGGCGCAGTGGTTACGAATCTGCCTGCTAACGCAGGGGACCTGGGTTCGAGCCCTGGTCCAGGAAGATCCCACATGCCATGGAGCAACTAAGCCCGTGCGCCACAACTACTGAGCCTGCGCTCTAGAGCCCGCGAGTCACAACTACTGAAGCCCTTGTGCCTAGAGCCCCTGCTCTGCAACAAGAGAAGCCACCGCAGTGAGAAGCCCACGCACCACAATGAAGAGTAGCCCCCGCTCGCCACAACTAGAGAAAGCCTGTGCACAACAAAGACGCAACACAGCCATAAATAAATAAATAAAATAAGTAAATTAAAAAAAAAAAACTATAGCTTTCATAAATCTTTAAGATTTGATTTCTAAATGTGAGAATAGCATTTAAAAAAAAAGAAATCATCATCATCATTATTTGAATGATGATGTGCTGCCACTGTATATATGGCTACTGTACTGCAAAAAAAATGGCTAAAAGTAATTATCAACATAAGGCATATACTTATACCAAGGTACAGATAAAGACAAAGAGATATCAGAATATGAATATGGAATGTGTGAGATTAACTTGGTTCATACAAAGGATGAATGTAAATTGTATGATGGATGAATGGAGGGTAGTCCTGGGAGCTGCATGTTCAGACTGGATGGAGCCATCTACTCTAGTAGATGCTAGTTTAAAAGACGTCCCCTAGGAAGCAGGATCAATCTGTAAAATCAAGTCAGTCAGTAGTTACTGAACACGTACCATGTGCCTAAGACTGCAATAAATTATGAGTAATTTTTAAAAATTAAGGATAAGATATAACCCCTAACCTCTAAAACCCTACAATCTCATTGAAAGGGTTATGAATACAATCTAAAATAAATTATGAAATTCTGAATTGCAGACTGTTAAGTTCAATAAGTGACCACAGAAGGGAAAGAGCTAATGGGTTAGAGTCCTTGGTGAGAAATTCATGGGAGTAAGGTTGGAGTGGGATGGGTGAAGGGGGAAGAACTTGACATAGATAAAGGATATTTGAAAGAGGAAAGGACTGGGAGTTGGGAGCACCCCAAAGATGCCACTCCAGAGGTATCCTGGTAAGAGGAACCTCAAAAATCAATTCAACTTGTACAGAATGCCTCCTGTGTCTGGTAATGTGTTATATACTGAGGTACAGAAAACAAGATAATCTCTGTTCTCAAAAAACTCAAAATGCCCTGACAGAAAACTAGGAAAATGAAACAAAAAAGTTATCACTGACAAATATAGGGATGGTCATTCCAAAAGGGAATTTTGGAGCAATGGGAGGGCAGTCAATGGACAGGACTCTATATTTACATAGAAGGGCAAGTGCTTCTGTGTGAGTGATGTTCTAGAGCTTAGAGCCCTTCGGCCTCTGTTCGTTTACCCTCAGTTAGCGGAAAGGCATCTATATCGCAGTGCATGATGAAAAAGTGTGCTGAGAGCCAGGATGTACTTTTAGGAGTTAACACTTGAGCCGAGGCCTGAAGGGTTACGTAGTGACTGCGGAGGGAAAGGTAACGTTGACAGAAAGAATTGCAAGTACAATGACACTGAGGCATGAGGGCGTGATATAGTTTAGGAACCCTACGAAGCTTCCTGTTCTCCCTTCCCATCCCTCCATCAAGGTTTGCGGGATAAAATACAGGATGCCCAGTTAAATTCAAATTTAGATAAACAACGAATAATTTCAAAATACAAGTATGTCCCAAATATCGCACACACTCTGGGCCCCCTTCAATTCATCCTAGCTCGCCCCCCCCCCGGAGCCCACAAACCCCCCCGGTATTATCCACGAGCTGACGAGGTAAAGCATGAGAAACCATCACAGGTTTATTTTTCCTTCACTCCTATTTTTTTTCACTCTCGGGTCACCAGCCCAGGCCTGAGGGATGAAGCTCGAAGCTCGTTCCGGTTCAGGGGTCAGTCTCCATCAACTGGAGTTGAGGCGGGGGAAGTAGAGGGTCACCCACAAATAACACGCGCCCGGCTCTGTAAAAATACCTGCCAGCGCCGGCCTTCCGGGCAAACTGAAGTCGCCGGACCGGAAACCCCGCCCCCGCCGGAGGTGGAGAGGACGCGAGATAGCCTGTCCAGAAGGAAGGTAATGCTCCCGCTGGGGCCACTAAGAACCCAGTGCCTAGCGTGCGACCGGAAACAGGACGGGGGCGGGCCTTCCTGCCGGAAGTTGTCGTCCCGAAGTTGTTTCGGTTGCCAGTCTAGCTGGTAGGAGTAGTGCCGGCGAGCTGAAGCAAGGAACCGCAGCTAAGGTTAGACCTCCCAAGGCAGTTTAGAGCTGGGGACTGAGCTGCTGTGGTGCAGTCAGATCATGAGCCCGACCACGCCCTCGGGAGAGTGGTTCCTGAACCTGTGGGTGTCCCCCGCCGGGGTATTTGGTGTGGCCTTTCTTGCCCGAGTGGCCCTGGTTTTCTATGGGCTCTTCCAGGACCGGACCCTGCTCGTGAGGTATACAGACATCGACTACCAGGTCTTCACCGACGCCGCGCGTTTCGTCACGGAAGGGCGCTCCCCTTACCTGAGGGCGACGTACCGTTACACTCCGCTGCTGGGGTGGTTCCTCACTCCCAATATCTATCTCAATGAACTCTTTGGAAAGTTTCTCTTCGTCAGCTTCGACCTCCTCACCGCCTACCTCGTATACCGGCTACTGCTTCTTAAGGGGCTGGGTCGCCGCCAGGCTTGCGGTTACTGTGTCTTTTGGCTTCTTAACCCCCTACCTATGGCGGTGTCCAGCCGAGGCAATGCGGACTCAATCGTCTCCTCCCTGGTGCTTATGACCCTGTACCTAATAGAAAAAAGGCTCGTCGCGTGTGCCGCTGTGTTCTATGGTTTCGCAGTGCATTTGAAGATGTATCCGGTGACCTATATCCTTCCCATAGCACTCCACTTGCTTCCGGAACGCGACAGTGACGAAGGCCTCCGTCAATCCCGGTATTCTTCCCAGGCTCGTCTGTATGAATTCCTGAAGAGGCTGTGTAATCGGGCCGTGCTACACTTCGTAGCCATTGCTGGACTCACGTTTTTTGCCCTGAGCTTCGGTTTTTACTATAAATATGGTTGGGAGTTTTTGGAGCACACCTACCTTTATCACCTGACCAGGCGGGATATCCGTCACAACTTCTCTCCATACTTCTACATGCTGTATTTGACCGCAGAGAGCAAGTGGAGTTTTTCCCTGGGAATTGCTGCATTCCTGCCGCAATTCATCTTGCTTTCAGCAGTGTCTTTCGCTTATTACAGAGACCTTGCCTTTTGTTGTTTTCTTCATACGTCTATTTTTGTGACATTTAACAAAGTCTGCACCTCCCAGTACTTTCTTTGGTACCTCTGCCTCCTGCCTCTTGTGATGCCACTAGTGAGAATGCCTTGGAGAAGAGCTGTGGTTCTCCTGATGTTATGGTTCATAGGGCAGGCCTTATGGCTGGCTCCTGCTTATGTTCTTGAGTTTCAAGGAAAGAACACCTTTCTGTTTATCTGGTTAGCTGGTTTGTTCTTCCTCCTTATCAACTGTTCCATCCTCATTCAAATCATTTCCCATTACGAGGAGGAACCCCTGACAGACAGAACCAAATATGACTGATAGATGCTCCAGTTCTTCTGCAACTTGCATTCTGATTGTTATGAATGGACCAAAGAGAGCTTTGGAAAGAATTTTTTTGAACATCCTGAGCACTCTAGTGAAACTTCAGTTTAGAGCATAAAACCCTATTCCAACAAATTTAAATGAATATTTGCCTTATAAAGGCGACTCAGTAACTGAGGTCCACCCTTTAGGAAATCCTCAGGACTCATTTATCTGGGACATGATGGGAAGTAAAGGTTACTAGTTTGAATACAGAAGAGCTGGGGCTTCCCTGGTGGCGCAGTGGTTAAGAACCCGCCTGCCAATGCAGGCGACACAGGTTCGAGCCCTGGTCTGGGAAGATCCCACATGCCGCGGAGCAACTAAGTCCGTGTGCCACAACTACTGAGCCTGTGTTCTAGAGCCCGTGAACCACAACTATCGAAGCCCATGCGCCTAAAGCCCGTGCTCTGCAACAAGAGGAGCCACCGCAATGAGAAGCCCGTGCACCACAACGAAGAGTAGCCCCCGCTCACCGCAACTAGAGAAAGCCTGCGCCCAACAACAAAGACCCAATGCAGCCAAAAAAAATTATTAGGCTAAATTAAAAAGCAATTAAAAAAAACAAGGGCTGATGAAATTATCAGATGCTAAAAGGTTTTTTGTAGAAAATAGAGGAAACATAAAGTCAAAAAACATAAAATTCTAAGCCAGTATTTGTTCCAGTATTTATACTGAGGTACTATCTGAAGCTGTCTTATCTTTTAACTCCCACTTTTTCGTTCTGAAGCTTTCTTGATAACTGAAAACTCATAAAATGTTCCTAAAGTACAGCTTTTAGATATGAAATGTTAAATAATGATGCTGTGCTTAGGTTGGGAAAGTTAATTCTGTATTAAAAGTGGGGGCTTAGAAGATAAAGAATCCGAAGAATTTAAATTGTAGTCATGTTTCATGTACTTGTTTTATAACTTAGTTTTTCAGTGCTTAGTCCCAGTGGTAATAGACTGCTGTTTGGTTTTTTACAAAAAGGATTAAATTTAAATTCATCCATCTTTAAACTTTTCAACATATTTTAAAATAGCATCTTGCTTTATATGTTTGAGGTCACACACTGTAAGGACATTTTAGAACTCGCTTTTACCCCTTTGTTTTTAATTTGCTGGTTGCTAAAAAACATTTTTCATTTAGAGTTTAAGTTAATCAAATGTTATCAGTGTTGTAAAAATGATTAGTAGGTTTTAGGTGGTAAAATGTTAAATTGTTAATAAGGCATTTCCCAGCTTACAAATACCTTACTTGTGAAAATTCCATGATAGGAGTGGAGGCCTGCATGGGAGGCTCCTGGAAAGCATAAGAAGCATTCTAATAGCCATTAGTCTTTTAGACCAGGAAATTGAGGGAGAGATTGTGGAAATGAGGCTTTGGTGGCCAAATCCATTTACCTTATTACTATAATATTTCTAGGAAAAAATGCTTTGTGAGTTTCAAACAAACAAGCTAAAAAAAAATTAAAAAAAAAAAGCCTATCTAGGTGGCGACTCCCTAACACTCTAAAATGCATTAGCAATGAGTGAGTTTGAGTTTATTATTTTGATATTAAAAGATGAGTAATTTAACAACATTGTTCTTTCACAGTTAAACAGAATAACAAAAACCTCCAGAGAAGTAGTATATTTCATGTCAGTTCAGGCCTAAAAAGCCTCCGAGAATAAGATGTCTGTAGGCAGGTCACAAGAATGCTATTACTGGCAGCACTTCTTAGATGGATACCTTTTAGGACCCACCATTGGAAAGAAGGGATGAATGGGTGGCTTTGCATGGATTGCTGTTAGGGTGAAAATAGCAGAGACAATTAATTGTTGAGGATGGTGACCTTGCTTATAACATCTTTTTTCATATCCCACATTAGGTATTATCTTAAGGGCTCTTTGTATGTGATTGTTCATTAGTGGCCTTCCAGCCAAGGCATTCTTACCGTTCTTTTCCCTTCATTCCTTTATAATGATAATTAAAAAAATTTTTTTCTGGTAGAACTAGTGGGAAAATGGAAACAGAAATAGAATTCCAACATCTCATTATAATTGTCTTTTTGGTATCCCTGACTAATTTTTTTGTTTTTTTTTTTTGCAGTACGCGGGCCTCTCACTGTTGTGGCCTCTGCTGTTGCGGAGCACAGCCTCCGGACGCGCAGCCTCAGCGGCCATGGCTCACAGGCCCAGCCGCTCTGCGGCATGTGGGATCCTCCCAGACCGGGGCACGAACCCGTGTCTCCTGCATCGGCAGGCGGACTCTCAACCACTGCGCCACCAGGGAGGCCCCCCTGACTAGTCTTTTTTTTTTTTTTTTTTTTTTTTTTTTTTTTTTTTTTTAAAGTTTTTATTTATTTATTTATGGCTGTGTTGGCTCTTCGTTTCTGTGCGAGGGCTTTCTCTAGTTGTGGCAAGCGGGGGCCACTCTTCATCATGGTGCGCGGGCCTCTCACTATCGCGGCATCGTCTTGTTGCGGAGCACAGGCTCCAGACGCGCAGGCTCAGTAATTGCAGCTTATGGGGCTAGTTGCTCCGCGCATGTGGGATCTTCCCAGACCAGGGCTCGAACCCGTGTCCCCTGCATTGGCAGGCAGATTCTCAACCACTGCGCCACCAGGGAAGCCCCTGACTAGTCTTTTAATAGTCACAAGTGTACTTACTTATTCATTTCCTTATTATTATTATTTTTTTACTTTAACATTCTTTGTTGTGCTTTACTCTTCCTACTTACATTGAAATTGCTGAATAATATTCTGTCACACAGATGTTCACATTGTAAATGCATCATAAGACGTTAAACATTTTGCATGTTTTAGATCACTCCCTTAACATTCTTAGAAGTCGGTGGAGTTCTGTTGGGATATTTGGAGGGAACTGCAGATCCTGCCTTACAAGAAATTCTCTACCAAAGAACTGCAGGTGTTTCTTAAAAGATGCAGAGAGGGCTTCCCTGATGGCGCAGTGGTTGAGAGTCCGCCTGCCAATGTAGGGGATGCGGGTTTGTGCCCCGGTCCGGAAAGATCCTACATGCTGTGGAGCAGCTGGGCCCGTGAGCCATGGCCGCTGAGCCTGCGCGTCTGGAGCCTGTGCCCCGCAGCGGGAGAGACCGCAACAGTGAGAGGCCCGCGTACTACAAAACAAAAAACAAAAAACAAAAAACGATGCAGAGAGTAGTGTTTTATAGCTTATATGCTGTGAGACATTTAGTAAATTAACTCAAGAAATGATTTCATTTGGTCTCTTGGGTTTTTTAATTTTTTTCATTTATTTTTGTGTTCCAGTTTTGTAAAATCTCTTTTTGTCTTCTTTTCACTTGCAGTCCTTTGATTTCTTTATTCATCCTATAATAACACTTTAAAATTGCATAGCACTTTGGTTTATTTCCTATATGATTCTTTTTGTTCTTATGCCACCTCTTAAGATCGATGTACCCATTTACAGATAAGCATTAATTATTAGCATATGAAGCATGGTTCTCAAGATGGTCTGTGTTCTAAACAGAGGGACTGCATTACTTATTTTCTTCTGTAGTTGCCTTAATGTCTTCAAAATGTAGTCCCTACATATCCCTAGATAAAGTCCCTAGATTAGGTCCATTGGAAAGGCTAATCTCTTTGTTAAAACCATGTTGTTTCAGTTACTGACTTATATAGCTGAATGACTCTGTAAGTGACATAACATTGTTTCAAAAGTTTTGTAGGACTTGTCTTTTAGTTAGTTGACTTGTGGCTGAATATATTGTTATTTCTCCAGCTGTTTTCTATTCTAACCACCCTTACCTCAACCATCTATGCAATGAGTGGAAACGGAAAAAATGGAAAATTTCACATGGGACAGTCCCTAAACGCAACCTCTTGTTTGTTTCTTTTCCCCCCAATGCTCTACTATGAACAATTTTAAACATTACCCATATGCCTACTATCTAAGTTCAACAATTAACATTTTACCATGTTTGCTTTATATAATATTTATTTATTTATATATAATTTTTTTCTGAACCATGCAAAGTTGCAAACAACATTGAACTTCAGCACTAAATACATCAGCATGCATCTCCTAAAAAGTCTTTTCTTACAAAACTAGTATATTGTTATATAATTTTAACATCCTGTCCATTTTCAAATCTCTCCAATTATTTTGTGTTTAAAGAATAGACATTCTTGGATCTCAAAGATTCCATGAAAGAAAGAGATTATAAATAATCTATGATTAAGAAGTTTGGAACTTTCCCTGATCTTTTTTTTTTTTTTTTTTTTTTTTTTTGTATAATGCTGTGGCCTCTACCGTTGCGGAGCACGGGCTCCGGACGCGCAGGCTCAGTAGTTGTGGCGCACGGGCCCAGCCACTCCGCGGCATATGGGATCTTCCCGGACTGGGACACGAACTCGTGTCCCCTGCATCGGCAGGCGGACTCTCAACCACTGGGCCACCAGGGAAGCCCTCCCTGATCTTTAAAACAAAGTGAGAACTAAAGGGATTTACCTTCCATCAAAGTTGAACAAACAATTTTTTTGTGCACATCTTTCTGTCTCCCTCCTAAGAAAATACAGGGTGGTAATCATCCCTAATAAGTTTTCCAAATAAAAGGTTATATATGTTTAGATTCTTTTTTTTTTTTGGTCTACACTGCACGGCTTGCGGGATCTCAGTTTCCCGGCCAAGGATTGAACCCTGGCCATGAGAGTGAAAGCCCGGAATCCTAACCACTAGGCCACCAGGGAACTCCCCATGTTTAGATTCTTTTTTTAAAAAAATTATTTATTTATTTTTGGCTGTTTTCGGTGTTCATTGCGGTGCGTGGGCTTCTCATTGCTGTGGCTTCTCTGTTGCGGAGCATGGGCTCTGGGTGCACGGGCTTTAGTAGTTGTGGCACGTGGGCTCAGTAGTTGTGGCTCACGGGCTCTAGAGCACAGGCTCAGTAGTTGTGGCACACGGGCTTAGTTGCTCCGTGGCCTGTGGGATCTTCCCAGACCAGGGCTCAAACCCATGTCCCCTGATTTGGCAGGCGGATTCTTAACCACTGCGCCACCAGGGAAGTCCCACGTTTAGATTCTTAACGCCTACCCCTCTCCTCCAACAACAGGTGATTAACTGATTTTAAATCTTGATTATAAGTTCTGACTTTTCATGACTATATGAGTTGGGGTACCTATTCTACCACATATGGTTTCAGTTTGTTTTCACAGCAACATTTTAGAGTTGATATTTGTATTTCCATTTCAAAGGTGAACAAAGAGGCTCAACGGCACAAATAAGTGACAGGGCTAGAATTTGAAGCAAATTTTGCCTTACTAAATGTCATACTCTTTCCACTATATTAGGTTTTGGATTTTTCTAAAGTGCCCAGTTGCAATGATTAAAGATTGTGGCAAAATAAATGAAACTCATCACCACTCTAACAAATGTCTTGCCAATCAATTTGTCCTTAATCTTTTAGGTATTTGCTTGAGGGGCAGTCCCTTGCAGTTGTGCAAGTTTCTGTCATCCCCGAACTTTTCTCTTTAATATTTCCAGACCTTTAATAACCCCCTCCCACATCCAAACCCTCTCACCAAATTGTATAATTTTTTTGTTACTGCTGACTATGCAATGCCCTTTCCCTCCATAGCCTGGTCTAAGAAGCCGATTTGCTGAACCACATGTTAGCCCATCTATTTGTAAATCAAGCCATGGAAATTATGTGACCATGATTTCCAAATGATTATTGTTAAATTTCTCTTGCTCTACAATGTACCTTCTGCAGTGTGCATTCATACAGTTAAAACTCATGTCCTATACTGATAGTTTAGCATAAGAGAACACAGATTCATATAGTTTAGGTTCAAATCCCAGCGTGTAACCTTGAACAAAATTCTTTTATCTAGATGAAATAGTATCCCATCTGTGAAATGAGGATGATAATGTAATACTCATAGAACTGTTTTTAAGAATTAAATGAGTTAATAAACCCAAAGTGCTCATGCTGGCCCAGGACAAGCCGTTCCCTATCACCTCCCCAGCTTTAATATCTGTTTACAAGCCTTTAAGGAAGGAGCTCATTTTGGAATTCAGGCTTAAGCCTTTTCCTCCCAATTTACTAGGATTTAGGAAAAGAACCTGCATTTGTGCTAAATAATTGTCTTAACTACCTGTCAATATAAACTTCATTCCTTCTAAACTTTATTCCTTCTAAATAATTGTTTTAACTACCTGTTAATATAAACTTTATTCCTTCTGTTAATATAAACTTTATTCTAAACTTTGGTCTGGTTCTCTGAGAAGATAGTAGTTATACGTGAAAATGTATGCACAGGTTTTTTAAATGTCTAGTTCTGGCTTGACAATTTTGTGTTTGTGCATTCCTGTCATACATTGGCTGGCTCTATGCAGTGGAAGTTTGGCTCTTGCCCCTAAGTTACACAGCACTTCTTTTTTCCATTGTGTTGAGGGGTCATTCAAGGGTTGGTTCTCTGTTGATGGAAGCACATGTCCTCTGCCTAGATCAGAGTCATCAGAATAGCACAAGCATTTATTCAGCGCTGATCCAGGGGAACCATTCATTTAGTCAAAACAGCATTCATATTCATTATCCTAAAAAAAACCAGGCTAAATGGGAATATTTCTAGCTGCTCAGACACTTTGCTAATTGTTACGTCTGCTATATAAAATGAAATGACACTTATAGTGACTATTTAAAGATAATTTGGATCATGAATGTTTGAAGCTCAGTGATTTCACAAAGGGAATTTTTAACCTTCTTTGCTCTCTATTCTTTTGGTGATTATTTATAAATCCAGGCCTATGCCAAGTCCTATAATAGATGAGTAAGAAAAGGTCCACGCTCTTGAAGAGTTGACAGTAAGGACAGAAGCATTAATATAATAAAATTCCATATGAGACCTCATTAAGTTCCACCACAATCCTGTGATTTGTAAAATGGGGCCGTAGAAGGTATTACTATTCTTGTTTTACAGATAAGAAAATCGAGGCTCAGAGCAAGTGACTTTCTAAGGCCACACAGCTTGTAGGCCTACTCTTAGAAAAGAGTAGGTCTTCTGATTCTAATTCTATATTTTGCAAGTGCTCCTTAATTCCATATGATGCAGGCGATCACAGTGAAAGGCTTCATTTGTTTACCAAATGTCAATCATTTAACAAAAGGCCCCGAGTATCTTCTATGTGGCAGACATTGTTCTGGGCAATGCGGATGCAGCTCTGAGTGCAAAGACTCTGTCTTCATGGAGCTGACATTTCCACGGGAGGCAAAGAAGAAGCAAACACATGATTGTGACGATTGCCATAAAGAAAAATAAGGTAAGCTAAGGAAGTAGTGATGGCAGTGAGGAGAGGTGTAGGTGCCGTTGTAGATAAAGCCATTGGGGACGGCATCTTGAGGTGGCATTTGAGCAGAGACCTGAAAGAACGAAGACATGACATTCATGCAGCTCTCTGGGGAAGAGCATACCTTAGTAGAGGGCAGTGCAAAGGTGAGATAGGAAAGAGCTTGGCATGTTTAAAGAACAGCAGGAAGGGGAGTGTAATTGGTTGGAGTGAGCAAGGATCACCCAGAATCTAATTTACCGTATCCAGTAGAACATGAATGCTAGTTGAGAAATACAATCAACATTAGTATTTTTATTGGCCTGTAATAGAATAACTTTGAGCTCAACCTGTTTTTCCTGACGTTTGAGCACATGTTATTTGTAAGGAAGATGAAATATATACAAACAACTAAGTTGAGCAGTGTTACAAGGTACATTCACATGTTACTTTGAGATGTTGAGGATTGTCTTAAATCCATTTTTACAGATGAGAAGCCTAAGGCTTAGAATATATGCACTCTGCCCAAGGTCAGAGTTAGTACGTGAGACGGGACCAGAACCCATATCTTCTGGAGCAAAATTTACTACTTCATTCTCTGTACTACCCTTGTCATTTAGAGACTGACCCTAGAAGGTAGGAAGTTTGGGGAAAAGTTTTCCAACAGATCATTCATTCGTTCATTTAGTAAACATTTCCTAAGGGTTTACTTTGTTCCAGACACTCAGCTAGGCTGTGGGTATGAGGATGTTTATGACAACAGTCCTTGCTTCAAGGAATTCACAGTGTCTAATAGAGGACACAGATGGAAAAGTGATTATAATTCAGTGTGACAATGGCTAGAGCAAATACATAAAGTAATTGGGAGCATTTCACTAATCCATGCATTTGACAAAGCTAGCAGACAACATGGTGCATACTAGTGTTAAATTAATTAAACAAGGAGGCCATTAGACTGAGATGGTTCCAATACCTTAGCAGCCTGCATAAGCAAGCCAAAACCTAAGCTTGTAAAGGTTAAAAAAGCCTTAACCTCTCAAAGGTTAAGAAACCGAAACCTAGGGACAACAAGTCATGAACAACCAAGTAGGTTTTCTAAATAATGCAACGGCTATAGCCAATCAAATAATTTTTGCTTTGCTTCTACCTCTTCCCTATAAAAGTCTCTTCCCTAGCTCCTGTCGGTGGAGCCCTCCTAACCACTTCCAGTTTGATGCTGCCCAATTCGAATCAATTTTTGCTCAAATAATCTTAAAAGTTTTAATGTGCTTTGGTTTATCTTTTAACGCTACGTACTGAGATGTTTGTTACCTTACCTGTTTTCCTGTATACTGAGTAAATATTGAGGGCTTTCTTTGAAACTCCCTTGCTTAAATCACTAGGTGATTGATTATACTTTTGATCATCTTTAGCTTAGCTCCCAAGACCTTTCATGTTGGGGCTCTGGTCTATATCTCCAGCTTCATCTACCTCACCCCACCCTACAGTTATACCAAATCACATCACCTCTTCATGCCTTTGCATCTGCCGTTTCTTTGGTTAAAACGTCCTTCTCATCCCCTTGTCTCTCTTACCAGCTCCTAATTCAGCTATATATATTTGTTAGATATTTACTTATTTGTCTGCTCTTCTTCTCAGTTGCGGCTTGCGGGATCTTCATTGCCGCACGCGGGATCTTCGTTGCATCATGCAGGATCTATTTCCCCGACCAGGGATCGAACCTGGGCCCCCTGCATTGGGAGTGTGGAGTCTTGACCACTGGACCACCAGGGAAGTCCCTCCTGTTCAGTTTAATGATTACCTTAATGAAACATTCTCTAATTTAGTACCTCTATTATATAGAGTGGATAACATTGCACAGTAATTTCCCATTTGTGTGTCCGAGCTATCTAGACTGTGAGTTCCCTAGGGATAGTGATTATTTCTTAGTCATTGATATTATTTTCCTCGGGCTTTCCCAGAACCAAGCAAAGATGAATGGGAGTAACCCATGTCATCAAGCTGTTAGGTGTGCCACATACTTTCCTAGGTTTGTTGAATTGAGTTGTACATGAATCTGTCAAGTGGGAACTGGGGAAAGTGAGCTTCTTTGCCCAGTGTCAATGGTGGCAGCTGCGAAAAAGAAAGGGAGCAGTTTCTGGGTGTCTGTCATTTCTCAATGCCCTCGGTATCCACCTGATTTTCTAAGCTAGGATCTTATAATCACCTCCTATTACTTCTTCCTCCCTTGCTACCTGCCTTCCCATCTAATCAGTCACTGATTCCTGTCAGCTCTACCTTGTAATGTACCTGGAGCCTGCAGGCATCTCGCCATTCTACAGTTCAGGCCCTCATCATCTCTCATCTGGCTCCTGACTGGTCCTCATGCTTCCCATCTCTCCCACCCTTTACTGCGCCTCTCATTTATCCTCCCCACTGGTGCCAGAGTATGCTTTCCAAAGCGGACTGATCTTGTCAGCATCCTGATAAAAGCAGCCCAGAGGACTCCATGCGTGACCTGCGAGAAAAAGTCTAAATTCTGTAGCCTCCTCCATCTTGTGCCAATTTCTCCTACTCAGCCTCACTCTAGCCCGTTGGATAACACATAGTTTCCTGAAATCACTGCACTATTGAGCCTTTGCCCATGCTGTCTCTCTGCCATGTGTGCTTCTCCTGTTCTTCAGATGAACTACCATTCATTTTTTAAGACCCAACTCACAGGCCTCTTCCTCTACCAGGAGGCATGCAAGGTGAGCTTATGGAGAGACATTAACTATTAAGAAAAGAAAGAAAAATAGGGCCAGAGTTGTAAGATTGGTAAACTTTATTAATGCATTTGGTCTAGTATAGTTGTTTGCGTATCTGTCTTCTCTCAGAGTTGGTTACCTTGTGGAGGACAAGAATTGTTTTGTGCTTGTATCCTTAGTATACAGCATAAATTCTCAATAAATATTTGTTAAATAAATGAAACTGGAATGGGGAGGGAACAAATGCTTATTGAATACCTGTTGGGAACTTAATAATGTGTGGTTTTCACACATTTCATTCCATTCTCAAAACAACTTTTATTTTTTTTCCAGTACGCGGGCTTCTCACTGCTGTCGCCTCTCCCGTTGCGGAGCACAGGCTCCGGACACGCAGGCTCAGCGGCCATGGCTCACGGGCCTAGCCGCTCCGCGGCATGTGGGATCTTCCCGGACCGGGGCACGAACCCATGTCCCCTGCATCGGCAGGTGGACTCCCAACCACTGTGCCACCAGGGAAACCCTCAAAACAACTTTTTTATATAAGTATTATTTGTGGACAAGAAAACAGACTCAAATAAATAGTTTTTTTTTTTTTTTTTTTTTTTTAAGGTCATAGGCTTGTAAGGGATGGAGCTAGAGTTGGAACCTAAATCTGACTCTGCAACTGTCCTCTATTGAGTGATTCTCAGCCAGGGGCAGCTTTGCCCTCCACTCTGGGGACATTTTTGGTGGCCACAACTGGGAGATGTTACTGGCATTTACTGGGTGCTGGGCATGTACTGGGTACTGTACTGGGTACAGGCCAGTGATGCTGCTAAACATCTTACAATGCACAGGACAGTGTTGACAGCAAAGACTTTTCTGGCCCCAAATGTCAACAGAGCCGAGGTTGAGAAACCCCACTCTAGACCACGTTGACTCTACTGAAAAGCAAATAATCAAACGAAGTAAATGCATCTGCTAGGAGGCTAACCGGGCTGAAGAGATGTCTTAGGGGCTTGAAGCCAATCGTGAGCTACTGGCTCTAATGAGAAAACAAGACTCTTCTGCCCAGTCCCTGACCTGCCTCCGATCTTATGGTTCTTTCTCTACTGCATTCACCCAGTCTTTCTTCATTCCATCTTTCTTCTCTTTTCCAACTTTTCGTCTCCTCAGCAGACTCTAATTTAGCTTGGAGAAGGCAACCCAGAAACGTTTCAGACCTCTCTTCTGATTAGAAGGTAGAGTCCAACGTTTTCAGGTCCAACGTTTTCAGACCTCTCTTCTGATTAGAAGGTAGAGTCACTATATAAGAAGCTGCAGGTTTCAAACTGACAACATCCCTAGAATCTGGGAACAAGGTCAAAAATGTCACCTTCTGAAATTGACAGCAACAAAAAAAATGGATGAGAGTAATTACTGTGGTAATCTTCCCAGGAAATAACCCATCTAAGAACTTCTTGATAAGTGTGCTGCTGCTAAGACGTGGCTGTTTCCTACTCTCAGCCAGGGTCCAAGAGTGCCTCCTCGTTGAAAGAAAGCATTTAAAATGTAACTTGTGTGAGATAAACTGTAATCTAGGAAATTTTAAAATGTTTGTCACGGGGAAGTGTTCTAAAGGGGGAAGCTTCTGATGACTCATGAGTTTAACTGCCTACAATTGTTAAGGATGCTTTGCATGCTTTTTTTTCCTACAGCAGAATAAACTCTAGAAGGGAGGAACCACGTTCAATTTATCAGTATCTCCGGCAGCAGAGGCATGGATGAGTCATTGGTAGAGAAGGGTAGGAATTAGTGGTGTGTGTGTGTATGGGGTTGTGGAATGTCACAGAAGTACCATTCCTAGTGAAGTTCTCAATCAGGAATCTAATAACTTTTGTTGTAACGCAAAACCGTGTGTGTGCGCGCAGGGGGGTGATGCGCATTTATTTGTGGGAAATGTCTGTAGACTTCATCAAAGGGGTCCTTGACCTCCAAAAAGTGAAGCCCACTCCCCTGGTGATGAAAATATAACTGCTGGGGAAAAGGAAATAGAAAGAAGATTAACCAGAAAAGGCAAGGGAAGTGAATTCCTCTTAGGAGAGAGCTGTTTCCTTCTTAGAGTTCACATTTATTGCTGTGTTTGCATGAGGCCCCTTCATGTACATGTACAAGCACGCAGTGGAGAGATGAGCTGTGAGCAAACATCAAGGCAGAGCAGAGTCCATGCTCAAGGATGCCGGAGAAAGAATGATGAGGGGACCTGGAGAGAATTCAGGATCATGTGTGTGTGTGTGTGTGTGTGTGTGTGTGTGTCTGTGTGTGTGTATGCACGTATGTATCAGAGGGGACAGGATGAATATTAACTTGTCCAAGTATGCCAACATCAGTGCTGATTTTGGGTTCCAAGGATGTCCTGGGTTAGCCAATAGTCACCTGTAAAAGAAGAATTCTGTGAGGCTGAGTTCTAGGAGGCAGAGTAGGCAATTAAGATGGAGTCCTTCATTATTTTAGTCAAAATTCAGGTGTAAGTTACAGAAACAAATGTCAGCCAAGGGACTTATTTGGAGAGTACTGGATAGTTCATAAACTCCAAAGAAAGAGCTGAACAAGAAAATCTGGGAACTCAAGAAACTGGGCAGTTTGGGGACTTCCACAGCTGGTGACCAGCTCCAGTGACCTCCAGTCTGCAGAACTCTGGGTCCAGGTTTTAAATTTCCAAGAGAGAAGCTAACTGTTGATACTGGTCCTAGAGAAGAGGAAACCGTGAGCCAAGGTATTTCCTCAGTTATTGCTGACTGTAGTCCTTATCACTATTGGTTTGGGGTAGGTGTTATACCTTGAAAATAATGGGAGACAAGTACCCAGGTCTTCTATTTGACCGTTACCACTATGTGCCCTCAATGCATATTCTTAATTTCCTACTGTTTTAAAAACTAATGAATGGGAATGGGGTGGGAGTTGGGTGGGAGAACTTTGAGGCAAAGGAAACAAACAGTGCAATGGCCCTCTGGTAGGATGAACTTGGAATCCCAGAAATAGAAAGAAGGCCCTTGTAGCTAGAGAGTAATTTGCAAGGAGTGGGGAGTAGAGGAAGGGCGTTCACAGAACTTGTAGGCCTTTGTGGGCAGTTCAGGTTTTTTCTTCCTAGGTACAATAGAAAGCCACTGGAGGGATTTAAACACATATAAATTACATTTAAAAAATTCAGTTTGGTGATAGAGAAAGGATTCTAGAAAGACCAGCTTGGACGTTATTGCAATAATCCGGATGAGAGGCGATGGTGGTTTGAATCAAGGGGTAGGTACTGGAGAGGGTGAGAAGGGGGTGGATTCAGCATGTATTTTTGTATTTTGGAGAGAGAATTGACAGGACTTGCTGATGGAACTGAGGTCAGGGAGAAGAAAAGGGAAATCCAAATCACATCCTAGGCTTTTGGCTTGAGCAACTAAAAGGACAGTAATGTCCTTTACTGAGCTGTGAAGACTGAGAGAAGGAGCAGATTTAGGGAGGAAGATGGAGTTTGGAGTCGATCAATCTCGTGTCAAGTTTGAGGGGTCGGATGTCTTAGTGGGGAAGCATGGGGGCCGCTGGATGTACATCTGGGAGCCACCAGATTACAGGCTTTACTTACAACAAGGGGCAGGGTGAGGTCACTTGGGAGGTACTTAAGACCGAGCCCTGGGCACTGTCACATTACAAAGTCTAGCTGGGCAGCAACAGGCAATGGAGACAGGGAGTGGGCAGTGAGGTCAGAGAAATGCCATTTTGTTTTTAAAGTGCAGGCTTTTAATTTGTACGTTCTACATGTCGCACTTAGTTTATTTTGGACACTTGCATTGTTTATGAATACACTACAGATTTATCTGGTAAATGTCAGACCCTTCACAGCTCCACACTTTTCCTTGCCTAAATCATTGGCAAGATATTTCTAGATTCTTTATGTGTGTCTGAGGGATTGGCAGGAATTCACTGTTAACTAGGCCTGGCAGGAAGGCCAAGTCTGCCAGTAAATCTCTCTCTGGGCCTGTAAATATTTGTCTAAGGTCCATTAAGTTACTGGGGATAAACCAGGTTCTTATAGGCAACTCTAATAAACCACATGCAGAAAATGCACTTTGTGGATTATTTGCCATAAATTCTAATTTTTCAGAGTGTTACATTAAATCCTACCTAAGCTCTCTTATGGCATTTTGCATATTTCTGGGGTGGCTCTCTTTACCAACGTTTAGCAAATGACTTTATTTTAAAAGCAGTGGTGGTGCTTCCCTGGTGGTGCAGTGGTTGAGAATCCTTCTGCCAATGCAGGGGACATGGGATCAAGCCCTGGCACGGGAAGATCCCACATGCCACGGAGCAGCTAAGCCCGTGCGCCACAACTACTGAGCCTGTGCTCTAGAGCCCATGAGCCACAACTACTGAGCCCATGTGCCACAACTACTGAAGCCCGCATGCCTAGAGCCCATGCTCTGCAGCAAGAGAAGCCACTGCAATGAGAAGCCCGTGCACCGCAACGAAGAGTAGCCCCCACTAGAGAAAGAGCGCGTGCAGCAACAAAGACCCAATGCAGCCAAAAATAAATAAATAAATACATTTATTTAAAAAAAAGCAGTCTAACCAAAACATAAGTAGAAAGGTGAGCCTGATGATTATATACAGTATACATATTTACACACACACAGAGCAAACTGAACTATGTGAACTCTATCTAGCTCCTTCTAATACTTATAGCTATGTAACTATAATAATTAGTCCACCTGGTACCCCCAGGTTTCCTTATTTTTTAATTAAAAATAAAGCTTTCCCCCTTGTTATCAAAACAAGATACTCATTATAGAAAAACAAAATGTTAAAAAAGGAAGTTTGGGGGCTTCCCTGGTGGCACAGTGGTTAAGAATCTGCTTGCCAGTGCAGGGGACACGGGTTTGAGCCCTGGTCCGGGAAGATCCCACATGCCGCGGAGCAACTAAACCTGTGCACCTGCGAACCAGAGCTACTAGAGCCTGTGAACCACAACTACTGAGCCCACATGCCACAACTAATGAAGCCCGCGCACCTAGAGCTTGTGCTCTGCAACAACAGAAGCCACTGCAATGAGAAGCCTGCTCAACGCAACTACAGAAAGTCCATGCACAGCAACAAAGACCCAACAGCCAAAAAAATAAAATAAAAAACAATAAATAAAAAAATAAAAAGGAAATTTGGAACACAGTAATCATAAGCTCACAAGCCAGAGATAACCTCTGTTAGTACTAATGTTGACATCTTGAGATATATCCTTTCTGATCTCTGTACATACACTGTGTAGTTTGGAGTCACACTAATCTAAAATAAAAATAGACTTAATTTTATGTTTTAAATGTAATTAAAAATAAATTTAAAAAACCCTTCGCAAGGAAATCTAAAAAAGAGTGGCTTTACGTATATGTATAATTGATTCACTTTGCTGTACAGCAGAGACTAACACAACATACTCCAATAAAAATTTTAAAAAATAAATAAAGGAGACTTAAAAGACATATCCCTCCCCCCCAAAAAAGAACCAAAAACCAAAAACAAAACTGTTAGCAATGTATTCAGGACTTCTTCAGACTTTAAATTGACTGCGAAGAATTTCCCAGTATGAATGTACTAATTTAGCTATTTCTCAATTAGTGTTTGCATTGTTCTGTTTTTTGTTTGTTTTGGGGTTCTGCTATTATATCAATAATGACATTTTTGCAACTGAATTATTGTATATATTCTTAGTTCCTTAGGCTAAACCTCCAGCAATGGACTTGCTGAGTTAAAGCATTCTGACACATATTGCCAGATGTTTCTACAAGTTGTATTCAAAAATACCTCTACCAACAATAAATGTCTTTGTCAATACTGGACCTCAAAAACAATTTAAAAAAATCTTTGTCAAGTCAGTAGGGGAAAATGGCATTGAGTCACTGGTTTTATTTGTCTTTCTTTGATTACTAGTGACATGGGATGTTACCATATATTCATCGGCTGTTGGCATTTCTTATTTTGCAACTTGCTTTTCCACATCCTGTGCTTGATATTTTCTGAAGGTGCTTGTTACTGATTTGTAAGACCAGTCTTTCTATATAAGATATATTGATCCTTTGTGTTTTAAGTATTTTTCCTAGTCTGCCACCAGCTTTTTAGTTTTTGAGACCTGAAATATTTAAAAAGTATATGTAATCAAGGTCAGACTTTTCTTTTATAATTTCTCTATTTATTGTTAGTTTTAGAAAGCCTTCCCCACACCAAGATTATGTAAATATTCAGCTTTATATTTTTTCTAGTGCTTGTTATGTTTCTTATGTTACATTTAAATCTTTATCCTCCGGGCTTTATTTGGTGTGCTGTTAGAAGTAGAAATTTCGTTTTATTTATTTCAAATGGTGAGCTATTGAAAAGTTAATCAATTTTTGTCCCATTTCACATTTCCCTCCATTATATTTGCAGAATAGTTATATAGGAAAATGCTGATCAAAAGTTGCACACTGGAGGCCCATGGTCATATCTAGCCTATGGATATGTTTAGTTCATGTAATTTTTGAATTAGTTATATACATAAAAATCAGAAAACTTTATACAAAAATATAATTTTCCAAATTCTATTGAAAAATCAGAATATCTAGCAACTCTGTGGTCACTTTCTTTCTTGATAAGAATGAATTGGGAGCTGGGAAGCTGTTGTCTCCTATAGTCACAGAAGGTCCCCACCAGTCTGCGTCATTCATTTTTTTTTTTTTTTTTTGCGTCATTCATTTTTATTGTCTGCCTGAAGGTGTTTGAGGTTGTGATCATTACTATTAAGTTTTGTACATTTATTTTGCAATCGAACACAACACAAGAACTCTCTCATTAGTACTAATCATTTTTCCGTTAATTTTCTTTCTTGATTTTTCAAATAATTATATCATCATGCAAAAAATTATAATTGTCTTTTCCAATATGTATACTTCTTTATTCTTTTTTCTTACCTTATTACACTTGCCTAAAACTTCCTAATAATTTTGAATAATGGTCATGATAGCAGACATCTTTGTATTATATTGGATTTTAGTAGGAATGCCCCTAGTGTTTGACTTCAAAGATGTATATTTTTATAGTTCTCTGATGTTTTGACTTTTTATTAATATAAGTAAAATGTGTTGAATTTGATTGAATGACTTTTTGGCATCTACTGTTATCCTGAGACTTTTCTCTGAATTCAGTATAAGACATTTTCTGGTGTCAAACCATTTGCATATTTTTATTATAAAGTCTAACAGTACCAGATTAGCCTTAATAATATGCCTCTTAGTCTAATTTACTATTTTTTAAAAAACCTATTAGGAATTTTTCATCTGTTTTTCACAAATGAGATTCATCCATTGTAGTCTTCCTCTCTTTCTCTTTTTGGTGCTTTATCAGACTTTTTTCTTAAAATATACTTTATATAAAATTCCTACTTCTGCCCATGCTTAATTTTTTAAAATTGCATTAACTGGTACATTCTTTAAATCTTAAAAAAGTTAATTTTTCATTTATACATTTTCTTTATTTTCTATTTTAGATGCATTTTTTTTCCTAATTTTTATTTGAAACATGTTATATATACAGAATAGTGTACAACATGTATTTGTACAATTTAAAGGGTAATAATAAAGCAAACACCCATGAAGCTACCACTGGCCTAAGGAATATCAACAGAACTTCACCAACACCCCAAACTTTCCAAAGGCATCCTTCTAATCGTTCCCCAAATGGAACCATTATCCTGAATTTTGAGTTAACGTAATCTCACTTTCTTGTTTATAGTTTTACTTCTGAGATTTGTATCCTTAATAATACAGTGTTTAGTTTGACTATTTTTGATCTTTACATGTATAGAATCATACTGTATTTTTATGAAACCCCTTTTGCCCCATATTATGAGTGTGAGTCCTCTGTGCCAAAGGTATAGCTGAAGCACACTTATTTTCCCTGCAGTATCTTCTTCCATTACACAAATGAATCATCTGTTCAGCTACCGAATGACATTTTTGCATTTAAGTTTCCAAAGCAGAAATCTGCTGCTTTTCAGTATAAATAGCCCGTTGGTTTTGCTTTCTACCTGGATGGCTATAGGCCTTTTTTCTTTATCTTTGACATTCAGTGTTTGCTTAGAGTATACCCTCATGAGCCTTATTTTATTGAATTTGCCTGGCACTCCTCATAGTGGCCGCTTTATTTCTATATCTGGTAATTTCCCTCCATGTTCTCATCCTTAAAGAAGAAGGTCTGTGCTTGTCCAATATGGGAAAGGATAGATGTTCTGTTAGAGATTATGTGTCCCTTCAGCAAAGGAAACAAGTTTACATCTTCTTGACTTTAATCACCTTAGACATTTCATGGTGTGTGAGGGTGAGAGAGAGGTGGCCAAGGGCAGCCAGTCTCACCTCTGACTCAAGGGTTCCTTCTGTGGCCGCTGAGGCTGAAAAGGCAGCTGTATCTCTCCAACTAGCATGGTGGCCCGCACCAAGAGCAGACCTCATCAGTACCTCTGCTCCATTCTCATGCTTTCTGTGCTGCGAACAAGCTTTGGGCCTACCTCTGGCCACCTGCCCCTCCTTGAGAACTCCAGCATCTGTCCTCTTCTCAAGGAGGTTGTGGGGTTCGAATCTGGTACCACCCTCCACAAATTCCTCATCTCATCTCTGGCCCATGTCACACTGAGGCACTGAGTGTCCTCTTCTGCCCCAGAAGTCACTTCATCTGGGAATTATGAAGGGACAGTGTTAAATTTATTGACTCCGACTGTCATTTTGGACTGGAAACACTACCTATTTCACTTGCATTGACTCTCAGATTGAAAAGTGGGCCTGCTGTGCATCTATGAGGTCTCTCAAGCCCGGCGTGGAGGACAGAGATGGATAGGCAGCTTCTGTTTTCCAGTCCACACTTTGAGAATGTTGTAGCCTATTCAGCAGGTTACTGCCTGAAGGCTGCCTGGGATTTATAGTCACCCAGGAGATAAGTATTTGTCTCTAATGTTGAATTAGATAGCCTTTTCCTCAGTTTCTGGACAACAAAAAGGAGGGCCGACCATATGCCAAGGATATTGTGGAAGAGAAAAATACACTGGATGGGAGGTTGTTAGACAATGTCCTTAATACTCTTCGTTTCCAGAAATTCTGTGCCTGGTGTTTTCATTTGCTGTTAAGGGGAATCCATCTCGCTAATCCTGAAATCCTGAGATATGTGCCTCCTTGTTCAATGTCACCTAAGGCTTCTTAGTCAGTGTGTGAAGGATGGGGCTGTCTTGGGATCACATAGATTTTTTTTTTATTGTTTTAAGGACCTAACATATCAGAGATGCCTCCCCTTTGGGGAGATCTCATCATGGGCCTGAAGTCCCCTTAATACTCATCATGAAGTTAAGGTTTTCCCCTTTCTCCTGAGAAACAAATGGGAGTAGCGAACTGTGACTTTATTATTCTTAAGCAAGTTGCATTGAAATTTATATGCACCTTTCCAAAAGAAGATAAATTATACATATTACAAGAAGGGTGAAAACACATGGTGATGATTGGTTTCTTTGTTCCTTGCTTGACACATAATGTATCAGAGCAGACCTGTCTATTCAGCTGCTCTACGATGTCAGTGAGTTATGATTGGGAGTTTCCAGCTGATCATTCCTGCTGTTGGGAAGATAATTAAAAGGTGAGAACACTTCCCTTTGAGAGTTATCCTACGGTGCCCACAGGGCTTGGCTGTAGTTGGTTTGGGGGTCTTTTTCCTTGCAAGGCCAGGATAGGATAGAGTAGGGAAGGTAGTCTTACAGAGAGTTCTCAGATTCTCGAAAAGAAAATCTCATCTTCAACCAAGATCTGGAAAATATACATATTACAATCAAGTACTTCTTGGATTTTCTTGGATAGAGGAAAAAGGGGAAAGTAAAATAATTCTGATTTTTTAATGCCCATTAGAGTCTTGAAACTCTCATCTTTTTGCCTTAAATGTCATCCAAGGGGGCCCAACTTGAAAAGGATTAGATAATCCTCTTTGTCTAATCTAAAGGAGGATTAGATCTGATCAATCTAATCTTATCGAATATAGACTTATACAGGATGCTAAGAGATAGAGACAGTCCAAAAACTTGACTCTCTCTTTCTAAATTTCCTTTTCCTTATTGAACACAATGCTAAGCAATATTCAGGCACTGCCCATGCCACTGCTGGCCCTGGGCAGAAGGTGGGATTCTTCATCTGTCCAGATAATACCAGAGCCCAGAGCTGGGTGCAGCAGGGGGTCCACAGCAAGGCCTCTGAGAGTAACCAGTGGGCTAGCGGGGAGGATGGAGCTAGTCTGACTCCCTTTTATAACTTCCCTAAGGGCAGGAAGTCTGGATCAGTGGTGTCAGACAATGATAACTTCCTTGTTATTTAATGACTCTGTGCCTCAGTTTCCTCCTCTGTAAAATGATGATAAGAAGAAAATGTAGTTTTTAGGGATTTTGTGAGGATAAAATAAGTTAATGCTCTCAGAACAATTTCTGGGCCAGAGTGAGTACTTAATCAACACTAATAATTCATAATATTATTACCTTATTTGGATCATTGAGTAGTACATTGCTCCCTATTCTTTAATAGAACTGTTTAAAAATCAAACAACTTGATTACAAAATGAAGATGGACTTTGAATGGGAAATTTGCAGGTATATAGCCTGTTGTCTGGGTTGGGAACCTCAGAGCCTTATGTACTTTGCTTAAGAAAAACACACTACTGGCCAAGTCTCTAATCTGATACACTTCCCATGAGAAGGAACACTGTTACATAGTAATGACAGTGGATCTCAAGTCCATAACAGTTTCTTCCCAAGAGACTCCTGAAACACTCATTTTATAGCAAAGACGCCTTCCAGCAAGATTGACTATAAAAAGAATTCTCTCTCTGATCACATGGAAAAAATATCCTAATTGGTTTGACAAAAATGCTTAGTTAAGGAAGGAACAGATTATGTGCTTGTTTTATTCCACAATCGTATTGTAAGTTCTTTATTTTTTAAGAATTAATTAATTATTTATTTATTTTTGACTGCGCTGGGTCTTCGTTGCTGCCCGCAGGCTTTCTCTGGTTGCCGTGAGCGGGGGCTATTCTTCGTTGCAGTACGCGGGCTTCTCCAGTTGCAGAGCATGGCCCACGGGCTTCAGTAGTTATGGCATGCAGGTTCAGTAGTTGTGGCTCGTGGGCTCCAGAGCGCAGGCTCAGTAATTGTGGTGGACGGGCTTAAGTGCTCTGCGGCATGTGGGATCCCTGGACCAGGGATCAAACCCGTGCCCCCTGCATTGGCAAGCTGATTCTTAACCACTGCACCACCAGGGAAGTCCCTGTAAGCTCTTTAAGAGAAGCGGGCTGGGACTCCTATGTTGTAGCTTATAAAGAGTTAGTACAGGACCTTAAAATGTGGTAGGCACAGTAAATGCCGACATAAGTTGGCCAGGTCTTTAGAGTACAAACAGAATTTTGAGAAACTTTTGAAAAGAGATGTGGAATTCTTTTTGAAAACAGAACATTATTTTTTAAATTAGCATATGAAGAGATAAAAAGAGAAGTGCCTAGATTAGGAGGAGGAGAGGAGCCACACTCTCTTGGCTCTGCCTCTCTGACATGGCCCCTTGGGGTACCCTTAGTGCTTTGGGGGCACAATGGTAAAGCCCAGGTGATTCAAGGTGAGGTCCTGGAGCTAAGGCACCAAGCGTATTGATTGCAAAGTCAGGACCATACCTCGGACTTTTAACTGTGCTGGGAAATTCCAAGATCTCCCCCTTGCTTTCTCTGTATGACAGAAATTTCTCCTATTTTGATTTACATCTGCAACTGGGTAGAATTTAGCCGTGGGATCCTCATTTCCGGTAAGAGGAAGTTGAATGCAATACCACAACTTACCAGTAGATGTCACTATATGCCATATATTCTGTATATGGTCTCCGCCTGAATTTTACTTGAATTTCTTAATTGTGGGTCTGCAGACTCCTGGGAATTCCTGAATCTATTGAAGAAGGCAGATGGGGGAGCTGGGGGGGAGGGGCGACGACGTGGGACCGGATGACCAAAGAGAGCTATGAGAATTTAAAAATCTGTTTTAATCATGATGAACAATTTTTTTAGTAATTTGACCAGATATAAAGGCAAAACTCTTAGTTGAAATTTTTTTTTTTTTTTTTTTTTTTTTTTTTATGCGTTACGCGGGCCTCTCACCGCTGCGGCCTCTCCCGCTGCGGAGAACAGGCTCCGGACGCGCAGGCCCAGCGGCCACGGCCCACGGGCCACGGGCCCAGCCGCTCCGCGGCACGCGGGATCCTCCCAGACCGGGGCACGAACCCGTGTCCCCTGCATCGGCAGGCGGACTCCCAACCACTGCGCCACCAGGGAAGCCCGAAATTTTTTTTTTTTTAAAGGAAAAAAACAGGCACTTCCTAAACCGAACTCTTAGGATGAGAAGTAGAGTTAGTGGGGCTCTGGGGAGCTCCCACTTGCTCTTCAGTCAGCAAAGCCTCCCTCTTTGCTTCACAGAGAGGGCTTCAAATGATTAAAGAGCATGAGACTTGAGGTTGAGAGAACTGGGTTTGAATTCTAGCTCTGTGGTTAGCTGTGTGATCTTGAGTATGTTAGCTAACCTCTTCTGGCCTCTGTTTCTTCAACTGCAATATAAATTGGACACTGGTCATACGGTGTTGTGAGGACGAAAAGTGAAAACACAAACATTACCTGTTATTATTAACTATGATTATTTCACTTGATAGAAATGTTTTTATAGCTAAAATCGTTTGAAAACTACAGACTAGTCCAAGCTTCCATTTAAAAAATGTGGGAGGGCTTCCCTGGTGGCGCAGTGGTTGAGAGTCCGCCTGCCGATGCAGGGGACACGGGTTCGTGCCCCGGTCTGGGAGGATCCCACATGCCGCGGAGCGGCTGGGCCCGTGAGCCATGGCCGCTGAGCCTGCGCGTCCGGAGCCTGTTGCTCCGCAACGGGAGAGGCCACAACAGTGAGAGGTCCGCGTACCACAAAAAAAAAAAAAAAAAAAAATGTGGGAACTGGAACTTAAGAGGCTAAGTAGTTCTCTGAGTTTCACAATTTCATAACGTAACATAATTATTTATGTAAAACAAGACATGCTGGTTCTAATCTTTCCTCCCTACTCGGGGAAACTTGATATATCACCATGTGAATTTATAAAACTGATGAAATGCAAAACAATTCTTCACTTAATGATCCAACATGCCAAATAGTTCAGTTTATTTTTAAATTTAATTTTTATTCTATTTGTTCGGCTTACAAAAGTAATCCAGAACAAGTCTGGAAAATTGAAACAAAGGATGTGCTTAACTAATGATTCTCTTAATGCAGTCAAAACATCATTTAATAAATAAATATAAATGGTTTCATAACTTTTCAGCCACAGATTTAATGCTTTGATTCAACTGATTTGGCAGGATTTTGGTTGGGAACTTTCACATTCACTGACTAGCTGTGTAGGCTGCCAAGTGGAGGCTTTAATGAAATGGGAATTCATGGATCTGTGGCCTTATGATATTCTTTGCTTTGATAATTATTAATTGAAAGAATAATTCAAAGCGTTGTGGATCTCTTCCTCACATGTAATGTAAATTTCGTTTTACCTTCCTATGGAAATCCACCTTACACTAACATTTAACTTCTGTTTCTCAGAATTCCTAAGATTTCAAATAGTAATTTGCAAGGAAATGCAATTTTGTTATGATAGAATCCTATTGCAACTCCACGTGCTCCGTAATCCAGAGTCAGAGAAACCTCTGGATCATGGAACCAAACAGTTCAAGGACTGGTATGATGAGACTCATGATGTGCTGGCTACTTTGAAGGGTGCCTATGGTATCCAGGGAGAAGCAGAGCAGAGAGACCATTAGAGTCACGGTCACTGGTCCCTTAAAAAAAAAGCAACTTGGGCTTCCTCGATGTCCGCTGGGGCCGCTGCCGACAGAGGGCGCAGGCGTGGGCGCCCCGGTGAAAAGGCCGGTTTGCGCACCTGTTCAGTTCGGGCTTCAGTCCCGAGGGGCCCGATTTAACCACTATAGGCACGGGAATCACAGTGCCTAGGGGCCGCGATATTTGGGGGGGTGGGGGGGGAGCTCATGAACATGATTTGAATTTAATTTCTTTTGAAATCAAAATAAAAAATAAATATAATTACAATGAATATACAATAATGAATCCAGCCTAGATTACATTTGTTTTTATACTGACAGTTGTGAAATATAATTTACAATTTTTTTTAACGGAACAAGGGGCCGACAAAGACCAAATTGCCTAGGGCCCACGAAAGTCGTAATGTAACCCTGAGTTATACTTCCAAATTCTGAGAGTCCTAAATTGACTGTTGGGTGAGAGGGAGAAAGTTGGAGGAGGAGAATCCCTGTCCGGAGGGCAAACACTGGCCTGGGGCCTGAGATGGACAAGGGGTGAAGAAGTCTGAGCCCATGTGGGCTGGGACTGACTGTAAAGGAGGTGGCGTGGGCGTCTACGAATTATTTTAAATGACAAAACTGGTCATACAAAGACCTTCCTGACCTCACAGCCAGGAGCTTCTAGCCTCTGACCTGCCTCCCAAATCTTCATAAATGGACCGTTTTACCCCTTGCTGTGGTCTCCAAAACGCCTTGCAATCTGTATGACATCACACATCTGGACTGGTGGGCACAGGGTGGGGAACTGGACGTTTCCTCTCATACAGGCTGGGGGTGGGGGTGCGGAGAGGAGAGCAGTGCTTCAGACAAACTAGTAGCTTGAATCGAATTTTCCCTCCTCGGGCAGTGACCGTCGGAGGAGCTCTGAGGTTTCTAAGCAGGTGTCTCTACCTGGACTTCAGAGGATACAGGAGACCACCTCCCGGGTGAATTGCAAGCCTTGCTGGTTGACGCAGAGGAACTCTTGCGGCGGGCAAGAAGGGGAGGTTCTTCTTCCAGCCTTCCCTCTCCAGCCAGTGACACTGTGCTCTGACACTCCACGCCCTACTGCCTGGCATCCTGGGGGTGGCGCCTGTACCCTCTAGGCTGCCCGATCGGGGCTGGGGCCTTCGAGGGTGTTCCCCCGGGAAGGGAGGGGAGTGGGGCAGGGTGGTAGTGGGGGAGGCTTGCTGGGCTCCTGGGTGGGGAATGCGGTGGAGATTCTGCCCACCAGGTGGCGTTGGGCAGGCGCCAGCAGCCCCTCCCATCCCGGAAAACACTGTGAGCCTCGTGGGGTGTGGAGAACGAACAGGTCCATCCATCATGTCAGGATCCCAGGACTCGGTGATGGTTATTTGACCACCACTGAGGTCACCAAGGCGGCTCTCACCCTCTGGCCTCTTCTAGGTCCGTTCACTAGGCTGGCTCTGGTGGGAGGCAGGGGGAAGTGTTACTACCACATTCATTGCTGTGTTCATTTATGGTTTCATCTTTCAGCCTTTATGGAGCCAGGCCTGGGTACACAGATGAGTAACATACGGTCCCTGCCTTCAGGCAGCTCAAAGGTGGGGAAAAAAAGCAAATAGACCATTGGCACACAGTGACAATTGCTGGACTAGAAGTCTGCCCAGCAGGGTGGCGGGAGTTGTGAGGTGTGTGCAGGGCAGAGCAGGACAGGCCTGGCTGGGAAGGTGAGTCTCCAAGGGCAAGCAGGAACAAGCCAAGTGAGGAGGGAGGGAAGGGCGTGAGTGGCCCTGATGCCACAGAACACAGGGTGCTGGGGCCTGCCTACACTGCGTAAGGCTGAGCTTATGGGACGTGTTGGGGATTGAGGAGAAATAAGCATGCAGAGAGGCAGGGCTTCAGGCTCTGCCCAAGAGCCAGGCTCCCCCTGCTAACAGTGGGGGAGTTACTGCAAGATTTCCTCAAGGTAGAGACACAGTCAGGTTTGAATTATACAAAGACCGAGTAGGGAGAGGTGAAGGCACGGAAGCCGGAGACAGGGGAGCCTGTTAGGAGGCAATTCCAAGTAGGAAACGATAAGCTAAGAGAGTAGACTAGAAGCCCCCCTCTGCCTCTCAGTCACCTCGGACCCCTCCTGCACACACCCATCCTTCTCTCCCATTTCTGATGCCCATAATCTTTAGTCTGGTTCACAAGCCCTGGGACGGTGAACTTGTCCTCAAATTGCTTCCGTTCTTCCCCCAGCAAAATGCAAATAGCCCACCTCTCAGGTGGGGTTGGGAAGGTGAGAGGGTTGTTGGGATCGCTGGTCGGGGAGCCACTCTCAGTGCAGCCCCCTGTACCATCCTAGTGCCAGGTGGACCAAGGGCCTGGGGAAGGGCGGGGGGACCTGGCGTCAGCCTATTCTGGGGGCGAGAGGAAGAGAACAGCAGACCCCTAAGTGACTGGACTCAGGCGTGCAAGCTCCCAGGAAGGGCAGGGACACCCTTGTCACTGAGGCTTCAGAGTCAGAGGCTGGGGGTGTGACTGGGGAGGGGGTTGAACAGCCAGGTGCCCACACGCCCGCATCCTTTATTCCGTGTGGCATGGAACGTGCTTAGAGCTTTAATTACCTTAATCGCCACTCAGTGCCTGCTTCTCCCTTTTTCCAAGAAGGGCTGGCCCTCTGGTCCCTGCACTTCACTGGCCCCCAGGAAGACACCAGAGGATGGTAGTGAATGTCAGCCCTGGGTCGTTGTTTTCCCCACTCCAGACTCATTGGGATTGATGGGGGTGGGCATCCTGCACAAGCAGGCCCAAGAGCTCAGGGTTCAGAGCAGCCGACATGTGGGAGGAAGGGATCCATCCTTCTCAGGGACTAGGACCCTGGACTCTGTCGTTCTGGGCCTGATCCTGCCTCTGTTCTCAGCTGCGTGGCCTTGGATAAATCTATTCACTTTTCTAGGAATTGCTTTTTCTCCTCTACACAGTGACGGAGTTGGACAAGAAATAGAACCCTGAAGGCCCTCACATTCTGTGAAAGTGCTGAAGTATTCTCTAGGGTTCTCCCATTCATCATTCATCATTCCCGAAGCCCCTGCCTCTGGTGCCTTGCTTCTGTGCCGACGGTTTTGAGTTATGTGAGGCCTGTGGGTGTTCTGTGAGTATGTTCCACAGAATGCATTCTCCTTCCCCTTTCCGTTCCAGGCTCAGAGACCACTTTCTGTTCCCCTGTTTCCTACGGGGTGAGGTGGGTTGTCATGGTGAGGGGCTGCTCCTCCTGGCCCGGCTGGGGGGTCTGGGGCCAGAGTCACTGGGCGGTTTGCATTTGACCCCCAGGGGCTGTTAAGGAGAAGATTAAGGAATCATATATCCTGGCCGTAGCTCCAAAAGCCCGGAAAGTTGATTGCCAATTCCCAGCGCTGCCCACCTCCCCCCACAACTCCCTCCCCACCTGGCCAGGACAAATGTCCTCCTTCCCAACACACCTTTTCCTTGGAGCTGAGCTCAAAGCGGTGACTTTCCCTGATTTTTTCCTGATTTCAAATACAGAGTAAGATTCCAGGCTTCCCTGGTGGCGCAGTGGTTGAGAGTCCGCCTGCCGATGCAGGGGACACGGGTTCGTGCCCCGGTCCGGGAGGATCCCACATGCCGCGGAGCGGCAGGGCCCGTGAGCCATGGCCGCTGAGCCTGCGTGTCCGGAGCCTGTGCTCCGCAATGGGAGAGGCCACAACAGTGAGAGGCCCGCTTATCGCAAAAAAAAAAAAAAAGATTCCAATCCTGTGTGGTCATTTTAAGGCCTGCGTGTGTGATGTGCTGCCAGGGATCTTCCGGGGAATATCGCTGCTGGCCTTTATCCAGCCTTGGGGGTGGGGTGGGAAGTCAGAGGTCACGGAGAGCAGGGAAGCAAGACTGGCTCAGTCGGGGAGACGCCGGCCCTATGGGGAAGACAGGAGAGGAGAGACGGGAGTTACCCCACATGTACCTGTGGTTTCCCAAGAACAGGCCTCAGGCCTTCTCCACTACGGAACTGGCAATGTGGGGTTCAGCTGGCAGCCTGGGATGGGGGACGAGCCCTCTCCTGGGAGATGGAGCCTCTGTTCTAATCCTGGCTCTGCCACTTCCCCGCTCTGCTCTGCGGCCTTGGGGAAGGAACCTGACCTTTCCGGGTTTCTTTCTGTGAGACGGAGATATGACCCATGTGTGGTTGTGAGTTCAAAGTGAGACCTTGCTCCCAAACCACACACTCGACTCTTAGATGGCCAGTTACAGAGAATAACTGAGACGATCAACGAAAACCACCCAGCGCAGGATCTGGGATATGGCAGCTGCTCAACAAATGTTAATTCCCTCCCGTGTGACTCAAATTTCAAACAGAGCTTATTCCCAACTCCCCTCAGTTCCCTCCTCCTCCCCCACCCATGACCTCATACTCGCCCCTTCTGTACTTCCCAGCTGCCCAGCCCAGAAATTGGAGTCATTCTTTCCTCCTGCCCTGTTTCCCCTGGGTTCCCAAGTCCCATCTGCTCTGCCTCTAGCTCAGATTGGTCCTTCTCAGCATCAGCGCTAACACCACCTCAACCCTGGTGGTCACAACCTCTCCTCTGGGTTAGGGCAAAGCCTTCCAGCAGAGCTCCCTGACTCCATTCCCTCCCTGGCTGCAATCCATCTTCCACGCGATCTGATTAAAGTACAAAGCGAGCATGTCACGCCTACCTCGACAGCCCCCTCACCTTTGGGATAATACACGAGCACACTAGCCCTGCATCCAAAGGTCCCGTGTCAGACTTGTCCGTTTCCCATAAGGGCTCTCATGCCTGGAGCCTTTGCACGTGCTGTTACTCCTGCCTAGCACATTTCCTTTCTCTGTTTCTCATGATTAACCCTTATTTGTCCTTTAAGGCACAGCTCAAGTGTCCCCTCCTTCAGAGAGACTTTTGCGACTTATTCCTTCCCCATAGCTTGGGTTAGGAGCTGCACCTCCAAGCTGTTATGGCATTTGGAGCTGAAAGTAACTGCTCGTCATAGAGCACTGAAATTGTCTTATTTGCTGTCTTTTCCTACTAGACTGTAAGCTCCATGAGTGAAAGTTCTGTTCTTACTCATTAGGTATTAAATACATATTTACCAGGAGCCTAACTTGGTAAGCCGGAAACAGAGTTAGGCACTCGAGATGCAAAGGTGAGGGGAAAATGGGCAGCAGCTGTGCAGTCATGGAAATTAGAGTCTGCGTTAACTGAAGAATTGCGCTATGATGGAGAGAAACACTACACTATGAGAGCTCCTGGGAGGTTTCTGTGTTAGTTGGGGTTCTCCGAGAAGCAGAACCAATAGGATGGATAGACAGATGATAGATAGATAAATGATAGAGATATAGGTGATATTTTTTAATTTTCTTTTTTAATTGAAGTATAGTTGATTTACAATATTGTGTTAGTTTTTGGTGTACAGCAAAGTGATTCAGTTATATATATATATATACATATATACATATATTACATACATATATTAAAGATCCTTTTCCATTATAGGTTATTACAAAATAATGAATATAGCTCCCTGTGCTGTAGGACCTTGTTGTTTGACTATTTTATATATAGTATGGGAATTTCCTGGTGGTCCAGTGGCTAAGACTTCACGCTCCCACTACAGGGGGCCCAGGTTCGATCCCTGGTCAGGGAACTAGCTCCCACATGCCGCAACTAAGAGTTTGCATGCTGCAACTAAATATCCCGCATGCTGCAACGAAGATCCCGCACCTGGCAACAAAGGTCTGCGTTCTGCAACTACGACCCGGTGCAGCCAAATAGATAAATAAATAAAAACAAATATGTATGCAGTAGTGTGTATCTGTTAATCCCAAGCTCCTAATTTATCCCCCTGCCCCTTGATATTTGGTCTTCATTCCTGTGCCTGGCATGCAGCTTCTAAAACCCTTGGACTTTCCTGTGATAAGAAAGATAAAAGTGTCTTTTGTTAATGAGACAAAGCCCCTAGGTGACCTATGGATGGGGCCTGGTTGCCTTCCAGTTCCACCTCCTGACCTCCAGGGAGGGGAGAGGGGAGGGAGGTTGAGTTCAATCAATGGCCAATGATTTAATCAATCATGACTATGTAATGAGGCCTCCATAAAACCCCAAAAAGTACTGGGTTCTGAGAACTTTCAGCTTGGTGAACACATGGAGGTTTGGGGAGAGTGTCGTGCTCCATTCCTGGAGAGGGCATGGAGCTTCTATGCTTTCCTCATACTTTGCCTTACACATCTCTTCAGGCTGTTCCTGAGTTATATCCTTTATAATAAACTGGTAATCTAGTAAGTAAAATGTTTGAGTTCTGTGGAGCACTCTAGCAAATTAATTGAACCAGAGGAAGGAGTTGTGGGAACGTCTGATCTATAGCTGGTTGACCAGAAGCACAGGTGACAATCTGGACTTGCAGTTGGTACCTGAAATGTGTATCTGTGTGTGTGTGTTGTGGGGGACAGTCTTGCGAGACTGAGCCCTTGACCTATGGGATCTGATGCTGTCTCTGAGTAGATAATGTCAGCATAAATTGCTTGGTGTTATGGAGAAAACCACACACGTTGGAAGTGGTGTTAGAATTGTAATATAGATATAGATATAGACATTTAAATATATATGTAGAAAGAGCTTTATTATCAGGAATTGGCTCATGGGATTATGGAGGCTGGCAAGTCCAAAACCGCAGTGTGGGCTGGAAGGCTAGAGACCAAGGAGAGCCGATTGTGCAGTTCCAGTCTCAAGGTTGGCAGGTGGAGAGCCAATGTACGGGTGAAGTCTGAAGACAGACTCCTGGAGAATTCTCTCTAGTTTGGAGAGGCTGGTCTTTTTGTTCTATTCAGGCCTTCAGCTGATTATATGAGGCTTACCTACATAATGGAGGGCAATCTGCTTTACCTAGAGTTCACCGATTTAAATGTTAATCTCATCCAAAAACAGCCTCCAAATTGACACATAAAATTACCATCACTGCACCCTTGCTCTAATCTGGGAGGTCAGGAAAGCTTCCTTTGACAGAAGAGCAATAATCTAAAGGGTAGGACAGGGCACATAAGTCAGGTGTGTGTGGGGGGCAGGGGAGTTTGAAGAGGAGGAGAGAGCATGTCAGGCAGAGAAGACAGCCTGTGTAAAGGTCCTGTGTCAGGAGGGAGCCTGGTGTTTCGGGGGATCTGATAGAAGACCCATGTGGCCAGAAGGAACAGACCAAGGGAGCCTGGCGTGAGCCTTGTCTGGATAGGTGGAGAAGGGATGACTTGTGGGGTCTGGAGGTCATAATAAGAGTTTTGGTTCATACTGCAAGAGCATTGGGAGGCTATTGAAATGTTAATCAAGTAGATAATATGATCAGATTTGCATGGTGATAGATGTCCTCTGGCTGCAATGTAGAAAATTCAACATGGGCAAGCAAAGGTGGCCATGGGAAGACTGGGCTAGCACTTATCCTGTTGGGGTCACTGCTAGCTGAAGCAGGGTGGTGGCAGCGCTGAGAAGCAGGTCGATCTGAGCAGTGTTTGGGAGGCAAATGTGCCAGGACCTGGTGATAGACTGGGGGTGAGGGTGAGGTGAGGAGTGGCTAAAACTGCCTGGGGTTAGGACTTGGTCTCCTGTCCTGTGTTCCCAGTGCCAGCCGTGGCGTCTGGCACAGAGCAAGTGTTCAGTTCAATAAATAATAGCTTGTGTTTCTCTTCCCTTTTGGTTTCTGCCACTGATGACCTCACAGATTATTGTGAGGAACAAATGTGTTAATGGTTGTGAAACCAATTCACAAACTGGCACGGGTTGACCCATGTGTGGTGGTTATTTCCCATAGATGAGCAGGGGAGACTGGAGACCTGTTTCCTCTGCTGCGTTGTGGAGACGTCTCTCAGGCCATACATGGTCTTCCTTAGGGTCTCAATACTTCCTCTCCTGGGTACATCTGGGTATTTTCAGGCCTCACTTAGAGCAGATTAGAGCTGCAAGGGCCAAACATTCATTCATCAATCACCAAAGGAGAGTGTAGTGTGGGCCAGCCAAGCTCTGCATTGTCCTAAGAACCCAGCTTCCATCTCCCACTGGGCCACTACATGTATTTGCTGACCTCACACTTTTCTTCTGGTTTGGAGAAGCTACCCGAATTCTACTGGATATAAGGAGAAGGTGGCAAAGGAAAATTGGGGGAGGGGTGGGTAAGGTGGTAGGGCTGGTTGGACATCCACTACTGATTTGTCCGGGATTTGGTTCTGCTAGAAGGTATGGGCCGTTCAAGTTCTGTTGCTGACTCACTGCAACACCCCTCAAGACTGTGAGCACAGGAAAGAAAGGAAAGCAAGGGAAGGGGAAAGACTCCCTCCTCTTCTCTGTGGCTTTCCCTGTTCATCCAATCAGCATGGACATCTCTGACATCACTGATGACGGTCCCACATGTCCTCAAGGATCAACACTCGGGGGTCTGTCATGCCAAAGGGTCCAGGTGACTCAAGCAGAACCAGATCTGGAAGTACGAGGGATTTGCTGGGGATAGAGTGATGGAGAAAGGCCCATCCAAAGCTATGGACTCTCAAGGATTGGGATGGAAGCATGTGTGACCTCCCCACTGAGTCCTTGGCATTTGGGTGCTGGGGTGTTGTGGAACCTGGAGGAGAGGACCAGGCCACAACTCTCCCAGGGAGATCCCATCTACCTCTTCTTCTGGCATAAAGGAATCTCCATTCCACCTCTATCTTCCTGTCACTTAGAGGAAATGGGTCGAAACGGTGGGCATGGGGCCAAGTTTCAAGCTTAATCTCTACTGCCAAGTAAAACCATTCAGTCTAGATTTTCTAAGACAGCCCCAAGTTCAGCTATCCTTTTCCAGGTGCCTCTTTATGACTGTAACTCAGAAGAGGGGCCTAAAGAAATTGTATGTACCTGATTGGGACGAGAAACCATGGTCATAGCACATAAGCACAGGGCTGCCATCAGGCCCAGAATCATCTGCTGGGACATTTACATGGAGAACTGGACACCCCAAATGTTATGGGAGATCAGGCCTCAGAAAATACTCCCTAGATTGGGTTGGGGGCAGAGAGGGAAGGCTCCTTTTGGGGTCCAGCTGCTGACTACCAGAGCAGTGTCCTATAGAGTCATACCGGAGCCTGGAGCCCAAAGGGAAAATTAATAATACTGATCCTGTCTCCAAATTTTGGTATTTGGTTCACAATGGGTTGGGGGGCATTGATATAAGATCTTTTAAATTATTGCATTAAAATATTATTTATCTTGACTACTGAGTTTTTTGACAGTTCCTTAAATTTGGCAATACCTAAGGTGATGTCTCACTCACGCTACCTAGTCCTGGAGAGTCCCAAAGCCAGAGAAATTTACAGCCAGTGTCCCTGAAAGCGAGGCACACAACTCTCCCAATTAAATGGAGATTCCCCAGAAGGACTGGAGGGTAATTGACAGTGTCTGCAATAGCACTGCTTCTTCACGGAAAGAGAATGAATCCATATTCAAAGCTAGGAAAGAGTGAAAACAGTATAAGCCCCACCCCATCTCTGTCACACAGACTCGAAGACCCAAACCGTGAGAGAAGCACGCTTTGAAAGTAGAGTTACTCTATCAAAAGCTATAAACAGAGTAATATTATTATCATTTCTCACTATTATACTCTATTTCCATTTTTTCTTTTTAGCAGATAGATCTTTTTTCCCAGCAGATTTTTTTAAACGTCTTGTATTGCATTTTTTAAGTTACTAATTAAATTACTTTGGGTTCCTTGGACAGAGGCATCATTTCACAAATGTTCTGCTGGGATGATAGGGAAAAGTCTGCCTAGAATGAAAAAGAAAAAAAAAAAACTGTTCGTGATCCACAAAGGGAATAATCTACATTATCAACTGGAATTAATTGAGACTTGATTGGTACCATCTTAATCAAGTAAATTCTCTGAATCTAGGAACCTGGTATAAATCTCTTCCAGGCTGAGTGTTATTAATAATGTTGGGTACCCAGTCCTCCTGGTCCTGGGGCCACTGGCTTCTGCCTCCGATGAAGGTAGGAAGGTTTTGCATTATCATCATTTATGAATTGAATACTTTCCATGCAGAATGTGTTGAATATAAAAACTGCGTATGACCCTGAGTTATTCACAATCTTTTTTCAGACAGGCAAGGCAGCTGGTGATATAGGTGGGCCAGATTCATGTGCCCTTGGGTGAGTATTTCAAGTTGGCACATGCCATATTAATCACGTCCTAGCTGGACCCTGAAGCTGTTGAGCTCGCTTCTTAGACCGTTCCAATATCCACACACCTCTCCCATCACCGACATGCCCTCCAGACTCCTCTCTGTTCTTGGGCTTTCTCCTCTGTGATGGGAGTCTGTGATCTTCAGTTGCCCATCCACCCTGACCCCTGAGGCCTCAGCCCTTCTCATCCAGCTGACCAGGGCTGCCAAGGCTGTGCAGTTGGACTCTTTTGCTCCCTTCTTTAAGGAAATACCATACTGTTTGGGGCTAAATAGTAACCAGACCTAGGCCTAAGTGCTAATTCTTCCAACTCAATGATATTCACATCCCCTCCCCGTTTTAATGATGAGGACATCCCAATGAGAACCTCCTGCATCTATGGACCTTAGTGTAATCTCTCCTACTAATTAACTACACTTTTTGTCTTACACTTATTTTCTTTTAAATTCACAATAAAT
This sequence comes from Phocoena sinus, assembly GCF_008692025.1. Taxonomy (NCBI): domain Eukaryota; kingdom Metazoa; phylum Chordata; class Mammalia; order Artiodactyla; family Phocoenidae; genus Phocoena; species Phocoena sinus. Next base: position 117,303,081 of record NC_045763.1, on the reverse strand, counting down.
GGAGGAGTTAATTAATTACATCTGCACATTTTGAGGACACACTTTGAGATTCCAGGTTGCTATGAATTTTGGGGACACTATTCAACTCACTGTGCCCTCCCCCAGATATGATATCATCTACATATTTGATCTCAGCCTAACAGTCTATTGTTCCTTATGTACTTTATGTAGACAGATGGCTGACAAATATTTTTTAAAAACTGAAAATCAAGACTGATAGATTTTATCAAATTTTATCTCTGGTTAAAATTCATGGGCCATGAATCTGGTCAAATGTCTACAAGTCTGATTGAACACTGCTGAGAGGCATATAAATCCAGGAAATGCATGGTGTAAACCCAGGACAGTCTTCATCCACATTTTGAACTTAAGGATCAGTGTTGCACATTAGTTTGTGGTTGCTTTTTATTTCACCTTTGCCTGTCCACATCTTTGAAATACATATTTTATACTGTAATGATAGCTATTTATTTATTTGAAAAATAAATTTATTTTATTTATTTATTTTTGACTGTGTTGGGTCTTCGTTGTTGTGCACGGGCTTTCTCTAGTTGCAGCGAGCGGGGGCTACTCTTGGTTGTGGTGCGTGGGCTTCTCATTGCGGTGGCTTCTCTCGTTGCGGAGCACAGGCTCTAGGTGCGTGGGCTTCAGTAGTTGTGGCACGTGGGCTTAGTAGTTGTGGCTCGCAGCCTCAGTAGTTGTGGTGCACGGGCTTAGTTGCTCCGTGGCATGTGGGATTCCCGGACCAGGGCTCGAACCCATGTCCCCTGCATTGGCAAGAGGATTCTCAACCACTGTGCCACCAGGGAAGCCCATGATAGGTATTTATAAATCTGTTTTCCCCTTAAATGTATTGGTGAGCATTGGGGGTAAAGGAAGCTAAGATGAAGTGAAAGGTATTTACATTTGATAAGTAAAATTTTGTAACAAGAGGATATTTTTGCTACATTTTTATTATTGAGTTTTGTAACCTCATAAAATAAGGATATTAACTCTTTGTTGGTTAATATATTGCAGGCATTTTGTCCTAATTTGTCACTTGCATTTACTTTTAGCTATGGTGTTTTGGGACCAAGAGATGCTTTAAATTTTCATGCAGTCAAATTTGTCTGTCTTTTCCTTTATGGATTCTACATTTGATGTTATAGTTTAAAAGAAGTTTCAAATCCATGATTTTGAGTTTTTGTCTAGTCCTTTTGTGATTTCATTTTTTAAAACGTTCAGTTCTTTATTCCTTTTGGAATTTATTTTGATATAAGGAATGAGGTGGAGCTTTAGTTTAACTTTTCTCCTAAAGGCTAGCCAAATATCTCAACAACCTTTATCAGATAATCCACCTTTCTCTATTGATTGTAAGTGCCACCTCTACATTATACTAGATTATATTAAACGCTCACGTGTATGTTGGTCTGTGCTTTGCTGCCAGAGACACCCCAATATCCCTTCTCCTCTTCATCTTTAGTAATAAAACTTTCTAATTTAGCTGGACACCTGATTCCCCTAAATCAAAACTATGTTTCCCAGCATCCTTTCCTGATAGGCGTGGTCACGTGGCTATGTTCTGGTAATTGATATATAAGGGGAATTTTGTTTGTAGATTTCAGGATATGTCCTGAATGAAAAGGGCCATGCTCTTCTTTAGGTCTTTTCCTGCTTTCTGACAACTGTAATGTAAATGTGATGACAAGCACTCTGGCAGCCATTTTGGACCATAAGTAGAAGTTACTTGTTGAGCATTATTGCAAGATAGAAGGAGTCTTGGTGTCTGAAGGGGTCTTGATGACTTTCTATCAGCTGTGGATTGCTTATCTTTAGACTTCTAATAAACAAGAGAAAAGTAAACTTCTATTTTGTATAAATCGTTGTTACGTTGTTTTTTTTTTTTTTTTTTTTTTTTTTTTTATGCGTTACGCGGGCCTCTCACTGTTGTGGCCTCTCCCGTTGCGGAGGACAGGCTCCGGACGCGCAGGCTCAGCGGCCATGGCTCACGGGCCCAGCCGCTCCGCGGCATGTGGGATCCTCCCAGACCGGGGCACGAACCCGTGTCCCCTGCATCGGCAGGCGGACTCTCAACCACTGCGCCACCAGGGAAGCCCTGTTACGTTGTTTTTATTGGTCATTGCAGTTGAACCTAATTCTAACTGATGGAACTTTTCATTAGATTCCACTGGTATCTGCATAGTCATGTAACAAGGCTATGAAATCAGATTTTAACACTGTAACGTATTTTAATATGTGACAACGCATATACCTCTCAAAATGTTTTGTTAGTTATTCTCATCTGTTATTCTTCTTGATACATTTTATGATAAATCAGTCAGTTTGCACACAAAAAATTCATTTGGGATTTTGATTAAAATTGCATTAAATTTGTAAGTTAATATAAAATCACTGACATTTTCACAATACTGCATTTTACCATCCAGGAATATGGTACATCTCTCTCAAAGCTTTTATTATATTCCTCAATATAATTTTTCCTTATATCAGTTCATATACTTTTTAAAAAATAAATTTATTTATTTTTGGCTGCATTGGGTCTTTGTTGCTGCACGTGGGCTTTCTTTTTAGTTGCAGCGAGTGGGGGCTACTCTTCATTGCAGTGTGCAGGCCTCTCATTAAGGTGGTTTCTTTTGTTGAGGAGCATGGACCCTAGGTCTGCGGGATTCAGTAGTTGTGGCACATGGGCTCAGTAGTTGTGGCTCGCAGGCTCAGTAGTTGTGGCACATGGGCTTAGCTGCTCCGCGCATGTGCGATCTTCCCGGACCGGGGCTCGAACCCATGTCCCCTGCACTGGCAGGCGGATTCTTAACCACTATGCCACCAGGGAAGCCCCAGCAAAGACTAAGAACCTGGTGAAGTCCAGGAGTTACAGCAAGAGGTAACCAGGAGAAATACAAAGTCCCCTGAGAATATTATTTAATTGGAAGTGAAATCGTGTAACTAAGAGATTGGGACTTGAACCCATAGTCTTTTTTTTAATTTTTTTAAATTTTTAAAATTTTATTTTTGGCTGTGTTGGGTCTTTGTTACTGCACAGGCTTTTCTCTGGTTGTGGTGAGTGGGGGCTACTCTTCGTTGCAGTGCACGGGCTTCTCATTGCTGTGGCTTCTTTTGTTGTGGAGCATGGGCTCTAGGCACGCGGGCTTCAGTAGTTGTGGCTCGTGGGCTCTAGAGCGGAGGCTCAGTAGTTGTGGCACATGGCCTTAGTTGCTCTGCGGCACGTGGGATCTTCCCGGACCAGGGTTCAAACCCATGTCCCCTGCATTGGCAGGCAGATTCTTAACCACTGCACCACCAGGGAAGCCTGAACCCATGGTCTTTTTTTTTTTTTTTTTTTTTTTTTTATGCGTTACGCGGGCCTCTCACTGTTGTGGCCTCTCCCGTTGCGGAGGACAGGCTCCGGACGCGCAGGCTCAGCGGCCATGGCTCAGGGGCCCAGCCGCTCCGCGGCATGTGGGATCCTCCCAGACCGGGGCACGAACCCGTGTCCCCTGCATCGGCAGGCGGACTCTCAACCACTGCGCCACCAGGGAAGCCCCATGGTCTTTTAAATGAGATCACACGTCTGGTCTCAGGACTTAGTGAAGCTCAGGTTTTTGATGTCTCATCACAGAAAGAATTCGGTGACAGGCAAAGTGATAGGTAAGAAGTGGATTTATTTAGAGAGAAACACACTCCACAGACAGAGTGTGGGCCATCTCAGAAGGCAAGAGCAGCCCCAGGGTACAGGGTTGTCAGTTTTTATAGGGGTGAGTGATTTCACAGGCTAATGAGTGGGAGGAATATTCCAGCTATTTTGGGGTAGGGGAGGAGGTTTCTGGGAATTGGGCCAATGCAGTCTTTTTGATCTTTGATGGTCGGCCTTGGAACTGCCAAGGTGCCTGTGGGTATGTTACACTGAGTGCATACTGAGGCTCAAGGTCTGGTGGAAGTCAACTTGGACCATCTTGGACATATTTGGTTCTAATCAGTTTACGTTGTGTCCTTGGGCTATGTCACTCTTATAAAGATTGTGCCCTGCCCCCTTCCCTCCTGTTTCAGAGGAGGGACCCTGGATTTTCTACATGGGATGGAGGACAGAACTGTTTTCTTTGAATTGTAGAGAAAGGTAATCCAAGAAGGCTGGTGACTTCAAGATATTCTGGTTGCAGAAATCTAGGTTACAACTATACTTCATTACCTTATTTTGTGGTTCATTTTCATTTATTTTTTGGTTGATATTAAGAGACTAAATATACAAATGGGGGACTTCCCTGGTGGTGCAGTGGTTAAGAATCCGCCTACCAATGCAGGGATCTTCCTGGTCTGGGAAGATCCCACATGCCATGGAGCAACTAAGCCTGTGCCCCACAACGACTGAAGCCTGCGCACCTTAGAGCCCGTTCACCACAACTAGTGAGCCCACGTGCTGCAACTACTGAAGCCCACGCACCTAGCTCCCGTGCTCTGCAACAAGAGAAGCCACCGCAATGAGAAGCCCGCGCACCACAACGAGGAGTAGACCCCACTCACCGCAACTAGAGAAAGCCCATGTGCAGCAACGAAGACCTGAAGCAGCCAAAAAAAAAAAAGGAAAGAAAAGAAAAAAAATATACAAATGGAAATGGTCAGACCATAGATGACCATAACACTCTGACCCGTAACCTTTGTAGCAACCAACCTGGAAAGTCAAACCAGACTCTCTGCAGCAGTCAGACCAGAAAAGTCAGGACTTGGTCAATGGTGGCCAGTTCCCCAAATTTTTGCTCCTGATTCTGTAACTGAGCGGGACCCTGTGGGGCTCCTTGGCACAAAAGCCTTTCTGTGTCCCTGTTTCTTTTTTGTAGGAAATAGGCTTCATTCAGCCTCCATGACCTTCTCTGAGTTTCAAAGGGCAGGTTCAAACAGTTGCTAATCAGGGAAGGGAGAGGATGCAGAGACAAGGGAGGAGCAGACAAGAAACAATAGTGCAGCCTTGGGGCAGGCTCCTGGTTCTACCTCAAGGGAGATACATAACAATACCTTTGAGCTGTTTTGCAGATACTGAAACCCCCACCAGCTGGAAGAAGTTAACTGTCTGCTGCCCACTAGCACGAGATCCCAGACCGGTTGGAACCAGGTTGATGACGCTGACCCCCAATTACCTCACCACCAACTAACCAGAAGAATGTCCACAAGCTGATCATGCTCTCCTCTTTGAACCATTACTATAAAACTCCTCACTACCCACTCCAGGTCAGTTTTGAGGGCATTATTAATTAGCCCACTGTGACCCCCTTTGCCTGGCAAACAATAAAGCTATTCTTTTCTACTTCACCAAAACTCTGTCTCCAAGGTTCAGTTTGGTACCAGTGTACAGAGGCAGAATTTCGGCTACAATTCCAGCTCAGGACCAACCAGAGAAAGTCAAATATGCTCCCCAAATCAATCACATAGGATGAATCTAGTTAGCCTGGCTTCAGTGTCCCCATGCCAACAACCTCCTATCTGAGCATACTTGAAAGCTCCCCTCTCCCGTTTTTGTTTTTTTATTTTTTTCACTGTAAAGTTTTCCTGCTTGCATTTGAGTTCCACCAAACCCAAGTGAATGTGACTGACTCCCCTCCTAAACCAAGCTCTGGATAAATAGCCTCCAATTTGTTTTCATTTGGGTGGTCTTTATTTTCACAATATTCTTGGGTTTTACAGGTAGGCAACTATGTGAACTGCAACAAAGACGTCTCTCTTTCTGATAGCTATACATTTATATCTTCTTTCTGTCCTATTGCATAGAGTTGCAACAAAGTCATATAACAATGACAATAGCAACTATCGTTATCTTACTCCTTACATTATTGGGAAAGTCTGTAACGTTTTGCCTTTATATAACAACATTGTCTAGTGGTTTGAAATGGATACGCCCTCTTCTATTAAATAAATATATTTTCATCTCCAGTCTATTTAGGTTTTCCTCTTTTAATATCAGAAAATGATGTTTTTACTGTATTGAGTTAATCTTTTTATTTTTCTCCTTATGGGTAATAACATATTAATAGATATTCTTATTTTAGTCCTTGTAGTCTTATAAAAATAAACCTACTTGATCACAGTGCATTATTCTTTTAACACACTGCTGCATTTAATTGGCTAATATTTTATTCAGGATTTTTGCATCTATATTCATAAGTCAAGTTAGTCTGTAATTTTCTCTTTTTGGTGCTATTTTAGTCAGATTTTTTTTTTTCATAGTCAGATTTTTGACTTGAAATCTAGTTCATCTACTATTTTTTTTTTAATTTTTTTTTTTTTATTTATTTTTTTTTTTGCGGTACGTGTGCCTCTCACCGCCGCGGCCCCTCCCGTCGCGGAGCACAGGCTCCGAACGCGCAGGCCCAGGGGCCATGGCCCACGGGCCCAGCCGCTCCGCGGCACGCGGGATCCCCCCAGACCGGGGCACGAACCCGCGTCGCCTGCATCGGCAGGCGGACTCCCAACCACTGCGCCACCAGGGAAGCCCCATCTACTATTAATATTGTAGATATTTTTTGTTAGCATGAACAACTGGCTGTTGGTTTGAAATATATGTTTTTTTTGTCATGTTAAAAGATCACACCTAGACCTACCACATTTGGAGGATGGATTCTTTGGCAATGATTTCCAATTTGTTCCATGTTTGTTAGTCTTTTCAGACCTTCTACATTCTCTTGAGTCAATTTTGATAATTTTTAGTTTCCCATAAATTTACCATTTCATGAAGATTTTCACATAAGTTGGCATGAAGTTTTATATAGATTAAAAAAAATTTAGTCTCTATATGTGTGGTTATATTTAGTTTTGATCTGTGGCTATAAAATATTTTTAATTTGGTGCAATTTTTTCTCCCTCTATGGGTACAACACTTGGTTTGTTTTGGATATTTATTCAATGTACGTTTAGGTTTTCCTTTGAGAAGGATTTGAGTTCAAGTAGTTTATTTGGTTTATTTGGTTGATGCAAGAAAACACTAGAGGGGAGCGGGGAGGTGACCCAGGGGAAGGAAGTCAGTCAAAAAAGGATGAGTTTTCAGCCAGCCACTGCTGTGGGGACGGAACGTGATCCTGGGGAATTCGGGAATAAAGGCTTGCCTCAGGGGGATCCCGCCAGAGGTGCGGTGGCGTGGAGGTATTTACACACACAGCTCCTGACCGTTATTGGTTGAGGGTTACTGTGTGTAGAAATGGGGTGGGTTGTGAGTGTCAGGGTGTTCATTCCCTGGCACTTAAGCCTGTCTTGGGCACAAGCAGAAAGGCCTCCCACATTCTTAGAAAAAGCTGTCATACAGGGGCCTTCCCTGGTGGCGCAGTGGTTGAGAGTCCACTTGCCAATGCAGGCGTCACGGGTTCGTGCCCTGGTCCGGGAAGATCCCACATGCCGCGGAGCGGCTGGGCCCATGAGCCATGGCCGCTGAGCCTGTGCGTCCGGAGCCTGTGCTCTGCAACGGGAGAGGCCACAACAGTGACAGGCCCGCGTACAGCAAAAAAAAAAAAAAAAATCTGTCATACAAAGGGATACAGATACTGACACTGGAATTCCTTTGGAAGACACAAAAGTGATGATGCCCTGGGCATTGGGACAGGCACAACAGCTTCTGCTATGTACACCCTCTGGGGTTTATTTATCAATTCTGTTCTTTCATAGGTTTCTAATTAATTTCATCAGTTGGCTTTATTAATTTATTTCTTCTGTTTTTTATCTTATTTTATTTATTTATTTATTTATTTTTAGCTGCGCCATTTAACTTATGGGATCTTAGTTCCCCAACCAGGGATTGAACCTGTGCCCTCGGCAGTGAAAGCATGGAGTCCTAACCACTGGAGAGCCAGGGAATTCCCTATTTCTTCTGTTTTTTAAACTTTAATGTTCTTCTTTTTAACTTCTTGCATTATGTGCTTACTTCATATATTTTTACTTTCTTATTTGATAATATTAATAAAAGCGTTTCAGATTGGTTATGAGGAATAATTGAGAAACTACATGTAAAAGTGCTTAGTGCAGTGTCTGTCACATAGTAAGTGCTCAACAAATGTTAATTACTATTTTTATTGGCTACTTTGAAGTAGCCTCTGATTACAGATTTGGCAGTCTCCTCTTGGTGTTAATATGTGGTATTGTTATTATCATTATTTTTGAAGCGTTCTTTAAATTGTGGTTTAGGTTTCCTCTTTGATCCATGGATTATTTTGAAGAGTTTTTTCATACCAAGTAGTCAGACATTCTTTTGGTTACAGATTTTTCCAATTTCTAGTTTTATTGTATGTGGTAAAGGATATAGCCATGTGTAATTTCTGGGTTTGGAATTTTGTTAGAGAGTTTTTTGGTGGTTTAATACACATCCATTTTTAAAAATATCTTTACTAGAGTATAATTGCTTTACAATGCTGTGTTAGTTTCTGCTGTACAACAAAGTGAATCAGCTATATGTATACATATATCCCCATATCCCCTCCCTCTTGAGCCTCCCTCCCACCTTCCCTATCCCACCCCTCTAGGTTGTCACAAAGCACAGAGCTGATCTCCCTGTGCTATGCAGCAGCTTCCCACTAGCTATCTATTTTACATTTGGTAGTGTATGTATGTTAACGCTACTCTCTTACTTCGTCCCGGCTTCCCCTTCCCCTGCTGTGTCCTCAAGTCCATTCTCTACATTTGCGTCTTTATTCCTGCCCTGCCACTAGGTTCATCAGTTCCATTTTTTTAGATTCCATACGTGTGCGTTAGCATATGGTATTTGTTTTTCTCTTTCTGACTTACTTCACTCTGTATGACAGACACTAGGTCCATCCACCTCATTACAAATAACTCAATTTCATTCCTTTTTATGGCTGTGTAATATTCCATTGTATATATGTGCCACATCTTCTTTATCCATTCATCTGTCGATGGACATTTAGGTTGCTTCCATGTCCTGGCTATTGTAAATAATGCCGCAATGAACTTTGTGGTACATGTGTCTTTTTGAATTATAGTTTTCTCAGGGTATATGCCCAGTAGTGGGATTGCTGGGTTATATGGTAGTTCTATTTTTAGTTTTTTAAGGAACCTCCATACTGTTCTCCATAGTGGCTGTATCAATTTACCTTCCCACAAACAGTGCAGGAGGGTTCCCTTTTCTCCACACCCTCTCCAGCACACAATCCTTTTTTTTTTTGGCAGTACGCGGGCCTTTCATTGTTGTGGCCTCTCCCGCTGCGGAGCACAGGCTCCGGACGCATAGGCTCAGCGGCCATGGCTCACGGGCCCAGCCACTCCGCGGCATGTGGGAACCTCCCGGACCGGGGCACGATCCCGTGTCCCCTGCATCGGCAGGCGGACTCTCAACCACTGCGCCACCAGGGAAGCGCCACAATCCATTTTTTAAAATATTCCGTAGACACTGAAAAAGAGAGTGTATTCTTTTTTATTTTTTTCATATTTGCTAAATGTATGTCAGCAATGAGTTTTGTCAGAGGTTCTACATCTTTGTTTACTTGATCAGTTAAGAACTGACAAAGTCCCCACAGCAATTGTTTTTCAGTCATTTTCCTCTTATTATTCAGAAACTAAAGGTTTATGACAAACATATCTTCATTCCAGATCTTGGTCTTCATTAATTATTTTTTATTTTGTTTAATAGTTTAGGACTATAATTTTCCTTTTCTAAATATATCTTTTCCCATCTTTTTATTTTTAAACATACCGAGTCACTTTGTTTTGGATGTGTCTCTTGTGGACAATATATGGTTGGATCAAATATAAGAATCTTTGTCACTTCAAAGGGAAATATAACTTATTTAGATATATCATGTCACGACTAATGTGTTTGACTTTCTGATGAATTTATCTGGACCCCTTACTGAGGTATAATAAGAAAAAACTATTTGATGTTTGTCCCTGATTCCTGGCAGAGACCTAAAACCCATGGAATTTCCCAAGTGATAGAGGTGATAAGAGCATCTTCCCATAATCATAAGGAGCCCCTTTCAACTAAGTTCATGCTAATAATGTGACTCTTGGCCAGCCCCTAGATAGCTTCAGGATGGGGGTTGATGCCAGAAAGAACAAGGCAGGATTAAACACTTGGAACTTTCAGCCCCACTCTGCCCCCTCTCACCGTCTTCCACCCAACCTCCTGGGAGGGGAGAAGGGTTAAAGTTGAGTTAATTACCAATGGCCAGTGATTAATCAATCATGTCTGTATAATAAAACCTCCACAAAAACCCTTAATTACATGGTTCAGGGAATTGCCCAGTTGGCAAACACAACCAGAGAAGGTGGCGCATTCCAAATCCATGGGGACAGAGGCTCCTGTACTCGGGAATCTTCTGGACTCATCCTACGTATCCCCTCATCTGACTGTTCATTTGTGTGCTTTCTAAAGATAAAAGATAAAATGAAACATTTTATAAGTTTTAAGAGTTTGAGCAAAAAATCCATTGGAATGGGGCAATGCCAAACCGGAAGAGGTCAGGTGCTTTCTGCCTGTACGAGCTCAGGGAGTGACTTAGAGAAGGTGACAAAGAAAGGGAATTAGTTGATTGGCTGTAGCTTAAAGCCTGATTGGCTGTTGGTGATCGGTTGTCCTTAGGCTTTCATTTCATAACCTGAAGGCATTTCCAGGCTTAGATTTTGGTTTGTTTACATAGCCTGCCATGACGTTAGAGCCATCTCAGTCTGATGGCTTCCTTGTTTGATTAATTTAACATAAACTGTAATAATAAATGTAGATATTTCCTGAGTTCTGTGAGTTGTTCTAGCCAATCATGGAACCTGGTGGGAATGGGGGTGGGTTGTGGGAACCCCTGACTTTGTGGTCAGGTTGGACAGACGTGTTGGACAGACCCCAGTCTTGAGGCTGGTGTTTCAGGAACTGAGGGCTGAAACCTGAGGGGTCTGCATGGGCTCTGTGTACTTAGTGTCAGAAATGAATTGTGGGGCAACCAGCTGGCATCAGAGAATCAGCGATTTGGTTGGTGTGAGAAAAAAACCTCATGCTTGGCAAAGATGGAAATCTACTTTCAGTTTAAGTGTTTGCTAATATTTATAAATACTTGCTATTTTGACTATAGGGATTGGCCCAGACCAGTCCCTACACAGCCTTGTTGATGGTGGTGCTACATGGAAACCAGACGGGATTCATGTTGCTTTGGAAGAAGGCTCTTCATTGCTGCTGCTGCTTTTTGTTTGTAGTAGTTGTTCATGCCTGGGCTTTTAAGCCTGGCTTCTCAGGAAGTTACTATGCTACAGAGCTCAGAAGTACTCCCTCTGACCCCTTTCCAGACTGTACCAGGACGTGCCCTTGTCTCCAGCCTTTGCCTCTCAAACTGGGAGTGTCTCAAGATTTTCCCTTCTGTTGTTACAGAACTAGATGATGATGGAAGTTCTCTTCTTCAGGAAACAGAGGGGAAAAATCACCCTGAAGTTTTTCTTCAGTCTAGTCCCACTGAACTTCGTCTAGTGTAAATGCATTGAAGTTTCTGGAGTGTGGCTGGCACTCTTCTTTGGACCCCGGTCAGAGTATAATTTTCAAAATGATAAAAGCCTAACTCTCATGCATATATGAAATGAATCATGTCAAAAATTTTATTCAACTATCTCATGAATTAATGTGGGAACCAGTAAGATGTCAAAGCTGGTTCAAAGAGCATTTGAGAAACGGAATATGCAGATGTATAGATAGGCAATTTAATAAAGAAATGTTAGGTTAAGATTGCTGGGTTAAATTTAGACACAAAATGTTTTAAAGCGTGATAGGGCAATAAACTGTAACCTTTGGGGTTATCTGTTCTATTCGACGATAAATTATTCACATTTTTTAGTGGACAAAAACTACAAGTTAACTTCTTAAGTATTGTAAAATAGCCTAATCAATAGAAACCAAGCTCGGCACTACACTGAAAGAACACTTTAAATATCTCTTTTGCTTAGTTCCAAGATACGGGTTGTTTTTGTGACACACGTGCTGTTTATCACTATCATTATTTCTGGACTGGGTAGAGGTAGAGGGTGTCCTCAGTCTTTATGTGGCCGTCTTACACAGAGGACCGAAAGGAGTATTTCTTGTTCTGCTGCAGCTACCTCCCGAGAGAGTTTTCACTTCTCTTATTAATGGATTATTATCTACTCTACTCAGTAGAATCTTAGCTAAACTAGGGGTCTTAAATTATAAAAGAAGCTTCTCCAAAATTTAACACAAATGTCTTATTAATTTAAACATGCAAACACAAAAACTCAAATAAAGAAGAATTACATTATATACTCGTTGAAGTTAAATAAGTCCAACTATATACTGAGCAAGAGAATACTTTACATAGTAAGAGAATTTCCATGTGCTACTTCAGATTCAATCAATATGTACCACAGAATGAGGGTGAGAGGGAGACACAAATTGGCTCTCATGTTCATAAATCTCAGTTTTCTTGCATGAATATCTTAGTATGCTGAGTGTGATTCTCATGTTTAAAAAACACATATATTTTGGAACCACATGGTCCCTAAATGAAAGTTACCTACTTCAACTGGTACCATAAATTCCAGTGTAGAAGAAAAAAATCTAGCTGTGAGTGTCAGCTCTCCTAAAGGACTTTCATGGGTAATTTTAACACTATGTTTGATTTGCTGCATGCAAAGTCTGAAGACATGGTATTAGTTTTCTATGGCCACATAACAGATCACCACATGAGTAGCTTAAGAACACACACATATATATTAGCTCACAGTTTCTGTGGGTCTGGAGTCCAGGTGTGGTTTAGCAGAGTCTTCTGCTCAGGGTCTCCCAAGATTGCAATCATGGTTTCAACTGGGCTGTGTTTTCATCTGGAGGCTCAACGGGGGGACAATCTGCTTCTGAGCTCATTCCACTTGTTGGCAGATTTCATTACCTTGTGGTCATAGGACTGAGGGCCCCGTTCTGAGTTCTTTGCCATGTGGGCCTCTTTAAGACAGCTCTTACTTTATCAAGTCAGTAAGGAGTGTCTTTCTGACCTCAGAGAAGGCCTAGGCCTCTCTTAGGGGCTTTTACCTGATTAGGTCAGGCCCATCTCAGATGATCTCCCTTTTTATTTACTCAGAGTCAGCAGTTTGAGGACCCTAATTACCTCTGCAAATTTCCTTCAATTTGCCATGTTCTATGGGCTGGAATCAAATCACAGGTCCTGCCCACACTCAAGGGGAGGGGATTATGCAGGACCTGGACACCAGGGGACAGGGGTCATAAGGATCACCCTTAGGGTCTATCTGCCGCAGACCTTAACCCCCCAAAATAATCAGGGCCCAGTCAGGAAAACAGCAGCCATGTTAGGTATCCTAACAGAAAATATTTAATGTAAGAGATTGGTCAAATAGTTACTAGAGGACTAAAAAAATTAAAAAAAAAAAAAAAAGGAATAGTGAGGTAAGAAAGAAAATAAGTGCAGAAAACATCTACCTCTATGGCTGGGGGATGAGGGGTGAGGTCAGTGCTACCAGGACCTATGAGCTTGGAGGAGAGGCCCACAGTGCTGAGCCTTAACCTCAGAGTAAAGTCCCACTTTGACTACCTCTGTTTTTCAAGGAGGCAGCAGAGCTGGCTCAGACCTCTGAGGAGGGGGTGCTGGCTGGCTCATGCTGGTACCTCTGAGGTGGAGTCATGAGGCTTGTCCTGGGAGTGTGGAAAGAAGCTGTACCAGGTTGACTTGCTGCTCGGATGAAGGGCTGCTGCTGGGCCCACCTGCCAGGAGGTGCAAGCCAATAGGAAGAGCATCTTCCCTACTCCTGTCTTCCAGTCTCTCTCTAGCATCCCTCCTGGCAGAACCTAACAGCTGCAAGCCAGCAAAGGAGAAACATAATTTGGAAAGTACTCAGCATCACAAAACAAATATGAAAGGATAGATTTGGAACCTGCACACAATAGCTTGATAACCAGCATATACCTTCCCTAGCTAAGACTGCTGAAACCTAGGTCCAGTAGAAAATCCTGGCCTTGGCCTCCTGTCTAATACTGGCAGTGCTGGGATTTTAGGTGGTCAATGAGTAACACCTCTCTCTTCCCTGCTTGAGTTCTGAACCAACCAAGTCAGAGTATCAGCAGTTAGAAGATGGAGATAAAAATATCAGCTTTATAACTAACAAAGTCTGTGTTGTCAGGTATGTAGCCAAATGTGCTTGCAAACATGCCCAGACCCAAACTTCCTGCCCCAAGCTTCAGGCTTCCCCTGTGGATTCATGAGAATATGTTTTCTCAGGCAGCCCATAAGTTCCAATAAGAGACAGAGAAACATCTAAGTGAAGCCCACCCTTGGGCACAGTGCCTGGAGGGTCTGAGAGGGGCCTGGGGGTATTCTCTGGTAGAGGGTCCTCCACTAGAGAAGGTGAGGAGATTTGGAGGCATATTTGATCATAATCTGGCTCTGGTTAGAGATGTTGTAGAAATACAGATTATTTTTTCTCTTAATTAGAGGTATTGTTTTTAGATTGTGGTAAAATATCTATAACATAAAATTTACGAATTGAATCACTTTTAAGTATACAGTTCAGTGACATTAAGCGCATTCACATTGTTGGCAGCCATCTCCAGGACTTTTTCATCTTCCCAAATTACAGCTCTGTACCCATTAAACAAGAAGTACCCATTACCCCCTCCCTTGTGCCCTGGAAACCTATAATCTAATTTCTGTCTCAGAAACTGACTACTCTAGCCATATAAGTAGAATCATACAATGGTCGTCCTTTCATAACTGGCTTTTTTCACTAAGCATAATGTCCTCAAGGTTCATTCATGTTGTGGCAGGTGTCAGAATATCCTTCCTTTTTTAAGACTGACTAATATTTCATTGTATGTATATACCACGTTTTGCTTATCTGTTCATCATTGGTGGGTTTCTTTTACCTTTGGGTTTCTTTTACCTATTGGCTATTGTGAATAATGCCACAATTCACATGCTTTGAACATGGGTGAACAAATACCTGTCTGAGTCCCTGCTTTCAATTCTTTTGGGTATATACCCAAAAGTAGAATTGCTAGATATACGGTAATTTTTTTAAAAAATTTATTTATTTATTTATTTGGCTGCATTGGGTCTTAGTTGCGGCACACGGGATCTTCGTGGCGGCATGTGGGATCTTTCGTTGCAGTGCACAGGCTCTTTGTTGCGGCGGGCGGGCTCAGTAGTTGTAGCATGCGGGCTCGCTAGTTGTGGCATGTGGGCTCCAGATAGCGTGGGCTCAGTAGTTATGCTGCATGGGTTTAGTTGCTCCACGGCATGTGGGATCTTTTTTTAAAAATTAATTTATTCTATTTATTTATTTTTGGCTGCATTGGGTCTTCGTTGATGTGTGCAGGCTTTCTCTAGTTGCGGCGAGTGGAGGCTACACTTCATTGCGGTGTGTGGGCTTCTCATTGTGGTGGTCTTGTTGCAGAGCACAGACTCTAGACACACGGGCTTCAGTAGTTATAGCACGTGGGCTCAGTAGTTGTGGCTTCCGGGCTCTAGAGCGCAGGCTCAGTAGTTGTGGTGCATGGGCTTAGTTGCTCTGCGGTATGTGGGATCTTCCCGGACCAGGGCTCGAACCCATGTCCCCTGCATTTGCAGGTGGATTCTTAACTACTGTGCCACCAGGGAAGCCCCAGCATGTGGGATCTTAGTTCCCCGACCAGGGATCAAACCCATGTCCCCCACATTGAAAGGTGGATTCTTAACCACTGGCTCACCAGGGAAGTCCCTCTGGTAATTCTATTTGATAAGGATTGTGAAGAGTATCCAGAGGTACGGGCAGAGAGCCTGTGAAGTGCACATCACCCAGTCTAAAGGCCTCTTAGGTACAAACTGCCCACTTGGCCCTGAGTCTGCTCCTGCTGCCTCTTCAGGCCCACAAAGTGGGGAAGCGGCTTCTCGGGAAAAGGAGCCCACGTGCTCCTTAGGCATGGGGTGGTGAGCTCCACACTCAGGAATGAGGGCAGGGACTGGAGTCCACTTGAGTCCCCATCATCCAGGGACTAGCTGTGGGACTTGAGGAAGGTTCTGGAGGCCTTGCAGCTTGCCAAGCTTTGTTATTTTTGCCATCCTTTGCTGTCAGTATCAGTGTAATGATTGGCAGTAGAGTCTTTAAGATGGGGGTCAGCTGTGTGTATTGTCTTTTTAAAAAAATTAATGAATTAGTTTGGTTGCACTGAGTCTTAGTTGCAGCACATGGGCTCCTTAGTTGTGGCATGCAAACTCTTAGTTGCAGCATGTATGTGGGATCTAGTTCCCTGACCAGGGATCAAACCCAGGTCCCCTGCATGGTGAGCTCGGAGTCTTATCCACTGTGCCACCAGGGAAGTCCCAGCTGTGTGTATGCCTTAGGGACAACTGGTGAAGGAAGCTGGGAGGCCTTTTTCTGGTCTAGGGCCACTCTTGGGGTGACGGTGAAGAAAGGAAAGCAAGCTGAATCCCTGATGGTTGCAGAGGTTTAACAGTTGTAAGACCCATGCACCGTTTCTGGACAGAGTTAAGTTTTCTATTCAAAAGAGTCACCCAAATTGTGGAATTTCAAGAACAGGGGCAGACTGTTGGGTAAACATTTTGGAGCAGATGGCAGGGATTAAATAATAGTATGGTATGGAGGGAACAGGCTCCTGCTAAGCCACACGGGAGGATGGTGCTCTGAGCTCACTGGATATCTCAAAGAGAAAGTGACAACTACCTCCTTCTGCCCTGGGGCAGGGACCCACACTGTGTCTGAGGCTAATTGAACTTACTCTCTTGGTTTAGCTGGACCTGGCAGTCAAGAATTAAGGGTGCTCCCAGGAATGTCTCTTGGACGGCATCATAAAGATACAAAAAAGAGGAAGCAGATGAGTGCCAGGGGCATTTGTAAAGAAGTCAGTGTGTCTTACTGCTTTCCCTGAACGCTCAGGGCTTGCCTTTGTGTGTTCTATTCAGCAAGGTTCAGAAACTCAGAGCGTTCTGTCAGGTGGAAACAATGCGAGCCACACACAGAAATGTAAAATTTCTAATAGCCACTTTGATATAAAGGTAACATACAGGGAAAGGGAAACGGGTGAAATTAATTTTGATAATATATTTTATGTATCCACTACACCCAAAATATTATCATTTCAGCCTGTAATCAATGTCATAATTATTGAATTATTTTACATTCTTTTTTTTTGGACTACGTCTTTGAAATTTGGGCATATTTTACACTTGTGGCATACCTCAGTTCAGACCAGCCGCATTTTGTGTGCTCAGTTGTCGCATGTGGCTTGTGGCTACCATATTGGACAGTGCGGCTCTAAGAGATCCAAGGATATTTATAATAGCGGGCATTTATTGCACAACTACTA
Source organism: Phocoena sinus (assembly GCF_008692025.1). Classification (NCBI taxonomy): domain Eukaryota; kingdom Metazoa; phylum Chordata; class Mammalia; order Artiodactyla; family Phocoenidae; genus Phocoena; species Phocoena sinus. The sequence goes on along the minus strand of NC_045763.1, from coordinate 117,285,800 downwards.
TTACATGTATTAAATCATTTAACCCTCATAGTGATACTCCAAAGTAGTTGCTATCTGCTAAGGAATACGGATGTATCCCTTGGTTTGTGGCCCCCTTCCTGCATCTTTAAAAAGCTGGTGATATAGCATCTTCTGTCTCTGATCTGCTTCCCTCTACATCCATCATCACATGGCCTTCTTCTGACGCTGACTTCTACTGAGTCCCTTTCGTAAGGACCCTAGTGATTACCTCAGGTCCTCCCAGTAATCCCAGGATAACCTCCCCAACTCAAGATTCTTATTTTAATCACATCTGCAAAGTTTCTTTTGCCGTGTAATGTAACACTCACGGGTTCCAGGATTAAGGTGTGGGCATCTTGGGGGAACACTGTTCAGCTCACACGGAGTGGACTTTGTTTTCATAATCATGTAAGGAAAACGCTGCACTGAGGCCACACGTCTTCTATTTCCTCTTCTCACCGTCTGTGTGGTCAGCTCACCCTGCTCCTAGAGACCATCTCCTTTGCTCCATCAAATATGAATCACTGGCTGCTGCTGGGACAAGTGTGGCCATGCTTCTCCTGGCGTCCTGGTCGCTTGCCGCTGTGAATAAGCCTGCTGGGACTTCCATGTGTCTCTTCCTTGAGGGAACTGGTGACTTGTGAGGAGCCTTCTTCCTGCCTTTTGCTTCTCATTTTGGGGGAGCGGAGAGAGGAGACTGACCAGAATCACTAACGAGAGGAGGCACCTCTATCCTCTTACAAGGGACCTAAAAGCTCATCTAGCCTCACCACCCTACCCCTGCCCTGCCAGCATCCACCACCCTGCTCCACTAGCCAAGGCTGGTGGAGAGCTTAGGGATACGGCAAATGGGAAGAGTGGCCAAAGGAAGAACACAAGCTACCTGAGAAGGTGAGTCTTTCTAAGAGCAGAACCAAAGACTCAGCTCCTTGTGGAGAGATGTCTGTGACCCACAAGCCCATCCTGGAAGTGTGCCTAGGAATCATGGTTCTACTGGGTGGTTAGGGATGAGCTCTCAGAAGCAGAAATGGGAAAGAACGGAAGACTCATTGTAAATTGGCTCTAAACTTCCTTTGCCTTGGTCTTGCCCAGAGGCCCTAATGTTCTCTCCCATCTTCAACTAACTTCCCATTCCTACCTTATGATTCGTCCAGACCTGACCACCTGATATTTCCTAAAATATATTGCGATTTCCCATCTCCGTGCCTTTGTTTATGTCAGTTCCTTCACATACAATCTATTTTACTTATAGCTGCCTCTAAATCCCTCCTATGCCTGCTGAGCCCTGCAACTGCGTGGGTTATCTCCCTTCATTGAACTCTCCCAGTACTCTGACACTTTGCTTTGTGTCTCCATATGTATTTTGTCCTGCATGGTAGACTGTCTGGGAGAGGGGACTGTTATATGTAATTTTGTGTCCCCAGTTTCACCTGGCACAGTGTCCTACATATAGTAGAATGAAACAGATCTTTGTTGAGTTAAACTGAAGGAGAAAAAAAGTGCCTTATGTTATTTTCTCTAGGTCATTCATGGTAAAGAGTCCCATGAGAGTCTCTTCCAGTCGATAAAATATTTTTTTGGCTACGATACTTTGACGCTTAACTCCTGGTCTTGGAAGCTTAGGTTGATTTAAATCTCTTTGCTTGAAATGCTTAAACTTGCACATTTACCAAAATGAGCTCATAGCTTCATCTCATCCTGCTTACCCAAGGAGATTTACATTTTTTTCTAAACATTTACAAACATATTAGAACAGTTTTAAAGCAGAGATATGCTGTAGTTTCCTCTTATCTTCCCAGTAGTATTTGCATATTAAAGAAGAACTTGGGGGAAAGTAGTGACAACCAAAAAGAAATCAGTGGCGGGAGTGCGGGGAAGGGCGCGGTCGGGGGGGGGGGGGTGGGTGGGGGGGGGTGGGGGGTGGGGGTGGGTGGGGGCGCGTCTAAGAGAGTTGTGCTTGAGAAGGGCTTCTCTAAAACAACTCAAACTTTACCACCTAGGTAGCCTTCTACTCCCTCTGATTTGTAAATGGTATTATAACTTCTGCCTACCCACACCAATTTTGCAAGGGTTTCTACTCATGGCCACACTAAGTGAGACAAAAACTTGGAAAATTGAACACCATCAAATAGAAGTTAAAAGGAAACAATATCAACAGCATTGATGAGATGCATTTAATGATGTACAAGGCTCATGTAGTGTCTCATGATAAATAAGCATAAGTGAATCCTCTGTCCTTCAAAACGAAAAGCAATCTGTATTTTCACACCGTCATATGAAGTATTTTCTGGGGTCAGCTTGGGAAACGATGGTTTGGAATGGGAGACTCTCCCCTTCCCATAAGAGGAGAGAGCCAGTTACAGCTCAGATTGCAAGGAAATATTGCCTTCTGTGATAGTAACAAAACTCAGAACCTCTGAAGCTGGGCCTGGAACAAGGATCTCCTGGTGAGAGGACCAACTGGGCCACAGATCTGAGGTTCTTTTGGCTTTTGAGGTTCAGCTTCTCTTGGGGGCTCTCCTTGGTGACCACTCCCAGTGTCTACCATGCTGGGTTTTGGAGAGCTCTGCTTCTTCTTCAACACACAACTGAGCTGGCCTGAAACCTTTAGACAGCTATTTACTAAAGGCTAGGGTAAGCAAAAGGGAAACAAAAAAAAAAAGTACCAGGAATCTGTCTTGTAAGATATAGTTTAGGCATCTTTATCTGCCTCCCTTCTTAGGTCCTGGTCTGTTTGGATGCCATCCTAGCATCTGTTACCCAGGTGACTACAGTCGTCCATTTACCTCCTTCAAGTTGGAGCCAGGCTCCTAAGAGATGAAGAGTCCTTTCCACGTGCTGAGAGCCACCTCATCAGATCTGGTGTCCTGTATGAAGATCCACGTTTACCTTCATAACTGACAACAAAGTCAGTTATCCTTTCTAAAGTCCCCACCCCGACCCCAAGTCTTGTCCTGCCTGCTGCTTCTTAGAGGACGAGGCAGTTGTCATTTAAGTCCCATCTGGCTTCCTTTCCTCATTCCTCCTGAAGCAGGGAGGATAGGGAGTGGGGAGAGGTATGCCATGAGCTGGCTCCGTGGACACCCTAAAGCCATGATGGCCAGATGCTGGGCGGAAATGTTTCTATGAAGCTTCTCAGGAACTATGACCAGCTGGGGGTGGGGAAGCAGTGGGGGCTGGCACTTCCCAAATGTGTGTAGGAAGAGGGAGTAAGGGGGCTCACTCATCCTCCTGTATCCAACATTCCCATGTTGAATCTCTCTTTCCATCAGGAAGTCCTTATTGTCGAATCTAACCCCCATCACTTTTCCCCACTGCAGAGCCCTGTGATGGAAAGTTTGGTGCGTCCTTAGTTTCGTGTCCTTGCTGTTTCTGTGTGTATGGCAGTATTCACGTCCCCTTCTGACCACCCAGACTAGAAATGTCTGTCTGAGGGGACAACCATCCCGCTGAGGTCGCTACAGCCCCTGACTCTAAATCAGTCAGTAAGGCTGGCTTCATGGTGCTGAGCTGGAGCTTGTGTGCCCATCTGTGCTGAGCCGTATGCCAGGTCTGAAGGCATGGGAGGTCTCAAGGTCTCTTCCCTCCTGCGAATGGCCTTGAACCCACCCCCTCCTTCCCAGTGCCCAGTGACGAACTTCTGTGCCTCTGCACATTCTGCTTTTCTCTCTCAGCCACCTTCTCCCATTCACACCAGGCCTCTCCACCAACTGAAGTCCTAGCCTTGCCTGCAGGAGCTATAAGATGCGTTACTAGCTTTGCTGTCAGCTCAGCATACAGGACAGAACAAATCTTTCCCATAACTGGAGAGAGAGCTTGATGCCTGCAAAAAACCCTTCTTTTTGTCTCTGAGTGAAGACTGTATCTGCTCACCTTATGTGTCTTCCAGCACTACCTGGGACCTCGGCCTGTAACTCCAAGGACTCTGGCCCAGCCCTGCTTTGTGTCTCTCCTGTCTTCTGCCACCAACAAGAATGCAAGCCTATGGTCAGCTGTCAGTCTTCTCATTTACTCACCCTGCTCTGCCTAAGCTGAGGTGGCCCGGATTCTTTTTTTTTTTTTTAATGTTTGCCTTTAAAAAAAATTGTTTTTGTATTTATTTGTTTATTTATTTGGCTGCGTCAGGTCTTAGTTGCGGCACACAGGATCTTTGTTAGGGGATCGTTCCTTGCGGTGTGCAGGCTCTCTAGTTGTGGCGTGCGGGCTCCAGAGTGCGTGGGCTCAGTTGCCCCGTGGCATGTGGGATCTTAATTCCCCGACCAGGGATTGTACTTGCATCCCCTGCATTGGAAGGCAGATTCTTAACCCATGGACCACCAGGGAAGTCCCTCCCCCAGATTCTCGATCCCAGAGTCTGTTCCTTACCTTCTCCTGAGCACCCTCCTTGTGCGATGAGAGACTCAGCTCTTCAGGATCTCCTGCTGCAGGGAGCGGATCCCTACTCAGGTAATTTAGGTAGGAGGGGTTTATGAAAGGATGGAAAATGGGAAATAAAGGTTAGAATCTTTTGTTTTATCTAGTTTTTTTAATAAAAAAAAAATGTGAGTGCGGTAAAAACATTAGAAAAATTTTTAAAGAACAAAGAAACGCATTGTGAAAACTGTTTTTTCCCAGACCTAGCCCACGAGTTACCCAGTCTACCCCCTATATGCTAAAATCTTTTATGCATATGCAAACTTATAGATGTGTGAATATATATGTGTATACCTTTTTATACACAGCGGAGGTGTACTGTACACGTGGGTTCACATGTTGCTTTTGATTTTCTTTCACCAACGCTTTATCTTTTGGCTCACTCCACTTGGTATTTATGGACATACCTCTTTCTCATGGCTACATTATATTTCATTATATGGCTGGGCCGTAATTATTTAACGAGTCCCTTATTAATAAACATTTTAGTTGTTTTCATTCTTTTGCTGTTTTATGTATATATATAAATAGTCTTATATATTTATATATATTATATATGTATGTATATCTATAGTCTTCTAGATACTATCTCATTAGCATCACTCTGCATCCCAGCAGCCGAGGAGGGAGACTCCGGGCTTTACTGGTGTGAGGCGGCCCTTGAGGGTGGCTGGGTCCAGAAACAGAGTCCCCAGCTGAAGGTCAGGGTGAGGGGAGGACAGGGAGACCCTCCCCAGGGGCCTGGGCAGTGGGGCCCCCTGGGAATGTGGGGAGGGGTCCCTAAGGGAGGAGCCTGGGGGGGTCCCGCTGACCCTTCCAAACTGTGTGCTTCCCCGGTTCCTGTGTCCCGTCCTCTGCTCACCTTGAGACCCCCCCAGCCGAGTTGTGGAGCTCCTCCCCTCCGATCCTCATTCTACCTCAATGGGGACACCCTGCGGAACCACGTGGCTCCCCATGGTGGAGCCGTCTCCTTCCTCTTCCCGGTGATGTCAGAACAGAATGCTGGGGACTACACCTGCGAGGCTGAGAACAGTGTCTCCAAAGAGACAAGCAAGGCTGAGACACTCTCCGTGGATGGTAGGTCTTGTCCCCCAACTGGGCTGTGAGCCCCAGCAAGCTGGCCAGGGTCAGATCTCACTCCTCTGTGTTCCTCCCGCCATGCTGGGTACAGAGCATGGGGAACTCGGAGGAGGGAGATGTGTAGAGGGAGAGGAACCTCAGGTCACACGTGAAATAAGCAGTTAGATGGGTCCTCTTCTTACAGTCACAGATGCTGTGGACCCTTTAAAGAACCACTTTTCTGAGATCTCACTAAGTCTGAGCCATTTGGATTTTGGCCTCAGACACAGGCAACTTGTCTCCTGTGGATAGGCCTTAAGGAGTGTGTTATAGACTGGATGTTTGTGTAAACCCCAAATTCATAAGTTGAATATCTAGCCCCCAATATGGTGGTATTGGAAGATGGGGGTTTCTGGAAGGTAATTAGGGTTAGATGAGATCATGAGGGTGGGGCCCTCATGATGTGATAAGTGCCTTTGTAAGATGAGACACCAAGAGCCCCCTCTCTCTCCCTCTCCCCCATCCCCCTTCCCTTCCCCTCCCCCACCCCTTCCCCCTCCCCTCCTCTCTCTCTCTCTCTCTAGGCGTGCAAAAAGAAAAGGTCGTGTGAAGATACATCGAGATGGCAGCCACCTACAAGTGAAGAGAAGAGGCTTCAGGATGAAACCTACCTTGGGCACCCTGATCTTGGACTTCTAGCCCCCAGAACTGTGAGAAATTACATTTCTGTTCTTTAAGCCTCCTAGTCTGTGGCATTTTGTTATGGGATCCCGAGCTAAGACAGTGTGTGTTAGAGAGAGAGCAGAGAGGTGGAGAGCCTGACCGAGGCACACACAGGGACACGAATAGAGAGGAAGAAGCTGGAGTCCTGGGTGCAGATGAGCTCCAGAGACCCACAAGAAGCCCCACAACCTCAGCTTGGCCCCCATTTCTCCCCGTATCTGCCGATGCTCTTCTCCCCAGAGCTGGCTGCATTGCCTCCTCCCCTTGCTACTGGGGTGGGCAGTCACACGGTCTGCATACCTCTCTGCCAAGGGGACCCTGCGACCACACAGCCTGGAAGCATTTCAGGAACCTGAACTCCCAGGACTCCCCGGAGCACCAGGGGAGAAATGGCAGCTGCTTTGCCCAGGTGCTGGCTGAAGGCTTGTGAGAGTGGCTCTGAGGCTCTGGACCTTGAGTGCCAACTATGACCTTGACTCAGCATCCTTCCCAAACAGTTCTGCAAAGCTGCCAGGACCCCCACCCTTCTACTGCATGCGTGCCCATCTTAGCCTACTCCACCTGGAATCCCTTCCCTAGTAACGTGAGAAGATGGCAAAGTCTGAATCCACCTCAGTCTCATCAGTATCTCCTTGCCTTCCCTGGCCTCAGAGGACACTGTCTCTCCTCCCCTCACTCAGGGCAGGGCAGCACCCTCGGCTCCCTCTTCCAACTCTGGGTACCACAAGAAGCACAACAGAGTGGCTCAGGCTGTGAGCTAGAGTCCCTGCTGAGGTCTCTCACCTATTGTCAATAGGGGACTGTAGTCAGGAGTCTGGTCGTGACTGGACTGATTCGATTTGACTGGTTGGTTTATTCCTTCTTTCCTTCTCCCCTTGCTGGAAAAATGAATTTAACACATTGTGTCGTGAAGAATTAACTTTCCCAAAGAGAGGTCTGGCTTTTGCCATTGGCTACTGGAAGTGATCTTTAGACCTTTGGAATATCAGGTCCGATAAGCACGTCTTCGTTTGCATGGGGACCTTGGCCACCAGACCGTCTAACAATGTGATGTATGATGAGGGCTTTGGGCCATGCAGTATCATTTCTCCCCGCAACCTTTGGAAGACTAGAGGCTAAAGATCAGTCATGAGGGCCACATGTCATCAAGCCCCAACAAAACCGGCACCAAGGCTTGGGCGAGATTCTCTGTGTGTATTGTCACACACTGAGGCCAGAAGCGTAACACTGTCCTAGGATTCCATGGAGAGAGGACATGTTTGGTACTTTTCCTGGGCCTCTGCACTTCCTCCCTAGGCTGATTTTTTTTTTTTTTTCGGTACGCGGACCTCTCACCGCTGTGGCCTCTCCCATTGCGGAGCACAGGCTCCGGACGCGCAGGCTCAGCAGCCACGGCTCACGGGCCCAGCCGCTCCGCGGCACGCAGGATCCTCCCGGACCAGGGCGCGAACCGGCGTCCCCTGCATCGGCAGGCGGACCCCCAACCACTGCGCCACCAGGGAAGCCCCCTAGGCTGATTTTTAACCTGTGAGAATAAAAGCTTTCAGTGTGTTCTATGAATCCCTTTAGCAAATCTTTGAACCTGAGGATGGTTTGGGGGAACCCCTGAAACTTGCAGTTGGTGTCAGAAGTGAGGGTGGTCTTCTATTCTCTAACACTATGCTTGGCTAAACTCACACACGTTTTACAAAATGCATACAATGTGGCAAGATAAGACACCAATCAGGAAAATGAGATTAGAAGAAAGCAGGGTAGAAAGATAAGCCAGTGCCAGGAACACAGTCCTATCCGAACTGCATGCTTCAGTGTTCTATCCTGGCCATGGGAGGCCACCCACATGGCTCTCTACTTGACAGCAGGAACTCTGAGGGGGCAGTAACGTCAGCTATACGGTCACAAGACTGCTCAGGGAAACAGCCCTGGGCCCTGAAGTTTCTGCCACTTTGTTGGAACTTCCTAAATATTTGTAGGATGAGTGGCTACTTTTATATATCAGTTGATGACAGCTCTGATAAGATGAGGCAGCCTCCCAGATTCTGATCAACTCTGGGACATTGATGAGCTGGAGTTTTGAGCCTGTGGTGGTGTGGAGAGCTGGAACCTGATCAGTGTTGAATTTGCTGAGAAAAGGGTCATTCTGTACAGAGCTGTCTGGGCGGCCAGCTGGCTTCCCTCGGGCCACCCCACTTTGTTCCCGTAGGGCTCTCTTTGAGAGCCTCCAGTCTCAAATAGAAATTAACAATAACGAATGAATACAACTACAAATTAATAATGACACCAGCAATACTAACATTTACTGAGGGTTTTCTGTGTTGGGACATCACAGATAGAGTGTGTTACATCCCAAATTTGTTTCAAGTCCTGCCACCAAGGTACCAGAGGACCTGGGTTTTGGCAACTGTGTGGCCTCGGAGAAGTCCCTCCACCCCATGGACCCCTGGTTTTTATTTTTGTTTTTTGTGTTTTTTTGTAAAATAAGGGGTTGGACAAGATTAGTAGGTTCTGAACTTTTTTTCTTTCCTATTTTCAAACGAGTTCTGCATCAGCATCCCGCATGTCAAGGAATAAATGCAGGCGCACGTCTTGGGTTGAAGCTCTGGCCCGGACCTGCTTCCCTTGGCAGTCCCGGACACAGTGCTTCCCAGTTCCCAGGGGGACTCCCAGGAGGACAGATCCAGAGGCCCCAGAGTCCATCTCATGTTCTAGGAAGCCCAGCCCAAGAAGGCAGCGTTTCACAGCTCTACTCACTGGGAAAGAAGCATTTTGTGCTTAGAGATAAAGGCAGCTCAGGCTGGGGAACTTTCTCTCTGCTTCAGCAAAACACAAGAGCAGGCAGCGTGGGACATTCTCAAACTTTAGCGTACAGCGGAATCCCCTGGGGACCTGGATGAGCAGGTGGATTCACAGCCACCACCAGGTCCCACCGCCGTCGTGATTCCCCGGGTCTGGAGTGGAGCCCAAGGAATCAGCATTGTAACCAGCCCTCTGTGTGACTCTGATGCAGAAGATACAAAACCTGCACTGTGAGAACAATAAACAGAGCATATGGCGGGGAGTCGATTTTAGGAAAGAAGGGCAGACGCATCGCACTTACAAGGAAGGTTGAGGGAAGGGTGTGGGTATAGGAACCACTCTGGGATTTGGATGGCCAAGAGATAAGGAATGAGGGTTTCCCTGGTGGCGCAGTGGTTGAGAGTCCGCCTGCCGATGCAGGGGACACGGGTTCGTGCCCCGGTCCGGGAAGATCCCACATGCCGCAGAGCGGCTGGGCCCGTGAGCCGTGGCCGCTGAGCCTGCGCGTCTGGAGCCTGTGCTCCGCAACGGGAGAGGCCACAGCAGTGAGAGGCCCGCGTACCGCTAAAAAAAAAAAAGGAAAAAAAAAAAAAGAGAGAGATAAGGAATGAGTCGTCAGGCAGTGTGTTTTAAAGGGGCTCAGGGAATTCCCTAGTGGTCCAGTGGTTAGGGCTCCACGCTTCCACTGCAGGGGGCAAGGGTTCAATCCCTGGTCCGGGAACTGAGATCCTACAAGCTGCTGCATGGCCAAAATATAAAATAAAATAAAATAAGGCTCAGCCCAGCGTGCTGCGTCTCTGCGTACATAACGGGCTGATCTGGTGAGCAGGCAGGTGGCATGGAAAGCACCGAGCTGGGCTGAACCTGCCGGCAGCAAAGCCCTCTGTGTCCTCAGATCAGGGGCTGATTGGTGCTGCCAGAGAACAGTCTCAAATCAGCCTGTTCACGTATCTTCTGTTAGAGACTTCCTACCTATTCTCTTCAATAGCCACAGACCCTGGCCAAGTACGAAGGGGTCCCAGGTCTTCACAGTCCCCAAGCCCACCATCTCAACACTTAACCAACCTTCCGTAACAGCCACAACTCACACTCTTTGAGCCCTCGCTCTGTGCCGCTCTATGCTAAGTACTTTACAGGCATCGTCTCTCTTCATTTTCACAACCGCCCTACAAAGCTGGTGTTGTGAGGATCCCATTCTGCAGACGAAGGCTCCAAACCAAGCAGTTTGGTTCCAGATATGTCATCGTTTCCCCTGCCCACCCCACTATCTTTCTCCAGATCTTTAGGGCAATTTGTTGACCAGAAAAGCTAAGGGTGGCCTTGAACTCTTAAAGCTTAGCTATTTCACTGTGATTCTTTTTCCAAGATTTTGCTCCTGCTTTAGGGTAATCACATAATCTACCCTACAAACCAGGATACTTTCTAAGAGTGAAAAGGAGCATGATTAATAATTAGGCCAGGACAACAGACTTAAGCTGGGACTGTCCTAAGAAACCCGGACCCGGACTCACTTCATCTGTTTCAGACTCTGCCCATTCTCCTGAAATACCTGCCTTTGACACACCCACCTAAACCTTCAGTTTCAGCAGGTAACTTTGCCTCCACTTTACAGAGAAAATTGAAGCCACATGACAGGACACCCCTTAACCTCTTGCCACAGACAAAGAAGATGCTACCTGCATCTCTGATCATCTTTTCTTATTATAATGAAGGGCCATCTTGCAATCGAAGACTGGTTCTTCTTCCTGTTCTCTGAATCCCAGTTCCCTCCCAACTTCTGGGGGTGGTGGAGGAGGCCTTGCTCCACTGACCATCTCCCTTCTTTCTTGCAGCTCCACTCCCCGCTTGCTTCTTCCCTTCCCGGCATTTAAATATGTCCAAATCTCTCCCATTAAAAAAAAAAAAATCAACAGCATGAACAACAAGGTCCTACTGTATAGCACAGGGAACTATCTATGGTAAACCATAATGGAAAAGAATATGAAAAAAAATGTATATATGTATAACTGAATCACTTTGCTGTACAGCAGAAATTAACACAACGTTGTAAAGCAAGCATACTTCAATAAAATTTCAAAAAATCAGCAGAAATAAAACTTTCCCTCTACCCTGTTTTCCCTTCACCTCCAGCCTTTATTTCTCCTGCCTATCAAAGTAAACTTCTTGAGAGACTATGACTTCTAAGCTCTTGAGCAGGTCTCCAAGGCTCTAAGGTGAGCTGTCTCCAGGGCACCTCTGCCGCCCCCTCTCTGATCTTCGCCACCTCACTCTTGCCCCACTTGGTCAGGCTGCCATCTGTGCCTCCGTGTGCTCTGCTCTCTCCCACCCCGGGGGTTCCTGCCCAGGCTGGTCCCTCACAAGGAACACTCCTTTCTCCTCTGTTTCACAATGGCTCTTCTAGGTGCCCTTCAGCAATTGGCAGGCTATTTCGGTTCTCACCAGCCACCTTCATAGTTCAACTGAATAATCACTCTTTTAACCCTGACATTTAAAAAAGAAAAAGAAAGGAAGAAGGTAAACCATGTATCAGGCGCAGCCCCTTTGATGGAACAGAAGACATGTGCAGGTCTCAAGGTGCTTTGCTGTGGGAGGGAGGTGACTGATTTGGAACTTATCTGCCAATGGCTCTGCTGTGTGGGTCCCGGTTCCTGACGAGAAGCTGAAGAGAAAATCTGATCAAAGGTTTGACCCTTTATTATCCCCCCATCCTTTCATCAGAACAAGACCAGCTTTTCACCGGCCCCTGTTTCCCAAGGCTGTTACCTCAGGAGAATTGGGGTGTGGGAATTGGCTGCATGGTGCGGCACGCGGGATCTTAGTTCCCCGACCAGGGATCGAACCTGTGTCCCCTGCATTGGGAGCATGGAGTCTTAACCACTGGACCGCCAGGGAAGTCCCGAGACTTATTTCTCATTAACTTATTTGCCCCCTAAAGACCCAGGCAGAGGAGACAGAGCATCTAACTTTGACTGGCTGAACTACTTTATCATATATAATAGTATCTTAATCTAGGTTCCTCCCAAAGCAGGGCCTTTGACAAGAACTTGGGTAGAGGTAGTATTTTCTGGGAGATGATCCAGGAAGCCAACATAAATGAATGAGGAACATGAGATGGGGAAGGGAGAAAAGCCCATAAAAGGTGTGGACAACCGGGCTCAGTCTGCTGAAGAACTCTGGAGAACAAGCCCCAGAATTATCCCATGGAAGGGCAGGGAGGCTGGGGCATTTATCCACTAACGCAACACTCTATTGGCTCCAGGGGTTGCCTCTGGGGTGTGTACACTCCCTACACTTTCCGGCTGCACTGCAACTGGGCTGATGCCCTTCCATTGCTGCAGAGATAGCCCTGAAGCAGAAAAGCAGAGGTGCAAACTTCAGGGTGGAGGGGCACAGTCGCGAAACTGTCCACCACAACACTGCAGAAATCAACTGGGTCACAGACTGTGGTAAGGGGACCCTATGTGTTAACTGGAACTCTGCCTGCCGTGGTTCCACTGAGGTGTCCATGGGACAGGAATGGAGAGATCAAAGGCAGCGTGAGGGAGACCTCCCCCTGTGAAATTTTCAACCAGAATGAAGGAGAACTTGTGTCACTGCTCTTGGAGCCCCCTCATCCATGGATGGAGAGTTGAGAGAGAGAGATTGGAAAGAGATTTCTTTTCTCTATTTTTTTTTGGCTGCACCACGCAGCTTGTGGGATCTTAGTTCCCTGACCAGAGATTGAACCAGTGCCCTCTGCAGTGGAAGCACAGAGTCCTAACCACTGTACCACCCGGAAAGAGAGTTCTTTAGAAATAACTGTTATTTTATTGTCAGTCCCCACCTCATCCCTCAAAGGATAGATGATTTTACGTCTGAGGGGACTTCAGAGAGAGGACGTGTGCCTGCAGGTGAGAGTAAGGGGACCGGAGCCTAAGTCAGGGCTCGGAGAATTAAAAACAACTGTGGACTGAGATGGGATTCCTGCGAGGCAGCCAGGAGTGTGATGATGTGCTGTAGATCTCGGAATCTGTCAGGGGCCAGGAATGTTTTTGGAGGGCAAACGAGGACCACCTATGAGACACAGCCTGTTTTGTTGGCCTGGGTACCATACAGTGGGGACAGTTGGAGGGGTGGAGATGAGATGTGCAGACAGGTGTCCAGGAGCTGAGGAAGGACTTTCAGAGGACCACCCAGGGGCTTCCCTGGTGGCACTGTGGTTGAGCGTCTGCCTGCCAATGCAGGGGACACGGGTTCGTGCCCCGGTCCGGGAAGCTCCCACATGCCGCGGAGCAGCTGGGCCCGTGAGCCTTGGCCGCTGAGCCTGCGCGTCCGGAGCCTGTGCTCCGCAACGGGAGAGACCACAGCAGTGAGAGGTCCGTGTACCGCAAAAAAAAAAAAAAAAAAAAAGGACCACCCAGAAGAGAGATGCATCCTTCCTGGGTCAAGAGTAGGAGAGAAAGAACCAGCAGAAACCTGTAAAAACCCACGAAACTGCTCCTCAGAAGAGTTCATCTTAACCATCTGCCAGATCCGTAGAGCACAAAGCTACTCAGCCAGATAAGAACAGTTCTACCACCTCTCCACCGTCCTGGAGATGGGGAACATGAATTGGGGAGGCAAGCTGAGGGGAGAAGGAGGAAGGGGGAAGCTGAGCAGAGAGCAGGACCTCTCCCATTGCCCTGCTGTAAGCTTCCAGCCTGAAATAGATGCAAGCCAGGGCAAGGGGAGATTGCTTGATTCGATTTAAGTTTGGAATTTGGTATATTATTGGGTTGGCCAAAAATTTCGGTTTTTTTTTTTTTTTTTTTCCCGTAAGATGGTTCTAGTAGTGCTCAGTTGTCTTTAACTTCATTTGAAACAATTTCGTTAGATTCAGTTGTGACAGCTGTCATTTCAGCGTGCATTTAAAAAAATCTTATGAATATTTGTGAATTTTTGTGTAGTCATTTTAATATTGAAGATGGAAGAAAAAAGCAACATTTTCGGTATATTATCCTTTATTATTTCAAGAAAGGTAGAAACCTTTCTACCAAAAAAAGATTTGTGCAGTGTATGGAGAAGGTGCTGTGACCGATCGAAAATGTAAAAAGTGGTTTTCGAATTTTCATGCTGGAGATTTCTCGCTGGACGATGCTCCACGGTCTGGTAGACTAGTTGAAGTTGATAGCGATCAAATCAAAACATTAATTGAGAACAGTCAACGTTATACCACACGGGAGATAGCCGACATACTCAAAATATCCAAATCGAACATTGAAAATCATTTGTACCAGCTTGGTTACGTTCATCGCTTTGATGTTTGTGTTCCACATAAGTTAAGTGAGAAAAACCTTCTCGACCATATTTCCACATGTGATTCTCTACTGAAAAGTAAAAAACAGTCCCATTTTTAAGACAGATTGTGACGGACGATGAAAAGTGGATACTGTACAGTAATGTGGAGCAGAAGAGATCGTGGGGCAAGCGAAATGAACCACCACCAACCACACCAAAGGCTGGTCTTCATCCAAAGTAGGTGATGTGTATATGGTGGGATTGGAAGGGAGTCCTCTGTTATGAGCTCCTTCTGGAAAACGAAACGATTAATTCCAAAAAGTACTGCTCCGGATTAGACCAACTGAAAGAAGCACTTGATGAAAGCATGTGGAATTAGTCAACAGAAAACGCATAAACTTCCATCAGGATAACGCAAGACTGCATGTTTCATGATGACCAGGCAATAACCGCTACAGCTTGGCTGGGAAGTTCTGATTCATCCACCATATTCACCAGACATTGCAACTTCGGATTTCCATTTATTTTGGTCTTTACAAAATTCTCTTAATGGAAAAAATTTCAATTTCCCAGAAGACTGTAAAAGTCACCTGGAACAGTTCTTTGCTCAAAAAGATAAAAAGTTTTGGGAGGATGGAATTATGAAGTTTCCTGAAAAATGGCAGAAGGCAGTGGAACAAACTGGTGAATATGTTGTTCAATAAAGTTCTTGGTGAAAATGAAAAATATGTCTTTTATTTTTAGTTAAAAATGGAAGGAACTTTTGGGCCAACCCAATACATGGGACAGAAGTTCTCATTTCTGAACTGAGAGCAGAAACCTCAGGGGAAGACCACCCCACTGAATAAGATTGAAGAGGCAGTGAGAGACGGAAAGGGCGTTGCATTTGGGTCGCAATCCATGAGCCAGAATAAAAAATCAGATTTCCAGACCACTTGAAAATCATGTTTGGAGAAGGGCTTTCTCCACACTGGACTGGAAAGGGCTTAGTGAGGGTGGGGTAGGGGCTGGGGAGGGAGTGATGCAAATTATTTCCCTCTGCTCAATAAGTATAATGTACTGTTTATGGAGACAAGTTTAATCAATCTGCACACAGTCACCTTTTGTCTGATCGCATATTCACTGCAGCAGCCGTGAAGGTGCCCCTGGATCTCCTTTCAAGAGAGAACCTGTCTTCAGCTGTGAGGGATGCAGTTAACTGACAGCTTCCATGTGCAGCACCTGCAGCACCCATGCACTTCCTGGGCAGCCCTAGCCAATGACTACGCACAGTGAGGGTGCGGGAGCTCCGCTGCAGAGCTCCCTGCTGAATTAGCGGAGACTGTCTGCTCAGCATCATGGTCCCAGGCTCTCCTTGCTCATTTCTGCTTCCTTTCCCTTTTATCTTTTACAGGCTTTACCCCCCACACTCCCTCCCACACACACATTAAACCTCTTTCTTTTTAAAAAAAAATAATTAATGTTTTTGGACTGCGTTGGGTCATTTTTGCTGCTCACGGGCTTTCTCTAGTTGCGAGAGCAGGGGCTACTCTTCGTTGCAGTGTGCAGGCTTCTCATTGTGGTGGCTTCTCCTTGTTGCGGAGCACAGGGTCTAGGTGCATGGGCTTCAGTAGTTGTGGCTTGCAGGCTCAGTAGTTGTGGCTCACAGGCTCAGAGTGCGGGCTTCAGTAGCTGTGGCATGTGGGCTCAGTAGCTGTGGCACAAGGGCTTAGTTGCTCCGCAGCACGTGGGATCTTCCCAGACCAGGGTTCGAACCCGTGTCCCCTGCATTGGCAGGCGGATTCTTAACCACTGCACCACCAGGGAAGTCCTAAACCTCTTTCACTCCTAACTCCAGTATCTGATTCTCAGAGAACCTAACTCATGTGCTCAAACCTTCAACTGAATTTTTTCTTCCTTGCTTTAATATTATTTTAAAATGATTTTATGTTAAAAAGTTTTCATACTCAGACTGAGACCTGATGTACATTTTCAAAAAACCCAGCCCCTGAGGTTTGATAATTGTATAAATTGAAATTTAAGAAGTATCTCCTTCATTCTCTTCTTCACTTAGCAGATCTTACTCATCCTTGAGGTCTCAGCTTAAATATCATTTCTCCATGGGGACCAGCATCCGTAGGACATACAGAGATGTCCAAAAGATAGAGTCTGCCTGGGGAGATAAAGATGTTTTTATGGTCATATGATCACAGCAACATAGGAACTGCTAAGGGAGACCCGAGGCAGAGTATCCTGAAAGCAAAATGATAGGGCTGGATAGAAAGTGTTCAAAGAACTTGGGGAAAGTGCTATGTCTGGGAAGTCTGGGAGTACAGAGAGTAGGGATCTAGGAAGGCTTCATTTAGGAAGTGGGATTTCAGCTGAATTTGAGGGACAGGAAACATGAGTCAGTGGGTAAACCATCTTGCCAATCAGGCTCAGAGAGAGAATTCTTCCCAAGGTGTTCATGGAGGGGCTTAGTGAGATGGAGGAAGTTAGAGGGCTGCTACATGGGGTGAGCGTCATTTCCCTCTCCTCAGGACTGTCAGTTGGTCACTCTGTCTCTAGCAGCATCCTGGCAGCTTGTCTTCTTCACAGCCTTCGGGGCTGACCAAGTCACACCTGGGGCACACCGGGACACGGGGCTGCTGACATGGGAGCCCTTCCATGGCTGCTCCTCCTCTTGCTGTTCCAGGAAGCTAGCTCCAGGACAGGAGTATCTCTTTCCCCCTCTCTTCTCCTGCTGGGTCTTGGGCTAGCAAGTCACCACCTTTGGGACCAAATGCTTCAGCTCTTCTGGAGTAAAGAGGACTAGGGTGTGGCTTCAGTGCAGGACCAAGAGATGAGGAAACCTGGGGATATGGAAGGGGAAGCAGCCCCATATCCCTCCTGGGGATATGGAAGGACAGCGAATGGAGAAGAGAAAATTTGGAGGGTGGGGCACAGATGGAAGCCAAGCCCTGGTAGGTGCTCAAGTCAGGTACAACAAAAAGCTAGAGCCAGAAGAGGCAACTGGAGGGCAAGGTTGAGTGTGGGTCATAGAAAATACTCAACTGAGATTGAGACCACAGCCCTGCTGCCCATCTCAGCAGCCTAGAGACACCAGCTGTGTTGTTTCCATCTTTTCTTTCTTTATCTGCAGCCGAAGGGGACTCTGGAGATGGTGTGGATCCCGAGGAAGTTGTTGCAGTCCTTCAGGAGTCCATCAGCCTCCCCCGGAAATACCATTGGATGAAGAGGTTGAGAACATCATCTGGTCCTCCCACATAAGCCTTGCCACTGTGATGCCAGGGGAAGAGGGACATCCGGCTACCATCATGGTGACCAACCCTCGCTATGAGGGCTGAGTGAGCTTCCTGGAGCCCACCTACTACTTGCACATCAGCAATCTGAGTTGGGAGAACTCGGGGCCTTACCAAGCTCAAGTCAACCTGAGGGCGTCCCAGCTCTCCACCATGCAGTACTACAATCTTTGTGTGTACCGTGAGTTTACCGGGAACCATAAAGCTGCTTTCTCTGGCTCTCCTGGGCTTCTCACACAAAGGATCAGGGGTCTTAGGACTCGGGGTTATGGCTTGAGGGTCTGGGATGGGAAGGCAGTCTGCCTCCAGTGTGTCTGACCCCAGTATCTGCACTGCGTAGCAAGACCCTGGACTGAGGCTGTTCCTGTGGATGTTCCCAACGCAGTGAGACGGGTCAGGGGTTTCGTTTACAGACATCTAGGGAGCCTTTCTCTCCCGGTGAGATTCTGCATCCTGGGCATGAATGCCACCTCCATTCTTGAGCCTTTTGTCCTCCTGTGTGATTTGAGGGCTACTAATCAGGGTCTCCTCCCTACTTGACCCCACATTTCCTCTTAGTGCCTGTGATATTGACTGATTTTCTTTTTTCATTAATTAATTAATTTATTTTTGGCTGCGTTGGGCCTTCATTGCTGCGTGTGGGCTTTCTCTAGTTGCAGCGAGTAGGGGCTTCTTTTGCTGCGGAGCTCGGGCTCTAGGTGTGTGGGCTTCAGTAGTTGTGGTGCACGGGCTCAGTAGTTGTGACTCCCGGGCTTAGTTGCTCCGCGGCATGTGGGATCTTCCCGCACCAGGGATTGAACCTGTGTCCCTTGCACTGGCAGGTGGAATCTTAACCACTGTGGCACCAGGGAAGTCCATTGACTGATTTTCTACCTTGAATCTTGCAGAGGTACTGATTAAACTATAAATGCCCCTGGGAGGGGTGATAATATTTTCTAAGATCAAGGAGGCAGGACAGAGTTTGAAAGAAGGCGGGGTGCAAAGGTAAGAGAGAGAAGGCAAGTCATAAAGGGGAGGTAGAAGATGCCAAAGGCAGCTCTGTCGCTTGGCAGCTGCCCTGGGGACTCTGGAGCAACAGGTTTGATGGTGGCTAGGTGCTGTTAGTTTGGCTTGTTTGTTAAGTGAAGCAGGTCTCAGTGGGCAGCATCCGTACCCCGGTGTTGAAGAGCTTAGGAAAACAGACCCAACCCCTGATTACTTAGAGGGTCTTTGTGTTTCTCCTTCATCTAGGATGGCTGTCACAGCCTCACATGACTGTGAACTTTGAGATCTCTGGGAAAGAAGGTACTGTAATGTGTCCTTGACATGATCCGTAGGGAGGCAGGCCTGGATGTGACCTACTGCTGGATATCCTGGGAGGACGGTGCTGACACAGCCCACGAAGGCTCTGTCCTTAGCACATCCTGGAGGCCTGGGAAAAAGGCCGTCTCCTACACATGCAGGGCAAACAACCCCATCAGCGACATCAGTTCTCATCTCATCCCTGCTGGGCCCTTCTGGGCAGGTACCAGGGCCCCAGAGACAGCCCCTGAGCGACCGCAGGGCCTCAAGTCTACCCGCTCCCTCCCTCCCTTCTCCCCAGGAGAGTACGTGGAATCTAGACCTGACTACTCCCGTGGAGACTTGACCCCTGGATTGGGGAGGGGCCCCCCACTTTCCCTGTGCTCCTTCCTAGTCCTCCCAGCTTCCAAAGGTCCCTTCTAGTTTCTTACTCAGGTTGAGATTACTCCCCAGACCCCAGCCCCTGAAATTCTGTGAATAGAATATACATTTCCTGAGATACTTGCCAAGGAACATCAACGGACTGTAAACTTGAGACCCCCTGTGTGGAATTTGGGGTAGGTGTCTGTCCCCTAATCCAGACCTTCCCTCTGGTGAGCCCCTCTCTCCTTGCCTTCTTCTGTCCCAGATATTGGCTACCCTTTGGAGAAGTCTTCTACTTTCTTCTGTCTCCTGGCCAAGGCATTACTCATCCTCTTGCTTTTTGTAGTTCTTGCTGTGGGGCTCTGGCTCATCCGAGTCCAGACAAGATGCAAAACGCCAAGAATGAAGAAACTCAGGAGAAACAGAATGAGACTGAGAAAGAAGGGGAAGCCTGGCCCCAGCCTGGCCTGATGGCCCCCTGGGGACCCCTGCCCTGAGCATTGTTTCTTCCCAGCCCCAAGGGAGACCTTCCTCTCCTTCCCAGACTCATCTCTTCCCAGGGGGCCAAAGGGTGGGTGTCCCAAGGGCCATGCTCCCTGAGGGAAGATTGTCTGGCAATAAAGTCAAACTAGGTGACCTCACTCGGGAGGAGCTGTTTGGTCCTTCACTGGGTGACTCTGGCAAAACCTGCTTTCCTGCATTTCTTCCATTCCAGTTACCCTCTTCCAACCCCACGTGCTTCCCTCACCTGCCTTTGGGAAGGAAAGTGAGTCTAAAAGACCCGCTCACAATGAAGTGTTGGTATGTTATTACTCATGCCTAGCCCATTCCCCACCAACACACATAACATTTACACTTCAATAAGAAAAGTGGGAGATTCCTTTTAACCTAATTGAAGCTGTGACTCCCCCGAATGGGAGATTTCAGGCAATGAGGACGCTACGTAAGAGTGGTGTTATTCCTGCCAATCTTTCTGCTCTCACACCCTCCTTCTGCCCTGCCCTTAGCTACTCCCATCCACCCCACCCCACCCCACCCCAGTCTGGCGGCTGTCCGGCACGGGCACTCTGAAGCACCCCAGTGCAGTCCTACTCTGGGTCTGACCTTTCTACTCTGACCTTTCGGTCATCTCCCTGGTGCCAGCTTCTCTGGGGCTCTGGTGCCTGCCCCACAGAGATGGCAACACAGCCAGATTAATAGCAGAGGTCTGAACCCTTGACCTCTGTTTGTGGTTGGTGTTACTGTCCTGTCTGTCCCTTCGCCACAGATTTCCAGGCCTCACACCTTCTCTCTGGACTCTTGTCCTGGGTTAATGCCCACCCCCTACACATACATTACCTGTGCCCCCCACAAAGGCCTTTAAGTTTATATGTTCTTTCTCTTTCCCAAGCCCAGGGATCAGTCCGAATTCCTCACCCTCTGATTAAGTCTTGGTCATTCTCCTCACATCAGATCTTGTAGATGTTACTTAATGTAGCTGCTGTGGCAGGGTGGGGTGGGGGCGTGAATTGGGGAGGGAACGCAAAGCCAGTCAACTCACAGGACATGCCTAGGGAGTGAGTGACCTGGAGGAAGGTGGTGCGTAGGATACGGTAGGGAGATCACTGGGTGAGATCTCAGGAGATATGGGCTGTGCTCTGCCACTGGTCTCTGACTTGGGACACTTTGCCCAGCAGATGTCCGTGGAGGCACCATCCCTTTCCACCAGGAACATGCGCTTTGAAGGAGAGGCATGCACAGGTGCAGCTGACTGGCGCTCTTACAGAGACAGGGCTAAGTGAACACCTTGGCTTCCACAGGGGCGGGAGGGGCCCGTAACCCTGGGGGATTTTAGAAGAGGGTCTGAGGGGTAGAGACAGAGCCATGTGGCAGAAGCCATGCCGGACATCTCTCTGCATCTGGCTTTCCCCTCTCAGTGAGGAGAAGGATGCTGACCTCCAAAGCGTTTCCCAAGAAAAGGAACACTGAGGCTGTGAAGGGGCAGTGGGACGCACTGGGGAACCACGGGGACCAAGGATGGCTTTAGGGAAAACAGGACACATGGACCAGGCACTGGGACACTCCAGGAGGGGGGCTCCACTGGGACGCTCCAGCCAGGGGTATGGTGGAAACCAAGAGTCAGGGTCTCCAGGGCTGGAAAGGAAGCAGGGCCAGGAGGTAAGCAGGGGCTTCCTGTCTAGGTTTTTGGGCAGGAGATAGAACCCTGTAGGGTTTGGGAAGGACGTGATGAGGTTGGGAAACCGGTCCCCAAAGAGCTCCTAAGAATAGCAACCGATCCACTCTACTCCCTGAAGGCCTGAGTCCTTGTCCTGCTGGAAGGCAGTCCCTGGCCTGAGGCTGGTTCTCTGTGCCTCCCTTTGGGCTGAGGAGACCCACCTCCAAAAAGGCACGAAGTCCTAGGACCAAGCCTGCAGCACCCAACTCCTCTCATTCCTTTAATACCTTTCTGGAGACTGAGTGGAAAAGGCCAACAGCCATCTTGCACACACGGGGGCAGGTCTTTTCTTGTATATTTCAGAGTCTGGCACAGGAAGTCAATAAGGGAATGAATGTCACTGTATGGCTGGCCCAGGGCCCTCCCTGGAATTTGGCAAAATACCTCCTCACACCCAGTCTCTGAACAGAGAAAGGCTGAGGTCCTCAACCCGTCCAGAGCACCTGGAAGAGGAAGGCTCAGACCCTCAAGAAGGTGGAATATAAGCTCAGAGAGACCCAGGCCTCTTCCTCTGCAGGAATCCAGGATAATAATCACCTAACAGCACTTTGCCTTTTGCAAAGTTTGCTGTTTTGAAATAGGTGAAAAGCAAACTGAGGAGAGGAGGATAATATTTGAGCACTGAAGTGCCAGGCATTGGGCTAGCCGTGGAGAGGCGGAAAAGACACTGTCTGCCCTCAAGGAACTCTTTGTGGGGTTTGTAAGCTATAATTACAACGAGCTGTGGCAAGGGCTATGGGTGAAGTTGAGGGAGTGGTGGCAGGAGTCATTGATGGTGTCCTGGAGGGAAGAGGTAAACAGAATTTTGACCTGTGATTAGCAGTGAGTTCAGGGAAGGGAGAGAAGGACATTCTAGCTAGACGGAAGATAAGTGGGAAGCCACTGATAAGTGAACAAGCACCGTGAATTCTAGGGACTATGAGGTCACATGCTGCTGCCCTGTGATGAAGGGGTAAGTGATAAATGAGTCTGGAGAGGTAGGCAGGGCCCCTCTCATTGGCTAAGGGCTGGGGAGGAATTCAAGGATGAACAAGACCAACTCCACACACTCATGGTGCTAGAGTCTCGTTGGGTCAGCAGATAGGCACGCCAACAGCCAAAGGACAATGGATGAGGAACGATACCTCTTTTCTGATCAGGTGACAGGACCAGTGTTCATAGCATGTGGTCAGCAAAGTCCCTGTAATTGACAACGTTGTCTGGTCTTCTTGTCAACAAGTTGAAAATATGTGGGCTGGCTGAAGCTTTGGTAGAATGATGCTAGGTAGAATCCTAGCAGATTGAATACACTATCCCAGAGGGTGATGATTACGGATCCAGGACAACCTAGAGGAAAATCTTTAGTTTTGAGCCTCAGGGACTAATTTTACCGACTTTCATTCCTGGCATGGTGAGGGAACAAGATAGGGTTAGGTTCCTTTTCTTACCAAAAAGCCAACAAGATACATCTGAATCAGAGCAAAATGACAGTGATAATAAAACACAAAATAAACTTCCAGAAAAAAAATGACCATATCATAAACTTTAAGAAATTGAAAATCATTTTAAATCCCAATTTTACAAAAAGTTATTTTAATGTCCAAAAGAGTTTAACTTATCTTCAAGAAAACACTGGAGACAGCAGAAATGAAACCTTTGAACCAGAGATGGAGCTGATTCTAACATGGGGAAGGGAGATCTTTCCCACTAGTTGGTGAGGGGCCAAGATGTAAAAGAGGTTGCGCTCTTCGACCATGTTTCCTAGACATTCTGCCTGGCCTTGCTTTCATGCTGTGTCCGCTGACATGTTTTCATTAGAGTCTCAGCACTGTTAGGTCAATCTGTTACATTGTAACATTGGAAGCAGCCACTTTGGGAAAATTTGCTGGAGGGATTGTGGGAGAGATCAGGCCACTGCTCCTGCCTCCTCCCTCACTTCCCATCCCCCCATTTTCTTCTCAGGCTGTGGCAAAAAGCACCCGGATGTTTACACCTGGAAGAACTTTCCAGCAGTCAAAGTCCCTGAAGATGGGGCTTCCCTGGTGGTGCAGTGGTTAAGAATCCACCTGCCAACGCAGGGGACATGGGTTCGAGCCCTGGTCTGGGAAGATCCCACATGCTGCGAAGCAACTAAGCCCGTGCGCCACAAATACTGAGCCTGCGAGCCACAACTACTGAAGCCTGCGTGCCTAGAGCCCGTGCTCCGCAACAAGAGAAGACACCGCAATGAGAAGCCCGTGCACCGCACTGAAGAGCAGCCCCTGCTCGCCGCAACTAGAGAAAGCCTGCGCAGCAACGAAGACCCAGTGCAGCCAAAAAAAAAAAAAAGTCCCTGAAGATGGAATGAGTCACTATAAGGGGTGGTGAGCTTCCTGGCCCAGAATGTATGGGGCTGGATGACCACCTGGAAGGGAGGATGTGGCAGGGATACTGGTCTTGAGGTAGGAGATAGATGGGCACTTGGGCTGGACAGCTGGTGTTTGTCGTGAGGAGTAAAACCAAAGCTTTGTTCTCACCCAGACACTCCAAGGACAAAGTTAGTGGCGGAAGCTGAGCTCTGCTTAAGTAAAGAGATAAGGGTCCCACTCCTGAGGTCAAGGGAAACCTCCCTGTCTGCACATGCGCAGGAAGGCTCCTTGGAGGTCAAAAATGGAGGGGGCACCACCCCATAATAAGTGTGGATGTGCACACACAGGCCTCTGTGGTGGGATCCATCTTAGCAAAAAGTTGGGCATGCATGTTGGGGAGGGTCCTAGGACTGGTCGGGTGTGCAAAAAGAAACGAGATAACAGGCCAAAGGTAAACAAAGACACAGAAGGACTGTCCTGTATAAGTGATTTAAATCATCTCTTCACTGCTCTCCTCCTCATTAGAGAGAATGCCCATACCCTTTCTCTCCAGGTGTATATTTCTACCTTGCTTCAGTCTTAAATAAACTGTTTTTCTGTGTGCTCTCCCACTTGTGCTGCATCTCTAATAATAAACTTTGTACCGGGCTTCCCTGGTGGCGTAGCGGTTGAGAGTCCGCCTGCCGATGCAGGGGACGCAGGTTCGTGACCCGGTCCGGGAAGATCCCACATGCTGTGGAGCGGCTGGGCCCGTGAGCCATGGCCGCTGAGCCTGCGCATCCGGAGCCTGTGCTCCACAACGGGAGAGGTCACAACAGTGAGAGGCCCGCGCACCGCAAAAAAAGAAAACAAAAAAACTTTGTACCTGTTTTTACAGTTTTTGCCTCCTTGAAACATTCTTACTTTCAATGGAGGTAAGAGCCAGGGAACTTTGTCTCTAGCCCCTAGCCCCTGGTGGTCTGGCGGTTAGTATTCCTGGTTTTCATCCAGGCTTCTCAAGGTCAATTTCTGGGCAGAGAACTAAGATATCTCTTCAGGACCGCTCACCGATGTCCCTCCCAGTTCAGTGTGAGCCGTGGTTAGACCTATCCTGTTGGGTCCCTCCTGGTGTTGAGGCCATGATTGGGAATGGCGCACTCGGAGTGGCAGGACTTCAGCCCGGGATGGTATCAGAGTGCTGCTTTTAGGGAAGGCTTCCAGGGCAGCACCCGGCCAGACTTAAGACTGCTTAAGCCTGGCGGGGAAGGTGTCATGACCCTGCATCCCCAAGGCGGCACCAAGGTGAGGAGGTAGAAAGCTCTATGGGGCAGACATGCAAGATGGATTTTTGCCTGCTGTTGAAGTTTCCAAGGGGGTGGGTGTGATGGAGCCCCAGCTGGGTCTGATTCCAGTTCTGCCCTGTGCTAGACAGGAAGTCTTGGGCAGGTGACTACACCTCGTGGAGCCTCAGTTTTCTTATTAGTCAAAGGGAGCCGTACCTACTTCTGAGGGTTTCTGTACAGGTTTCATAAGAGTCATGAAGCATGTAGTCCAGGATCTGGCTCCCTGTAGGGGTTCAGTAAATGATCACTTATTTCATTCCTCCTCTCTCAGTCTCCCGTGCCAGGATGTCTCTCCCCTCTGGGCCCGTTTCTCTGGGTGGCTGGTGCTGGTAGCTAACTTGGCAAACCTCAGGCTGGGAGCGCCGCCTTCCCCTCTGCACACTGTGGGCGGCGCCTGGGCAAGATTTGGGAGCTCGCCAGTGCAGACAGGTATTTCCAGTCCAGCCAGAGAAGAAATGTGTGGAGGTGGGAATGGGGATGGGGGAGGAGATCAGAGGAGCTGGGTGGATCCCCTGGGAGGAAGGCGGGGAGTCCTGCTCCCCGCTTGGTGCTCCTGCCCCCAGGCTCAGATTTCAACCCTAGCTGCCACTTCTGCGGTTAAGCCCGTTAGGGGAGGGGAGAGGGTCCAAGGTGGCTTACACAGGAAGGGAGGTGTGCAAGGAGCCGGCTGAGGGCCGGCTCCTGCGACCCCGGGAGTCCGGGACCTGACCGGCGTAGCCCCTCAAGCTTGCGGCGGGAAGCGGCCAACCGGCCTTTTCATCCTTCGTTGTATCGAGCTCCACCAGGGGGCGACCCGGGCCCACGTGCCACCCAGTCGTGCTCTCTCGAAACTACAACTCCCAGGCCGCTCGGGGGTCGCGCCCGCCTTGCCTCGCCTTCTGCTCGCTCCAATTGGCCGCCGCGGGAGGGGGATTGGCGGTCTCCAGGGCGACGGGCGGCGCTCTGGGCATCCGAGGCTGGGAGGCGGGTCCGCCCCCTATTGTGTAGCTGGACGAGTGGAGCGGAGCGGTGCGGAGCAGGTGAGGGCGGGAGCGCCCTGGGGGCAATGGAACGGGGTGCCGGCGGGGGGATGGAGAACAGTGCGGGAGTTATGGGGGGCAGGAAAAAGCGGGGGACTTGTGGAGAGAAGTGGAATTCTTTGGGGAGCAGAACTAGGGGAGTTCTGGGGAGTGAAGTGGAATTCTGGGTGGGTGGATGGGTGGGTGCTCCTGGAGAAGTGGAGGAGTTCTAGAGGTAATGAGTGTGCCGGGGTGGGGTGGGGTTGGTGGGTTCCAAAAGCAGGGAGAAGTTCCAGGGGTCCGGAGAAGGCGAGGGAGAAGGGAATTGGGGGCGGGGTACCAGAAGTGTACTGTGGGCTGAGGCGAGCGAATTCGAGGGAGGGAAATTCCAGGGAAGAGAAGATAGAAGTGGGTGAGTGGCGATTCGGGAGGAGACAGGGAGTGCCTTGAAGCGGAGATGACCTGGTGCAATTGGAGATCAGGTGCGAAAAATAGGAATTTGGGGTGTGAGAGTTGTGAGAAGTGGGGATAACTGGGATGGGGGAATGAGAGAGTACTGGGTGGGGAGATTATTAGGTGAGGATGTAGTGGCCGACAGAAGAGTTGGAAGAATCTTAGGAAAAACAGAGGAGTTCTGGGCAAACCTGGATACTGAGGTTTTCAGAAAACTGAGCCAGGAGGGAACTGGGGGTTCCTATGCATTTGGAAAAAGATATGTCCATGAGGTGGCTGGGGACAGTGGGAAGCAAGGGGGATGGATGCTTGCTGGTGAGTTATCAGGAGTTAGACGTGCAGGGCCATTCAGTCCAGGCAGGGATGTTTTATAGCCCATTCCTAAGGGTGAGGCCAAGAGTGGGGTGGAGGCCCGCAGAGCAGAGTCCACTTGGATCTTCCAGGCCCAAGGCAGCATCCCCCACCACCATCACCACCACCACCCCAGCCTGCTGTGACTTCCTTAGATGCTCAGGGGCTGGGGCTATCAAGAGTTCCTCCCCTCCATGCTCCAGGGCTCACTTTGTACACCCTAGGGACTGCTTGACTTTTTAGCTTCTCATGGACCATGCCCCTGGGGTTAGTGAAAGGGGAGCCTAGCAAACCTTAGGCCACGAAGATATTGGAGGGAGAGTAAGTGGGAGGAATTGGGTTAAGGCACTTGGGTCATGGTGTCTGGCAGAGGGAGGGCTGCCTGGCAGCATCAAGAAGAGGAGGTGGCGCCAGCCGCCAGCCCCAGGACCTGCCCAGACCTGGAGGATGCTGCCTGGGCCCCCCATACCAGCAGATGGGGAGGCAATCTTCCTCTCCCAAGTGTCTGACTCATTCACGGCTAAAGCAGTATCGGGAGGCTGATGGAGAAAGAGGTACAGGGCCTCCAGCTTGCAGGGTTCACAGAGGCTGGAGAAATGAGGCAAGGATTTGTGCTCTGGGGGGTCACTTTCTCTCAACTTTCATCCAGGCTTTGCCCTTAACTGGCTCTGTATGCCTGAGCAAGGCTCTGAGATACCCAAGGTCCTTATTTGTCACCGGGGGGTGGAGGCGATAATACTGGTTCTACCTTGCTATCCACTACCTTGTTATTAGCATCAGGACTAAGGAAAGAAGAGGGAGAAGAGGCGGGGCTATGGGGGCTCTTCATCTCCCATACTTTCCTGAGAAGTCCTTTTCCAAGTGTATAGGAACCCAATTTCCCTCCTGGCTCAGCTTTCCAAGAGCCTTAGTAACCTGGGTATCCCCAGAATTCCTCTGCTTTTTCTAAGATCTTTCCAGCTCTTCTGCTCCCCACATGTCCTCATCTGTCTGGTCTCCCCACCCGGCACTCCCTCACCCCAGCCCTTCCCCCACTCATCTGCTCTCCTCTCGCCTTCTTCTGCCTTTGCTCACCTCCAGCTTTTCTCTGACTCGGGGTTTCTTCTGGTTTCCAACATTGGCCCACTCTGCATGTTGCCTTGCATTTTGCATCTAGATCTGGCGGTGCTTCAGAGGACGGCTTCGTCAGGTGTTACATGAGCCAAGCCCTAACTGTCCAGAGGAGTGAGAGCTGACCCCCGTTACCCAATCAGAAGGATTGACAGGGCTTGCTGGGCTGTGCAGGTCCCTGGGCCCCTCCGTCTGGGCCCCTGTGGATAGGAGGGGCCGGGCGAGCAGGCAGCTGGGCTATGGTTTGGTGCCTCAGTCTGGCCATCCTCAGCCTGATCATCAGCCAGGGGGCTGACGGTGAGCTGGACTTCCTGGGCTCCGGAACTCCTTGTTGGCCTTGGGGTGGGTGGTGGTCCCCTGGGGTTCTCTGTGTGCAGGTCAGCGGAGGAGAGGAACAACACTGGCTCTGCAGAAGTCGAGGATTTCCTCAACTACTTCACAAAGGCCTGGGGGGCCCACAAAGATAGAGAGGATATCTCCCCTCCCAGCCCTGATTCTGGCCCTCTGCTGTGTCCTCATGCCACGTGCCCTGCAGGTCGAGGGAAGCCTGAGGTGGTGTCGGTGGTGGGCCGGGCCGGGGAGAGTGCGGTGCTGGGCTGTGACCTGCTGTCCCCGGCTGGCCGGCCCCCTCTGCACGTCATCGAGTGGCTGCGCTTTGGATTCCTGCTTCCCATCTTCATTCAGTTCGGCCTCTACTCTCCCCGCATCGACCCTGCTTACGTGGGTAAGGCTTATCCTCAGGTGGGAGGTCGGGAGGTGTCACCAACAAAGGTGGACTGGGTAGAGTGGGAACAAGTCCTCTTCTTAACAGCTCTGTCCCTTTCCCAAACTCATCTCCAGCTCCACTGCCTGAACTCTGCTTAACAAGCGTGGCTCTGCTCCCAAGCCGTGTTCATTCATTGAAGGATTCATTCATTTACACACACACACACACACACACACACACACACACACAGACACACATGTGGTCTCTTTAAAACTCCACATGGTCTGTTCCAAAGGAGATCCCGCAGCCCTATTCCAAGTGTCCATCCTACTTCTCTAATCACTCTTTCTAGAGCTCATGAAACCTCCCAGACCATCCTCATCCTCGCTATTCTCCCTACTTGGCCCTCTCCTGGTCCCTGGCTCTGCTATCTTCTCACTGCCCTGCCCTCCTCCTCCCCTACTTTCTTAAATGCTAGTTGGGTGTTCTAGGCTTCTAGGGAGTGGGC
The DNA here is from genome assembly GCF_008692025.1 of Phocoena sinus. NCBI lineage: Eukaryota > Metazoa > Chordata > Mammalia > Artiodactyla > Phocoenidae > Phocoena > Phocoena sinus. Next base: position 117,256,641 of record NC_045763.1, on the reverse strand, counting down.
TGATGGGACAGCAGGGTGGGTGGGTCTACGACCTGGCTGCTTCTCCACTGCTTCCGATTCTGGGTACAGCAGAGTTCGTGCACGGACGGGGTGGGCTGGGGATGGACCAGGCTCCCCTAAAGATCAGCAGATGGATGGAGCTGGGCTGGGCTCCTGCTTCAGCTGGTTTCTGTATGGATTTAAAATAGTGGATAGGCCTCCCTAGGGGCCTTCTCCTGTGCCCCAGCTGGCTCCCTCGAAAGGCTCAGCTTCCCCCTAATCCCCGATGGAGCCTTAATCTGAGCGGTTTAGTGTAGGTCTCCGAGGACAGTGTGTGGGAGA